>NW_027094042.1:0-539910 GCF_019434415.1 Metarhizium acridum | reverse complement strand
GCGCCACCGTTGCGCTGGCCTTCACCTTGGGCCTCATCATACTCGCTGAAATATTGGAGGTGTTGACCCCAGTGGCCAAGAACCTGGCGTTGCATCTTACTGTCCCGTCTCTGCTTTTCCTGCTGATCGTCTTGGTCCCGTGGCTGCAATGCCGAGCCATCATGACCAGCGCGGGATGGAGCTTCCAGCGCACAGCCAAGGGGTCCATCCCCAAGGTGGCCTGGGCTCTGCAGTTCATGCTGTTTGGCGCCTGGCTGTTCACCTTCTGGTCCGTAGGCAATACCGTGCCAGAATCAGCCACCAAGGACCTGTATGAGCGCGGCATCAAGCGGACATCCTCCGAGACACTGACAAAGGAGTGTCTCGAGAGGGTCGGTGTCGTGGGAATCTGCCTCATGGCTCTGTTGGCCGGTTTTGCGTCCGTGTCTACGCCCTGGCACACCTTCGTGGATGCAGCAACAAGGAGGAAACGGCGGTGACAGAGGCTGACGTCAACAGGAAACAGACTGGTCTGGAGGCTACCAGAGAGATGCTCGTTACGAAGCGCCATCAACTTCAACAGCTGGAAAGAAAGCTCAAAACTCTACTACTGCTCCACAGGGCTCGACAGGTCTCGTGGGCAAAATGATGGGAACATTCCGTGGAATTTCAAGCGACGAGGCCGAGATGCGCGCATTGAGAGTCGACATCTCTGGTCTGGAAACCATGGAAGCGAACCTCGCATCCAACCTATCCATGATGCAGAACCACCGCGCTGCCACGGTCCGAGCCTCAACAGTATGTGGCCGAATCATGTTGGTGCCTTCATACATCTTTGCAGGCTACTGCGTGTACCGAATTCTCGCCACCACCCTCACCACCTTTCGACGAATCCATTCCCCGTCAGCCAGTTTCGCCAACAGCGACCCCATCAACAGATTTCTCGGCCTCATGGCCCGGCACTGGGACCCAAAGCTGGACCAACTCGCATGGGCAAGAACAATCAGCTTTGCCTTGAGCGGCGTCATCTACTAGCCAGCGCAAACAGCGTTGTCCAGACATTCCACCTCTTTGCCAAATGGACGCCTGGTTTGCTGCGGCACGCACAGGCAAACTTGGCTTTGACAATGGGCAAATCACAGCCACCTATGTCATTTCTGCATCCCTGTTACTCAGAAGTCAACTACCGGCCAAGGCAGGAGTGGCTGTTACTGGCGTGCTCCAAGGCGCCCTGAGTCCCATCCTTTGTGGACCACTGGTTCGAAATGTGGTTTTTGTCGGGAAGTGTTTTGACCTTCTTTGGCATCTGGATGGGACGCAAGTTATCCAAAGGGTTCGGCGATGATGAATGGGATGACTACGGGATGGAAGAGATGGGAGCAAAGCGGTCATAGCTAGCATAAACACTTGCATGTATCTGGAAAGCATCTTTTTTTTGTGCGTTGGAGTTGGAGTTTCGCCATTTTATAGCTGGACTCGGTCTTTCGTAAATATATCAAACCAGGCTTCGTGCCTCAGTGCTCGTTTACCCTCATCCTCGATGCTCAATGCTCCATCCATTCCATGTATCATTCCAAAGCCACGCCCGGTGCAAGCCAATCTCACCACAGCATCCACATACATCCCATGCTCCACCATCAAGGTCCCTTGTTCGCCTTGCCCCCAAACTTGGTCATCAACCTCGGGCCATCCATCTCCCTCTCCTTCTCCTTCTCCCCATTCTCGCCATACAACCTGAACCCTTCCAAAATACTCCTCCAAGACCCCCTCGCTCAACGAACCCAATGTCCTCGCCGTCAGCCCACCGTCCGGCCTCAACCTCCGCCTGCGTCGCCCACGCCCACCGGTCATGCTCCCTCTCATCCAGCCTCACCACGCCGCCGTCGCCCAGGTCCTCGTCCACGTCCACCACGACCGTCACCTTGCCCCACCTCAGCATGCCGTGCCTCTCGTCGGACTCCCAAAACGACACCGTCCTCGCGTCGTCCCCCTCGTTCCGCGCCTCCTCCCCCTTCCCCTCGGCCTCCAGGTCCGCCGGCGCCCGCGGCGCCTCCTCCAGCATCCCCACGGGATACAGCATCCTCCTGGCCCCCAGCCCCGTCTCCTCGCGCAGCTCGCGCCGCACCCGTCCAGCACGCTGCCGTCCTTGCGGTCCCGATGTCGACCCCCCGGGGATCTCCCACCTCAGCGGGTACGAGTCGCTCGGCGCACGGCGCAGGAGGAGCGTCTGCGCCGCGCCCTCCCACCTGCGGAAACACCATTGCCGCCGCAATGAGGCGCTGCAGGTGCGGTCTCGAGGAGAGGAATTCCGACGGCGAGCACTTTCAAGCACGCGGGGATGGCGTCGGAGACGGTGTAAGGCTCGTCCATGGCTACGATGTTTTTTTTTGTTTTTTTTTTTTGGTGTGTTGGTTGTCAAGGGAAAGTTCCGTAGGGCGCGGGGTTCCACTGGCGAGATGACGTTATGGGGTCACGGAGCGCATGTGCTAGAGTTGTGAATCCGCAGCATGGCCGCGGCGATAAATGGTCTGGTATTTACAAAGTTTTGACACGTCAGGTAGGTGCCCAGTCACCCCCTCCCCCTTCCCTCCAACGTCACCACACTCACGGCCACACGAAGAAGGCGTCACTTTTCAGAAAATATATATATTACCAATCAAAGGCACTAGCACCGCAAGATTCCCAATTCAGTCCCACTCATCCCCAACCCACGCCCCTTCGCCTCGCTCTCTCCTTTCCATGGGCCCCCCTTTTTTTTTTGCTAAGAACAGATCGCCATGCCAGTTATCATCAAAACTCATCAGTCGTTGTAGTTCGTAGCATGCATCCATTAATCAGCGCGGTGAAGAAAAAGATGGAAACCAGAAGAAGAGAAGAAAATCTTCCGCGTCGGCACGCCAAAACACTGACTTTACGTCGGGAGTGGAAGAGGGGGGAACTTTGAAACAGAAGGAAGGCGTTGTCCATGTATCCCAGAAATAAAAGGCTAGGTAGATGTTTGTATTTCCTCGTCATATAGAGAAATATCAGCGTCTTTCTTTCTTTTCTTCATTCCCGGAGAAAAACAAAACACGAGTTTCAAAGGTTGGGGGAAAAAATGATAGGTCTGGGATCCATGGGCGCTATCTTGCGATGGCATCTATAGTCGTTAAACGAAATACGGAAAGAAAAAGAGAACAAAAAGAGAAATCGAGTGGTTAAGAAAAAACGGAAGGGGGAGGCGTGACTAGAATGTACAATTTCATTGCTCTTTTTCTTGTGGTGTCTCCCCTTTTACGCCAGCGGGCGTCCTTGACGTCCCTTTTTGTTCGGCACAGTCGTCCATCCATCCTCGTCCACCGGGGTGGTCTCGCCCTCGCCTGCCCCCTGGGCAGCAGAAGCTTGCTGGTCTCGTGCTCCGTTGGCACGAGGTCCTCCTCGGCCTTCATTGCGGTGTCCTCGGGCCGCACCGCCACGGCCCCGACCACCACCTGGGGGTCCGCGAGGGACGCGCTGATCGTTGGAGGCCGATCTCCAGTTTCCAGACTCAGTGGCCCTTGACTTGAAAGCTTCCTTGGGTTCCCGGGACTCCCGGCTTCTTGGCGCTCCCTTTTGCTCGGTAGACGCTCCGTTTTGCTTCTCGTCAGCTTCGTTCTCAGCAGATTTGGTCTCTGGCTCCTTGGCTTCGTCGGCCTGTGCAGCGGCCGCCGCCGCAGCGGCCGCAGCAGCTTCAGCTTCTTCCTTCTCAGCAGCGGCCTGCTTGGCAAGTCGTCGCTCCTCCTTTGCCTTTTCATCGGCTTCTCGCTTTTCCCGGATGGCAATCTGGCGCTTTTCCTCGATTTCTTGCTCACGGGCCGCTGTGTTGATGGGTCGAGCGGCTCCGAATGGGCTAGCCTTGGAGTCGCCGCTAGAAGTGGTGGTGGGAGCAGCCTCAGTAGTCTCGGTGACAGTCCGCTTCTGCAGGTTCAAGCGGGGGCGGCCTCCTTGGGCAGCGGGTGCAGGTGCCGAGGGAGAAGCAGCGGTTTCAGTCTCTTCTTGGGCCTTGGCAGCATCAGGGCGCATGCTAGAACGCCACTGGAAGTCCTTCTCGGCAGCAGTAGGAGCACGTTCGGGTTGCTCTCGTCGAGGAGGCCGTGAACCTTCCTGTCGTCCCTCGCCCCAAGAGGCAGAGCCTTGACGAGATCCACGGTGAGATTCGCCCCGCTCACCCATGCCTTCGGGAGCAGGACGAGATCGGCTGCCTTCACGAGGTCCAGGGCCACCCTCCTGAGGAGGCAGAGGAGAAAGAGGTCCGCGTCGTTCCCAGTTCATCTCACGAGGAGCACGAGGTTCAGCAGCAGGGTCACGAGGAGGGCGACGCTCACGATCACCACCAAAGTCGGAACCAGTACGGCCGCCACGCCCAGGAAGGTCCGGAAGAGGTCCCTTGCGAGTCCAGTCACTAAGATCGCGAGACGATTCGCCACCGCGGCTGTCACCACCACGAGCTGAATATTGTCAGTTGATCCATCGTCAGCCAGCATTGGCGGCGGCAGCAACTTACGAGGGTCGGCAATCTTAATCTTGATCATTCGTCCATTGAAGGATTCTCCATCGAGGGTCAAGGCCTTTTTGAGCCCTTCGATATCAGCAAACTCGACATATCCGAAACCCTTGGGACGCTGCATCTCGCGGTCCTCAATAATGCGAACGCTGACAATCTCACAGCCCTCGAAGAATTCAGTGACGGTCTCATTGGTAGCGTCATAGGCAAGGTTACCAAGGTGGGCAGTGAATGGGGGCTTATCGGGAAGTTTCTGAGGAAGGTTCTCCCTAATGGAGGAGTAGCCTGGCTTGCGGTTAGCAATGAAAGCTGACGACTGAAGTATCCGCAAGTACTGACCCCTATCCTGCCAATTCGACATGCCACTGTTGCCACCTCCAAAGCGAGGTCGGTCGCTAGGGGGTAGAGGCTGAGTGCCTAGTTACACATTGTTATTAACATCACTACTACGCGTCTCGACAAATCGGAAGTCCCAATCATACCGGTGACTGCAAGCGAGGGTCCGTGTCAGTTTTGGCTTCAGCATGCTATGGCGTAGACATCCGACTCACCATAAGTTTCCTCAACTTCATCAGCCCAAGACCCTCCTCCAAAACCTGAGGATTGGATTAGCAAACGGACACGACACACCACCACATGGGGAGGTTGGTGGCGGGGTTCGTGATAGCCCCGCGACTAGCAACGCACCACTATCAGTCAGAAAGTCCCCTAGGGACATTTTCTGCTGTTCCTTCTTCTTGGGAGCTGCAGCACAATAAACCGTCAGCCATGCTCTGAATTGGTTGACGAGTCCGTCTCTGGTATTTCGGGGTCGGGCATACCCATGATTGCGGCGTGGGCGGCTACGCGCAACCGAGTCAAAGACCGATGCGCGCAGAACTAAAAGTCGACAGGCGAAGAGCCGAACCGAGCAGCTCTCTCCTCGTCAAGCGGGCAAAGGGAACGACGGGCAATGTCGCTGGTTCCGAAGAAGATAAAATTTTTCTGCTTTTTTTTGTCCAAGCCAGGGATTGGCGCGGGATCGGAACGATCGCGATAGTTGACAAGACCCCGACGAGCGTTGCCGTGTCTGGGGTTGTTTCGAGTCGAAATTTGCTCGGGCGTGGAAAAAATGTTGGAGTCTGTGAGGGTTGCCTTCAATTTTCGCCAGCCAGGGAGTGGGATGCGCTAGTCCTATTTAAATCTAGCCCAGATGTGCCGATGTGCGGCTTGACGGGGCCCTGGGTGAGGGACAGCTTGCACATTGAACATATGAAGGCCTTTGGGGCTTTGGTCCAGCTCCTATTGGGCCGTCCCGGGGACTGAGTGAGCACCTACAGTGGGTGGGTGGTGCTGTAGAGAGGAAGTTCGCCATGTGTGTAAGCAGTTCAGCCAACCAGACCAAGGTTCTCCATTTGTGCGTTCATGCTGGGATCCACCTCGGACCACTATGGGGTCCCGCTTCAAAAGTTGCAAGTTGCAAGTCGAGGTAACTCAAGGTTAACGATAACGAACCAACGTGAGCCAACGCAAGAGTGACAGCTATGAGCATCTGACCCTTACCGCGTCGCATATCAGGGACCGAACATGGTCCTTTCATAAAGCTGGCCTCAATTTTGCCTCGGGGGTCCAGCGAATACTTCGTACCACAGCGCCGCTAAGTCTTGGCAACCTCTGCCGGAGCGAAGCCTTTCAAGATGACATCAAACGGCGATGACAGAGCAGCAAACACGCAACGGAGGCCGCAAAGGCCAGGATTCTTTCCTCCCGAATTTGCAGAGCTTTTTGTACCGCCATTAAAGGTAGGTGTCTACTCGGGTATGTCAGCTTCCACTGTCTTGCACCTCTGCGTCACTGAGAAAATTTTGTCTGAGACGCAAACAGGTACGGCGGGTGTTTTGGCCGGAGTAGGCGGAGCAATTGCCAGAGATACCAGCCCCGTAGCCAGCGGAGTATTCTCTGGAGTGCAATGGTTCATGCTGGGCAGCAGCTTCTGGTGTAGGTCAAGTCTTACATGGCAACTCTTCAATCACGCCAAATGGTCATCATCTTGACTTACGCTCATAACAGTCACCAGATCTGTAGGAATAAAAGCGTACGGGGGCGAAGAAAGAATGACAACAACAAACAAAGTTTGTGTCAGTGGCTTGGCTGGTTCGACAGCGGGAGCCGTGGCCGGATTGGCTCGTGAGTATTATCCTTCACATTGACGATGCGTCCCTCTAGCTGATGGTTCATGACAGGTGGCCCTGCGAGACTATTGCCAGCCATGGTTATATGGGGTTTGGTGGGAGCAGGTGGGCAGGCAATTGCCAATCGTTCGGCACCATCACAGACTAGCAAAAGCAGTGACGGCAGCAGTTGGCTTTCAAAACTGAGCCCGTTGAAGAAGTTGACCGATGAGGAGTATATCGATATGATGAAGGAGAAGATTTTGAAAGTAGAAGTGGATATTGCTTTGATTGATGATCGAATTGCCGAACTCAAAGCTGCTGAAGAGGCAAAGGGGGTTCGAAGGCAGGACGGAGATGCTTCGCGATGATAACAAGGTGAATAGATGGAGACAAATGCATCGTGGGGGGTTGAGCAATGCCTGAATCAGAAGCGTGGAATAAGATGGGTACGTTTGTAACATCAGAGACATGACACTGTGTTCTATGCGGAAGGTAACACTACAAGAATTTAGGATAGAATATTGTAAAATTTCGTGGATCAGCTATTCTGGCCGCCTCCGAGTGGGCAAATCACGCGGAGTACTTTGTCACCAAGCATCACGCAGCGTGTTGCTTTCTGTAATTGTGATATCTTGTCTAGTCAGCCACCTGTCACTGTTGACTGAGGAGGTTTCGTCAGACTTGATCACGCATCCCTCGCATTTTCAAGCGAGAGGAGCCTTACCGTCGCTCGTGTAACCAAATGAGAGGGCAAAATTAAGGAAAGAAAAAGACAAGGGAAAAAAAGAGAATAAAGAAAGAATTAATATTTATTGCGATTATTTCTTCACTTGGTCCAAGTTACATAGGCACATGACCGGCTTCACGCATCACGGCTTCTGAGAATACTCCTTGGCCCGATGCTTAGGGTAGCGAGCTAGGTCGCGATCAACAACATGGAAGTTGACGGAGAGTTTTGTGCGCTAAGCCCACACATCAGATAATGCGCTAGCAATGCCCCGCTGTCAAAACATGGACTTGACAGGACCGGGAAGAAGCCAGGAAGCAGGAGGTCGGAAAGATCTGCACATTCTAGGTGCCAGATGGCAAGGCGGACTGTCGGACTAGTGCCATAGCAATATATCGTCGTTGTCCAATATCGCTCGTACTTGTCTAACTGAACAAAGCGAGCCTGATGTCGCGACACGCTGGTTGTCGTGTTGTTGATTTGATAGCCTAGTCGGTCGGTACCCATACGACATGGATCATGGGGCGCAGAAGTGTTCTGCCGACTGGCATGATGAGGCTATTGGTCATCCACACCTCATGCACCCCGGGCCAGAAGGTGACGGACATAATATAGAGAATTAGACCTCTGATTAAGCATCGACACGGTCATCGGCCAAGCAAAGTATTGCATGCTTGCTGTGGCGTTGCCCGTGGTATTGCCCTGATATTGACGGGACGACGGGACCCAGCCATTCGAACCAACGCCCACCAATCCCTATCAATGACGAGCATGGGACATTGGGACCAAACACAAGGAGCTTAATACTGAATTGCGATGCAGAATTTGCTTAACCTGCAAACTATTCACTGGCAGCAACAGTAGTACAAGTGTGTGCGGCTCTGCAGCATCGACAGCAACATTGACACACGTCACGTCACGCCCAAGCAATCTCCGCTCCATTCTTGCCTCGAGCACTACTCGTGCCACGCCCCACCATTAGGTAATTCAGCTACAGAAGCTCTCACCACCTAAGGTGGTGCTTATCACCAAGGCGGGCACATCAGCAAGGCGGGCAGGGTAGGGGGATAAGAGGGAAAGAGGGAAAGAGGGAAAGAAAGAGAGGAGGGGAAAGAGAGAGAAAAGGGAAAGAAAGGAAGAAAGAGGAGGAGGAGGAGGAGGAGAAGGGGAGGGGGGGAAGAAAGACGGAAAAGAAAGAGAAGAGAAGGAAAAGGAAAGAGAGGGGGGAGAAGGGGGGAAAAAGAAAAACGGAAAGAAGAGGGGGGAGAAGGGAAAGAAGGAGAAGAGAAAGGAGAGAGGGGGAGAGAGAGGAGAGAGAGAGAGGAGGAAAGGAAAAGAGAGGGGAAAAGGAGAGAGAGAGAAGGAAAAAAAGGAAGAAGGAAGGAAGGGAGAGGGAGAGAAGGGAGAGGAAGGGGACGGAAAAAGGAAAGAAAAAGAAGGAAAAGGAGGGGGAGAGGAGAAGAAGGGGAGGGAAAGAGGGGAGAAGAGAGAGAAGAGGGGAGAGAGAGGGGAGAGAGGGAGGGGAAAGGAGGAGAAAGGAGGAGGAGGACGGGGGAAAGGGGGGCGGAGAAAAGAGGAGGAGGGAAAAGGAAAGGAAAAAGAGAAAGGAGGAGAAGGGAGAAAGGAAGGGGAGAGGAGAAAAGACGGGAAAGGAGAAAGAAGAGAAGAAGAGGGAAAAAGCAGAGAAAAGAGAGGGAGGGGATAGGAGAAGGTTATATTATATGTGTTACTGAATTGTATTATTTAAAATTTAAGAAAAATTATATTTAATTAATTAAAATACATAAAATTATAATTATAATTTTTTATTATATAATATTATTTAATATGTTTTATATAATTTATTTTATAATTTTATTTATTTATTTAATACTATTTTATTTTTTAATAGTAATATTTATATGTAAGTGCCCGCCTTGCTGATGTGCCCGCCTTGGTGATAAGCACCACCTTAGGTGGTGAGAGCTTCTGTAGCTGAATTACCTAATGGTGGGGCGTGGCACGAGTAGCTGCACGCTCGCCGCCTGCTGACCATTCATTCATTTGCCATGTCCTGATGTCCCCCCAGTCTTGTCCAAGGAGTGCCTCTACTTGCACCCATGTATGGAGTACACCCGCACCCTGCCCCGTGCCCCGTCATGGTGTCTATTGTGGCCCTAAGCCCTCGGATCGCACAAGTACCGCTACCCTGAATCCAAGTACCCAGTCGTAGCGGCTCCAGCCCACCCTTCCACTGAGCCCCAGACCACGCTGCCGCCCGAACTCAAGCGCTGCACTGCAGGCGACGATCATGTATTCTATTTGATGTAACCAAACATTGAAGGCATTGCCTGGCACTCCGTAGGTACATCCATCTATTTCTCCATGTCCGACCTCCGTAGCATTATTTGTGCATTTTTTTTTTTTTTGACGACGGGTCTCCCCCCTCGATTATTTCTCTTCTCCTGTTGCTATCTACAAAGCCCTTTCCGCGCCTGCAAGGCTTCCCTGACCTCTTATTCTGTTTGCTGCCATAATCCCTTTCTTTGCTCGCGGCCCCTCGAAGAGGTCCAGGACTCCGTCCAGCCCGCCCCGACACATCCGCCACGTATCCTGGGCTTCCAGCTCCTCCAACTGCTTGCACTCTCACCACGCCCCTCTGCTGTGACATTCCGGGGGAACGGCCTTGGTCACCGGCATACTCGGCTCGGTGCGCAATCGGAAAATTTGTGTCGCCAAGCTGCTCGGTGCTGCCATCTACCGCTGATCATCGACCGTGCAGTGCGGCCCAATCTCGATACCTCGACCATCGCGAAGTTCATCTTGAAATCTGGCACAAGTGATATTGGTATTGGCCATGGCGCTCCGCTGCTCTGCCTGCCAGTGACAGACCCTCAAGGTTGACCAACCCCTTGTACCGACAACGTAGGTCATATCTGTGCTTCGATATGTGTGCCGGTACACTCTTTGTCCTGAAACTAACGTCATAGAACCGCATCAGCCAGCGTTAACGGGGTTGTAGCCTCGGGTACACGCCGAGCTTCGGGACCAAACACAAATCCACATACCATGGCCCTTCTCAATCCGACTTTCCTCCTGGGAGTGCTCGTCCTACTGTACCTGTCGTCTTTTGTCTTTTTCGCTGTTATTCGAATCCTCACTGGCGTCTCCATCCAACGAATTGGATACCTGTCGCTACGCCGGCTCGCGTATACCCCTCGAGATGGCTGCAGAGTCGAGGTAAGAGGGCTGGGACTCAACATACACCGGCCGACTTTTGCCCAGCCAACTTGGATAAGTCTAGTTTTGAACGAATTGGCCGTCACGGTGGATGTACGCGAGCTTGATGGACACAAGCCTCCCAACAAAGACGGCGGCGGTGGCCATGATGAAAAGTCTGGAAGCGAGGCCTCCCCTGATGAGTCTGCCCCGCCGCCCAAGACTCAGCGCTCGCGCCGAAACATCGACACTCAATCTCGAGGCGAAACGTGGGAAAGGTTAGCTAAGCTCAAGGAGAGAATCAAGAAACTACATACAAACATACGATGGCTTAGAATGATTGATGTGGTGGCCACCAACTCAACCATAAATGTTGTCGACGTGGGAAGCATTCAGGTCGGCAGCCTTACCGTGGCCGTTGACACGAGGAGGAAGATTGTTGACCACGCCCGGCTCTTCAAATTTCACCCGAGGAAGAAGGAGCAACGACAAGCTGAGTGGATCATATCTTTGCGCAGCGTTCTGTTTACTGCTGATGGGAGCGAATCGCTCGAGGTCTTGGACCATTGCTTACTCAATGTCCATGGCTTCTTGTACGAGTCGCGGCAAGGCCTTCGCGATGCTACCATCTCCTTGAAGCTGGGACGAGTCCATGTGCCGTACGACGACCTGAACGCTTGCGCATCTCGACTAAAAGCTTGTCGCAGGAGACCAAACGCCGTCGATTTTGACGAACCCGTAGACATTGTTCTCTCTCATGTCACCGAGGAGCCGGGTGATGAAGGCGCACAACAGGACGATCTGATGAAGACGGTGACAGATTCAAAGGAGTTTGTTAGTTCAATCCTGCGGGGCATCAAGGAGGTCCAATTCGCAGTCAGTTTTGTCGGCATGACCCAAAGGATAGAGTCTGTCAAGCCTGAAGGCTCGCCTATGCTCCTCAACGCCTCCATGAAGGAGGTTGGCATTGACTTGCACCGTCTAGATCCGAAATCTCCGGCCCATCGCATGTACTTCTCACCAAAGGACATTGCTCACGAGGCTCTCGCAGCCGCACTCTCTCTTTCTGTTGGAATCGACGATGGTCACGGCACCCCCCAACGACTATTGTATATACCCATGACCACTACCACAGTTAGGACCACCCTTCCATCAAAAACAATTCAGTTGGCTGAGGACGGCGTCATTGGCGAAAAGAATGCCAATATTATGTTTGCCAATTCCGTCATCACCTCGCCGTCCGTGGATCTCGATCCTGCCCATCTCCCTCTACTCATTGCCATGATGCAACCCAAACCCAAGGCACTGAAATCCTCACGTGTAAGAAACCAGAGTGTTTTGTCCAGGCTCCTTCCAAAAGCCAGTATCAAATTCTCCATGCACGAACCGGTTCTTCGTATGAAGCTTAAACCGTTACAGGATACAGAAGATCCAGATGATTTCGACCTCATTATTTCATCAATATCCTCTGTTTCATTGGATGTCGAGACATCACACTCAACCATGGAAGATATGCACTATTTTCTGGACGGAGCCATGAGATTACAGTCTCATCATTTGTATTACCAGACTTGTACTGGTGATAGGTTCAACCTGATTACGATAGAGTCCTTCGACCTGAAGGCACACTTAGCCGCCAGACCTGACGTTTGTGTTGAGCTTACCGGAAATATCCAATCATTTGGTATTA
This sequence comes from Metarhizium acridum, assembly GCF_019434415.1. NCBI lineage: Eukaryota > Fungi > Ascomycota > Sordariomycetes > Hypocreales > Clavicipitaceae > Metarhizium > Metarhizium acridum. The sequence goes on along the minus strand of NW_027094042.1, from coordinate 527,641 downwards.
GCATGGTGCGGCCTGAGATAACGGACGGGCTCCGCCAAATTGTTCGACAGCTTCGCATCGATGTGGAACCGGAGAAGCGATTCAAATCCAAGACGGCAAAGCATCAGAATTTCTTGCGATCTCTGCCTGATTGGCTCGTTAGGTACCAGATTGAAGCTACAGACTTCAATATCGAAGTAGCTGGTGTAGACGAGGACATATCAGATGATACCAGGGGTGTCACCGTACATCTAGACTCATTCTCTGCCGAGTACAGGGCACATCGTCTAGATGGTCTGCAGCGACGGCCAGGCAGGCGGCGAACTCACAGCAGATCTGTTACACAATCTGACTCAGATTTGACACCGTCACCAGCTTCCCCCCGATTTAAGAAGAAGCCACAGACTACCGGGGACGGACGTCGGCTAGCGCTGTATGCAAAAGGCATTGAGGCCCAAATTGTCGAGGGCTCGGATCATCTCGAGGTCGAGCCGTTTGTCAATGTTCCTCGCCTTGAACTGGCTTTTTCGGCTACTAGTGATAGTCATGGCCCAATGTTCCACATACAGTCTACAATCAAGACCGTTATGCTGCAGTATTCTCTCTACCGACACTACGCAGTCGGTGTTGCCTTTTTGACGTTGCGCAAGGCCTTCATGCGAACTGGACGAGATGTGCCCCGGCCGCAGCAGCACGGAATATATGAGAAGGACCACCTCCGGCTGCCTGGTAGCTTGGGGGTCCCAGATGCGGATGGCTCATCCACGACATCGTCGGAGTTAATCACGGTCGATGTCAAAGCAGCCTTGGTTCAAATCAAAGCAGAAATGCCCCACGAGCCGCTGCTGATGCTGCGCGTGTATGGGCTCGAAACTGGGCGTCATCGATGGTCGACGCCGTTTTTGGCCTCGAAGGTCATTAGGCTCTACGTTGAAACACCACGCATGCGTAATGTATGGTCAAGGATGATTGGTATTAAGCATGGCCGTGTTGATCTTCGTGAGTCAAAGCATAAAGCCCCCGAAGGTGGCTATGTGGAAGAGAGGATGTTCGACGTGGCCACGGAAGCTCTTCGTATCGCTGTCCCACATGAGGTCATCGTTGCCCGCATCACGGATAACTTTATCAACGTAATAAAATCAGTAAAACAGCTTCATCATCGATTCAAAACCGGCACAAATGAGTATATTTTGGAAAAGAAACCCGAAGAGCCGAAACATGTACCCAAGATCTCCGTTCGCTCACGGAGCTTTCTCTTTGAGCTCGAAGATGGTGCATTTGAATGGAAACTAGGCATCATCTATCGTACGGGTCGGGTGGAGCAAACCCAACGACTGGCCCGGGAAGAAGCTTTTGAAGCCAAATCTAGGAAAGTTCAGGATGAGGAACTGCGAAAAGGCGGAGGAAAGCTTCGTGCTCGATCGACATTTCCTTGTGGCCGTGGAGAGCATTCAGCCTCATCGTGGTTCAGAAGCAGAAGCGCAGATGCCTACAAGGCCGATGATACTGGTCACGAGATTAAAGGCGGCACCATGCCTAGATATGACCCCGACCGAGAACATGTTGGCATCCATGGAAATGCGAAATTGCCTGAAGCTGAGGCTCAGACTGCTCTCCACAGGTTCAACGCGCAGTCCTGGAAAAAGCGCATTGACCGGGCTTACGAAACGTCACGAAAGAGTATGCGTGAGTTGCGTGAGACTTTCTGGGGCTCTGATCTTTTACCTGATGATGTGGAAGAGACGGAAAATATCCTAGAGGTTCCTCAGCGCCCTGCCCTTTTGTCAGTACTGATATCGGAGCTTCACTTCATGATTGACAAACCGTCCTTTGCAATGAAGGATTTGCCCAACTTTATCCATACGGTTGGCAAGGGAATGCCAAAGGATATGCAGTATGGGCTTCTCGTGCCCATGCACGTTGCAATTCAAATGGGTGAAGCTCGCATGACATTGCGCGACTACCCGCTGCCCTTGTTGCATATCCCAGGTCTCAGAACTGGACAGTCGTCAAGGCTGCAGTCCGTGTCTCTCAAGGCTAATTTTGTGCTGGCGGAAGAATTTAGAGGCCATGAGTCGACAAGGAAAGTCAGAGTCAATGTTGTGCCTCCACGATGTAGCGACCCTAAGTCTTCCAACGAAGGTTCCTTTGCTATTGAAGTCCGGAGAACCATTGGGCCAGTCAAGTCGTTTTCAGAAATGTTTATGGACATCAACACGGCCCTACCAACACGAATTACATGGGGTCCGTGCTATCAACCCGCCATTCAGGATATGATGATGGTCATTGAGTCGTTCACGAAGCCACAAGTCGACCCATCAGAACGCGTCGGCTTTTGGGACAAACTTCGTCTCAACACACATTCCCGTGTCCATGTGGCCTGGAAGGGGGATGGTGACATGCACTTGTCTCTTAAGGGCACTCGGGACCCATACTTAGTAACTGGAAATGGTGCCGGGTTCTTAATGTGCTGGCGCAATGACATTAGGTGGCACATTAACGCCGAGGACAACCCTAAACGATTCATGACTGTGGATAGTGGCGAGTACGTGCTTGCAATCCCTGACTACAGCCACCAAATTCGCGAAGCTGCCCGTCGACATGACCACGGGGGTGCACGTGTGATTGAGGATACATGCGCCGGTAGCGCCATTTTTAAGAAGGTGATTATGAAACTCTCGGGCAAAGTACAGTGGATGGCGGGTCTGTTGTTTGAGCGTGCCATCGAAAATGGAGAGAGAAGTTTCTCATTCAAGCCTCACTATGAAGTAGTGCTGAAAAATCCAATCTACGCGAAACCTGATCCGGATGGTCTGCCGTATGACGCCTTGAGGGGATTCAGAAGTCGACATATTCATCTTTCAATCGCAGTTCGTGCACCCGTCGACCGAGACTGGATGTCTGAGAAAACAGAGCCTATCTAGGAGCTACAACACGGTCCATCTTACTCCGCGATTTTTTACCCATTTCTTCCAGTGGTGGGGTCTGTTTGGTCAGCCAATGTCACTCCCTATTCGACAAGGGAACCTCTGGCCTGGGCGGGAGAAGAGTAGCAAAAAGTTTGGGAGGCATCTTGCCACAGTCAAGTACAACCTGTTGCTGGCTCCCCTGTTTCTTAGCCACATCTACAAACATAAGGATGCCGAAGATTACGCTGAGAACGCTGTTTCCGCGACTGGCTTAAAAGTTCGCTTTGACAGCTTCATGCTTGACCTTCACCAACGAAGAGAAGAGTTTAACACACTTGCCAAGGGAAAGAGCACACAGAGTAGGACGTCTGGGATTAAGATTCACGCAGCCCAACTTGATCTCACCAATGCGGATGTTCGTGCTGTTTCAGCAAGCTTACGAGGCACCACTACAGAGGCCATCAGGAAGGGCTCCGTTTCCACTCTAATCACTGAGCAGGATGATAAGCCTGACTTGTCTCGATTCACCATCCCTGATAACGACTTTAGTTGGATCGACATGGATGATTTCGTAGAATTGGACTGGATTCTACCCACCGAACCTCATCCTGATACCAAGATTTTACCGCTTGCATTTGCCCCTCGTCTGACATATTTCCGACAAACGGACATTGGAGGTATTATTGCTGGCGACCCGACACGAACAAGCCCATTTGGCAATGAGCCCACACATTTCTGCATCATGACACATGACGACGACCCAAGACGAGTCCAGAGCCAGCTAATCCAAGAACGACTGGATCAACTAGCCATTCAGATGCAGACACACTCCCGAAACATTGGCGAGGCAGAGTTGAGGGTGATCCAAACCAACGGAGAGGAACCCGAGCTTGTAGAGAATTTCGACGCACTAAAGAAGCATGTCAGCGTTCTCAAAGACAAGGAACTATTCCTGAAAACTATGCTCGACCAGATGCAAAACAAAGTCGGCGCAAGCAGCAATGGGCATAGAAGACCGTCAGAGCCATCGTCATCAAGTTCCGAAGATCTTGTTGATATGCCACCCACCGCGGAATTTGAAAGCAAGTTCAAGAACCGATTCGTCATTCACAATTTGCAGCTGAAATGGAACAATCTGCTGCGAAATATTGTGCTCCGATACATTCACCAAAACAGCCAACGACGTGGTTTCGTCTATTACCTGTCACGGCCCGCCGTCAAATTCATCTTGGATATTGTTGAAGAGCAGAGCAGGGCAAAGGCCAACAAGACTGCCAAAGGCGATGCCCCCTCAACCAGGACGGGTGGTACGTCGTCACCCAGTCCTAGTGTACCGGAAAAACATAGCGCTACGGACCTCGAGGATCGCATAAAAAGTATTCTCGAGGACGGCAAACGCTTCACAGACACTAGCTTCGACGTCAACGGTGACGTGAATTGTGGTTCGATCGAAGACTTGGAGGGCGGCATTGCGAAGGAATTCAGCCCACAAAGCAGCTACCATGTTCGATTGATAGCTCCGCAAATTCAGCTCCAAAGCGAAAAGAACAAAAAACATGTAGTTCTTGTCACCGCCAAGGGTATGGAGCTCAAGGTGCTCGAGGTCATGGACAAGGAACGAATCTCTGATACTGTCAGCGGCCTGGTTCAGCGCCGTTTTCTCGTAAACATGGACAGTACGCAGTTCTTTGTTACCCATCAAAAATGGTTCCTGACGAGTTTGGTTTCCATGTATGCAGGCAGCAAATATGGCGCACCGAATGGGTCTGCTTGGCCGCCATGGGTTCCTATGGAGGTAATGTTCAATTTCCAGACCGATCCTTTTGGCTTTAAACGTGTTGTTCAGAAGACATCTGCCATGCTTCGTTATGACAAATACAACAACTTGCGTCTGAAGTACAATGACGAGGTCAACGAAGATGGTGGAGAGGATGTTGCCTCGAGCGAAATTGCCGAATGCCGATCGGACAATCTCTGGGTTGAATTTCCACAAGCACGAGCACTTTGCAACAGTTCTCAATACTATGCCATGTACGTCATCGTGCTGGACCTGCTGATGTATAGTGAGCCGCTGGAAAAGACCCGTAGTGAGCGACTTGAGAAGATAATGCTCGCATCTGACTTCAGCGATTTGAGTGGAACACCGCGGATGGTGCAGAAACTCCAGGAGCGTATCAGACAATTGGAGGACATCAAGCACCATTTCCAGGTCTACTCTAAATACCTGGATAAGAAGGGCTGGGAAGACAGACTCGCCCTAGAACGAGACTTGGCAAGCTGTGAAGATGAACTTTTCTTCATGATGAAGGCTATTACAACGTCTCAGCGCAAATTTGAAATCGACAGCGACACCAGTGCGTTATTGAAGTGGAGTATTTCTGCGCGAGACATTGTGTGGCATCTCATCCAAGACTCTGCAGAGCCACTTGTTGAGCTGCAACTCAAGGATGTCGAGTACGATCGGACCGACAACTCTGATGGCTCTCACATGAATCTTATTCGGGTCGGAAAAGTCCTCGGTCTTAACCTACTACCTGACGCCACGTATCCAGAGATTATTGCACCGTACAGTGAATCTGACAGAAACACCATGACAGGCGACACTGAGCAAGACATGATTCGGGTGTACTGGCACATGCTCGAATCAATAGCAGGCATTCCTGTGATGGATCGCTTCGAGGTTAAACTTGTGCCAATGAAGGTGCAACTAGAGCGAGAAGCGGGTAAACGTTTGTTTGAGTACATCTTCCCTGGCATGGATAAAGACAAGGGGGCAAAGGACGACTCACCTCTTATGGTTAAGCATCAAGCTTCTAGCACAGACGAAGTTGATGTCGAGTCTACGAACAGCTCAACCAGTCGTCTGGGCATTCCAGCGGCGGACAAGGAGTCCTCTGGGTTCAATACGCGAGCGGGATCACTGGAACTGCGCCTGAGACCGACACTGACATCGAACAACGCCCAGGAGAGCAGCCCGAAAAAGGCTCTCAGCGTCAAAAGCTCCGAGGGAGGCGGCCATGCGTTCAGACTGTTCCGCTCTGGAAACACGGGAAAGACGGTGATATCCAAGAAGGCGTCTCACGAATCACTCCGAGGAATCGGCGCGCCTCGACCAGGCATGATGGTACGATCCTCCACGGGGTTCTCGTCCAAGGACAGCAAGGACTCCACCGAAACTAAGAAGGGATCTCGTTGGCGAGGCGGAAAGTCGCAGACCGAAGACAAGCAGCAATCGGATGACCTCACTAAGATGATTAACCGAGCGAACAACTACATGACGTTTGCATACATTCGGATGCCGTCGGTGGTTCTCTGCCTGAGCTACAAGGGCAAAGATCAACGCAACTTTGAAGACGTCCATGACTTTGTGTTTCGACTCCCAACGATTGAGTGGCAAAACAAGACGTGGTCCAACCTGGATCTGGCGCTTGCTCTGAAAAAAGCCGTGGTAAAGGCCTTGATTTCGCACACAGGTGCCATCATTGGGAACAAGTTCTCCAAGCACCGACCTAACGCGGAGCAGCGCAGCAAGCTACGAGAAATGGCAAGCAGCTCTGTCGTGATCACGACCTCAAGCTCTTCCCAGCATTACGCTGCGAGCATCAACGATAGCGACGATTCGTCCAGCTTCTATGAGACTTCGCCAATCGACTACTCTCGCTCTCCGCCGCGGTCTACACGCGCCGGCAGCACACACAGTAGCATACCGGCGCCTCGATCTGCTAGCCGTAGTAGCAGCGTGGCTAGCGGTCGGTCTTACCGAACCGGCGGTTCATCACATAATGGCCCCAGCGCACCAAGTTTCCTTTCCATGACCACTCCCCCGACACCAATCGAAGGGCGTAACGAAGCTGGTATTGACTTGATGCGTCCCTCCTCCAGCCACGGCTTTGGTAACTCCAACCACCGCCGGGTGCTCCGCAATGTCAGCGCAGGAGATGGTCGGCCCTCCACGAGTGCAGGGAGCGCCGAATCGGGAGATCGTCGCAGAGCCGGCACCCCCTCACTAAGAGACAGACTCAGTGTCTTTACGGGCCGTAAGCGCGAAAATAGCGACGTACCAGACGAGAGCAATGATATTACTGGGGATGATGAAAGTACAAACGATGGGAAAACCCCGCGTGGGAAGAAGTTGAGTTGGGCACAAGGGCGGACTAAACCGGGCTGAGGAGTGGCCGTTTTGGTATACTTACATATATACATGTATAACTTTTTTGTTTTGAGCAAGGCGTTGTTTCGTTGGCTTACAGGAGGCCAGTGGAAAAGGCGGCTTTTTGTGCTTTTGGGGAATATGCATTGTATGTGAGCTGTGCATAGGATGGGATAGTCATTTAGTCATTGAGCTTGACTCTCGTTTGTTTTGTCAGATCCTTTGCGAGTCTCCGCAGAGTTGTGAAAGGTGCTGCTGTGTTGAGTTGTTGTCTGTTGAGCCGCGAGGACCTTGCAAATGCTTACCGGGTAGCTGGTGTTGTGGGTGCCGGCCTGGTTGGCAAGTTTGCTACCCCCTTTTGCCATTTATTGATGAAAATTACAGTTTTCTGCGACAGAGTATACTGATGGGACGGGTAGTTGCTTGCAATGATGTGGTACGGACTTGGACGAGAAGACATAATCCGAATCCCCCGATTCTTCAACATCCGCCGTGGCTCATGGTTCACAGAGAACTTCACAGGAGGTGTTTGCAGTCCGCAGAGGATGGCATCGTGTTCTCCTGCGAGCTTGGTCTGGGGATATATAAGCCATTGATGCTTTGTCTAAATACCACATCAAATCCCATCGCAGAAGTCTCGCCCGATGATAATTGTCACTTTGGGGCATCTACTCTGCCTTTCATCAACATCATCATGTCCCCCTTGCACAAAGCTGTATATTTCGCCCGTCACCCCCAATACCTGAAAGTACTAATCCAATGGTCTGCAGCCGACGTCTCACTCACTAAACATTGTCTCTCACTCACTCTCTGCTTCCAGGAAACTCTTCACCAGCCAGCGCCCAGGGACACAGCAGGCGAAGCCGACACGGCAAAAACATGCCTCAAATACCTCGCCAATACAAGCCGCTCCTTCGTCATCCACCCCCTCGGCCCCCAAGAAACCCCCCCCAACAATAAATTGAACTCTCCGATTCCCGCGATCGCTCAAGGATTGATCAGAAATTCAATCTCAGCGGCTCTCATCTCACGATGGCACTCTAGCAGCAAATCCCCCCATCCAACAATCTTGCCGACCCCAACGCGGGATAAGTTGGGCAGATGCTTGCCTCGGACCAGGTCATGTAGCGCGGCAATTTGCCAATCCTCACAATCGCCAGAAATAAACAGCATTTTCAGTGACTTGGGAAGCATGTGAGCGAAAGAGCCACTGGACGGTTCCATCAGAGCTGCCTTGAGTACACGCGAGCTTACCGTGAAGTGTTGGAGATTTTGGAGGCCTTTGAGCGAGAAATAGCTGCGCAGCGGAAAACTGGCGGTCTTTGGATGTGGCTCCGACGGATCGCCCGACTGCCAAGGAGTCCAATCCAAGATGAGTGTCCTGATGGTTTTGTGAGTCCTGAACGCCGAAACAATGTCCTCAACATCCAGGGGCAAGGTCTGTTTCCCCGCTGTGATTCTGAGAAACGCGAGGTCGTGAGCTGTGGCACTTTGTATGATGTGGCGGTACAAGCACAAGGCGCTCTTCTCCAGATGGAGAGTGAAGTTTGAAGTGCCATTTTCTCTCCCAAATCTCCAGCCCAAAAACTCCTCAAGTTGCCAGCTTGGGCGTGGCAGATTCAAGGTCAGGCCTACCGGCAAATCCAGATGGCTTGCGAGCCGCAAAAGTCGAGGGAAGCCACGCAAGGTCGCTTGCATTTCCACCTTTATCTGCTTGGCATTCGAGAAAAGGGCAAGGAGGGCCTCCAAGAATGCATCCATGATGTTGTCGCCCTCTGCTACAGGGAGCAATGCTGCGCAGTTGGATTCCTTATTTGCCAGCTTTTGGAGATCTGGCAGCAATGGTGCGAGGGCTTGCATATCTCCGTCGGTTATAAAGGGGGGGTCAGGATCGCAATTCATGTTGACGACGGTCAAGGACACGTTTTTGACCTGTTTTGCTAGATGCCTATTCTTAATCAGGACACTGGCGATGGATTCCAAGCGCCTGATGCACAGTAACATGTCGCCGCTGCTCCTGCGACCAGACAGTGTTTTGCTAAAGGATAAGGAGCATCGTTGCTTCTTATCACCTTTTTTTTTTCGGCCGTTCCGGAGAGTTTCACGCGGGAGGGTGTGAATATTTCAACAAGGACGTGGTTATTCGTCGTTATTTAAAAGGATTCATAAAAAGAGATGAAAGGCCTGGTTTACTGGACCCTAAAAGCTGGTTACTTGGTCCACATCGACAAGCGGCTTCCAAAATGTATGTCTGCGCTTGTTCCTTTTGCGTCTGGTGCTTATTGTCCATACGCTCGTATCCTTTGTCACTGCATTTCCTTGCTTTCGGCTTGAACATGATGTGTGCAGTAGATCCCCTCCCTCATCGTAGTGTCATCGTAGTGGCGGCATAGCATTTTGAAGACCTTCAGTGGTAGGGCAGAAGAGAGAACATATGAAATCCCGACAGGAAACGGACGACCAGTTTGGGTATGCCTATAGGCGCAGGGCGACATTGGACATGGTTACGAATAAAACAGAGACTTGAGTGTCAACCAGAATTAAGGCTCGACATGGTTGCTACACACCCGCTTTCGTTTTGGACCGCGATTCCTCAAGGACTGGATAGACTTTCCGCCGCCAGGGTTGTTGGTAGTTATCTCTCCAGAACATGACAGATGAATAAGAGCCGAGGGGAAATGGTGTTAGAAAGTCAGAACCAAGTGGCGTAAATGGCGAGAAGCGTAGCGGCGACCAAGCCAAGGATTTGATGCACCTGATCTCTGCTGGGTTTTCGGTGGGCTCTATGGAATGTTTATAGGTTCCATCATGTGGCTGATGACCTCGTCACATTAGACTAGGCCGATCATCAAAGTCTGCCTTGCTCTAGCTAGCATCCCAGAAGGCTGTTTCCCCTCAAATCGAGAGGCTCGTCCATACAAAGACAAGGAAGGCCTACTGCCACACTCGTCTGAGTCGTCTCTCACTTCGCGAGCGCGTCCAGTGCGTACTTGGGCAGCATCTTCCTCAGCAAAGCTATTGTTATAGCTGGTAACTCGACGGCTTTACCAACTCGATCACATCTATATCGGAGACAGACAGAGGAAGGGGCTGCCAAGCAAGCAGGGTCACGAAGCTGGAAAGGGGAAATCGGTTTGAGACCCTGCAGGCAGCCCCGTCGTGGAGCCCTCCCTCCATGTTTTCTTTCCCCCGCATTGTGCATCGCGGTGGGTATGACGGCATGATAATAATACGCTGGAGCAAATGGGACGTCAGTGATAAGCATCATCTGTCATGAGCCGAGTCGCTTAGAGTCTGCGAGCACCTTTGTCGAATGACAATGGCCAAGGCAGAAGCAAGATTGGAAACCAAACGTCGGCCTGCATAATCCAAGCAACCACCCAACAAAGTTGTCACACTGGCGGGATGAACGGGCAACTGCGCTTCGCGTCATGTGTTAAGCATGTGGCATGGTCGAGACAGAGACGGGAACCAACGATCGATCGAGACGTTGGAAAATGATGAACGCCGACCCACGCCGACTTCCTTGATCATGTTGCTTACAAAAGTTCACCATGATCAAGAGAGAGGCCCTGGCACGGCCCACGGCGCAGCATACATTCCTTGTTCTCTACCCGCGAGTGACATTGGGGATCCTCCAAGAAGGGACGTGGTCTAAAGATGCGTCCCTGCTTGTCCTAGCTCAAGCAGAGTGTCAACTCGCAAAAGAAACACTGATCACCGACGGGCCGCATCAGTGATGTGAACCATTACGGTGCCGTACACGCGACATGAGTCATTCACATTGCCCTTGGTTGCCGGCTGTTGTCGTATAGCTAAATTACTACAGTTGTAGGGGGGGGGGGGCGCTGTGACGGTGTGCAAACTGGCTGCCGTTTGATAAGCACCATGAACCTGTCGTCGTAGTTGCTTCATGGCTCGGATTGTACAAACCCAAGGCCATCAACTAACTAGCCGAAATGGATATCGCCAATGCCAAGCGAACATGCTGTGTACTCTTGTGTCTACTCAAATATGATACATCGTGGAATAAGTTGCTGTAATCAGCCAATAGACTGCTACCCAACGGGGACAAGTTGCAATTTGGTTTGTTTCTTCAAGAGCCTAGCCTCAAGTACGTAGTATTCGCGGATGTTCACGGGGGGGGGGGGTTCCCTCCAACTCCATTAGCGCCATCGAACAAGGCGGCAACTTGGGGGCATGCCAACCGAACGAAAGTCACCTGACGATGATCCTAGCGAGGGGAGACCAGAAGTGCGAGAAACAGTCTGGAATCCGGAAACGCTCGGGCGCGGGCTTGCGAAAAAGCCAACAACCTTAGACGTAGAGTTATGACCGGCCTCAGCAAGTACGCCGCACGTTCGTCGGCTTATCGCATGCGAGAACTCGGCGAACTCGACAAAGACAATATTTGATAGATGGTAATTGTACTGCGTGTTATGGGTCCGATATCGTGTCTGTTCTCCAGAAGCTTCTTTTTCAACCAGCGGCACATCGGACTTGACGGGTTTTTCTTCTTGGCTGGATCAGCGTAATTGGGATGGTGGGGGTCCCCGACGTTTGTCCAGCCGAGCCGAAAGCCAACAATAATCTTGGTGTCGACAATACCCCATCTTTCTCTCTCTCTTCCTCTTCTTTTTTCTTTTTTTTTCTCTGGGTCAGCTGGTGTCTCAAGTCTCATGCTCAGCATTTTCAGGGGACCTGCTTGCTGCCTGGCTGTCTAGCTGCTTGAGTGTTTTGGCCATGTGTCGGAGCCCTCGGTGCGCTAGATGCCCAAAACATCATGAGTCGATTCAAACCGGCTGACTCCCCTTTTTGTTGTCACCAGCATTGTGGAAATTTTCACGAGGTGACTGAAGCTGCAGGAAGGGTAGTCGTGGTGTGCGTTGACTGGAATGTCGGGACCGGGGATATCGTTGATGATATGTGATAGCCTTGCTGAATGGAACCAAAAGTTGACGTCTTTGAGTGTTCAGTCGATGACGAATTGTGTGCCGGCCAGAGGCGTAGGTACACACTAGCATACTAGGGTGCAACTTTGCGTGCCACCTGATGCTACGATACCTTCGGCGGCCAAATGCCGTTTGCATCGTCCAATTGGACGTGGATAGCACAACGTCAACGGATCCTTCCTGCCCGTTCGCACTTTGTTCTTGGGCTCGTCTCGCCCTTGCCGTACGGGGCAAAGCGCCGTTGACTACTCGTACCCAGGAACCTACGGTAGGTACCTAAACTATGTCCAGTCCCGAATGAGGGAAGGCTGTTCTGTCCAGAGCAAGGCGGCGCCTTCCTTCGAAGAAGGATGGGCAGCCGAACATGGCAGCCTTGGACGACTGGCCCAAGCCAGGGCGCCAGGGCTGGGAGGGACCGGCTCTGGATGTTATCTGGGGTACCAGCATGAACCCGTCAATCAGTTGCAGAGCTGTCGTGCCAACACTTCAAAATACCCTCAGATCCGGCGTGGTCCCGCCTCGTTTTTGCCAAGATGCGCACTCCGTACATACATTCTCCTTCGCTTGCCCCTCCCTACTGCCGGCCGCCGATTGTCGCTCGACAACCTTGGCCGTGGCTGAACATCTGAACCCCTTCGGCAACCCTCGACGACTCTCGACAACCCATGACGATTGTCGTGTGAACATTCAAATGCTTTGTTCGGCTGTTCAACCTCTCAGCCTCCTTCAGCCACGACTTGACGGCTCAACGGAACCAGCTGCTTGACTGGCCAATTATTTGCCTGGCTGACTAGCACAGCATCAAGAGATCAAGGGACCCTGTGGGCTTGGGCTCAAGTGCTGCTATCCGGCCGTTGCTTGTCAGCCTCTGGCTTGTTTTGCCCTCCCTCGAATAGCTATCGCCCGTCGGCTTCTCCGCTCCCCAAAGCACACATACAGCTCGTCGGTACGCCATTCGCTGATAACGGATGTCGGATCGAACGGGGCGAACAACCCAAACAGCCATATCAGCCAAAAGCCACCCCTCCCTCTCACAGCGTTATCAACTAGTCATTCCCTGGCGCCTCAGTCGTCCACCAGCGTCACTCGAAATTACGGAGTAGTCGCTTAGCCCAGCACACGAAGCGCAAAGGCAAATGAACCAAGTGCTGCCTCCTCGCTATCTTTGAGGCTTATCCCCCCGTTTCTTTTGCTTCGTGTCGCTTCCCAAACTTAACTTTCTTTTATTCACTTTTGGTCTCTGTCGCCGAGTCATACCAGCGTCTTTCAGCCTCTTTGACCGGAGAGAGCAGTGCCGTCGCCGTTGCCGCTGCCACTGCCGCTGCAAGGCACGTCGTCCAGCAGCGACCTTATCGCCAGCCAGAGCAGGCTGCGTACATACAGTCACGTAATCGCCGTCTCTGTTCTTCGCTGTTCTTCGCTGCGGCCCTCGAATTGGACGGCTTCTGATTAGCTGCGGTTGGCTGGGACGACCTGCCTTTATCGGGGTTTGATATCCTTGTCCTGTTCTTGTGGAGCCTTTGCTGTCGACCACAGGAGACCGCAGGCCCTCGCTCGTTACGTATCAGAATCCTGCCTACCTACACACGACCATCGGCTCCAGCTGCGTGAGCCATACACGGGAAGCCGGAAGCTGCACCGCTGTGTGTTGACCTTCAACTCTTTGGCGACTCAGGACCCCCGTCCCAGGACATCGGTCCCCTGAAACCCGAGAGCCACACTGCTCCAGGTTGTCACTTTTTTGCTACCCAAGTGTGGTCATTTTGGCCCTGGTCTATTGTGTGTGTAGCAAAGTAGTTGGCCTATCCAACCCGTCCAGTTTGCCGTACAAGCATGCCCCCGTCAGTTGTTGTGGCTATCTCGACTCCCTCCCAGAACAATGAGATCCTTCTTATTCTCAAGTTACCCGGCGCAGCCCGCCCCGTCTTCTCCCTCCCCTTCTCACCCTTCCAAAGCATACCGTTCTCATAAACAGACGATCTCGGCAAAACCTATCTCATACGACGCGCTTAGTGTTGAGCCATCTGCTCTACGTCGTAGCCGGCTAGCACCCAAGTATGCGCCGGGCACATCCGAAGACGTCCAAGACGAACAAGACATCGCAGTTACAGTCACCATCCAAGCCGTCGACTCGACCTCTTCGAGTTGCTCATCTACCAGCTCAGCATCCTCAGACTTTCATGCTGCAATGTCAATACGAGCCGCAGTTAACTGGGAAGCGAGCATTACGCTACCTCAGTCGAGTCTCTCCGGCACCACCACCAGTCTGCGTAGACCGACAACGCCGACGAGTCCTGTCCAGATCCCCAAGCGAAGCCATCATGACGCCCGTCACCATGCAAAGCTAGAAACATCACATCATCGACGAAACCCCAGAATTTTTCATCCTCCAGATTCAATTTCGCCGTCTGTTGCAGCCCTCCTTGCTGTGACTGACATCCCGCGATCCCCAAAGACGAAGACGCAAGGCCGATTCGCCTCTTACCGTTGATGAGATTGTGAACGACCAGCATGTATCGGAAAAAGAGCTTAGCTTGTCTCTCAGTCGGAGACCCATGGACTTACTATTGTCGCCGCCAGAGGATTTGATGGATGATGATTTAAGCGCCACTGAGAGCAACATGGGCTCAATGCTTGCCAGGACTACTTCCGCAGACTCTGTTCCATCGCTCGGAGGGGAGTCCTTTGCTACCGACGTGTGCTCTTCGGTTGATACGCCTGCAAGCATTGGCATCTCGGCGCGGCGTAAGCACAGCCCGGTACGCAGGTCCTTGGAACCTATTCGATCACCATCCGAAGATGGTGCCGAGGAGCATCCTCTTGCGGTTGTTGACAACCTTGGCCTAGAAGATTTGGAGACGCCAGCTGCCGAACTTTCAGATGAGGGCTCTACTTCATTCTTGCAGCCTTTTAAACCGCTGCGATCTGCATTCAAATCAAATTTGACAGCTTCTTTACGGGCCTTGCGCTCGGCAGCCAAGTCTTTTTCAAGCATCAACTTCCCGTCCATTCCGCCAGATGACTTTCTCACTCGGTCTATTCTCACAATTGACCCGAATGTTCCATACATGGATGAACGACGTCCCCCGATGACTGAGGAGATGCCATCGGCTGAATTGCGCCGCTATCTCAACCCTACGACAAGTGCTCACATCGACCCCCAGCCAAAGACACGCGCAGGCACTTTCTCAGCTTCGATTCAAATGCAAACCTACAAGGTCCAGCGTTCTCAATCCGCCCCACCGTCACCGCGCACGCCCTACACTGCTGGCAACCCGTCCAAGTCTGCATCCGCCCCCAATCAACACCCAGGCAGGCCAGGCCAACAGGCTTTCGCCGTCCCAAGCATGCGCCAACGAGAAATGCGGGAGAATCCCGACTTTATCCGTATTGCAGTAATGGAAATGGCGATGCGGCGCCGAGGAAAGCTTGATAATCAGAAGCCAGGCCGGGCTCGCTGGGCTCTCCCACCACGCAAAACATCACTGAAGCCCTACGAAGTTGGCTCGAATGGTGTTCCAGCAAGGTGGGTACCTCTGCCGCATCCGTGCTAGTTGCTGCGATACCGTAGCACTGTTACGGAATACCACTATCTGATGAACGTCTTGCCACTCAACAGCCCAACCTGCCATTCCGACGGGCACTAGTGTCATCAGATCAGAGACGTGGCATCTCGTCCTGAAAGAGGAGGCTTACAGAGTACGTAATACGCCCACCACTCTTTCGTGGGAACGACGCAGCGAAAAAGTTTTTCTGGCCTGTGCCAGGGCAAGGGGTATCGGGACCCTAAACATTGCCAAGGAAGTCGTGGAACACGTCATGGGGCGGGCTTTCATGCAGCGGCACGTTGCAGCAGCAGCTTTTTACCAGGGCCAGACCCATGGACCGGAGAGCTGCGACCCAGCCGGTGGGAGCAATCTGCCAATGGAGGAGGAAGTGTGCAACGCGATCCGCCGAGGCCCCACTGTCGAAGCATTTTGGAAAGCGTACCGAATCGGCCGCGAGGAAAATGCCGAGACTGGACCCGAGCTGCGAAAGAAGGGGCTCATCGATGTGGTTGAGGGTTCCACGGACGGAGCGGACAGCGACGCAGTGGAACGACGAATATTTTCTGCCCCTGGGGCTTGCGCATTCTGCAAGGCACCACATTCCGACATTGAGGTCTTGGAACGGAAACTTGACTTGAGCCCTATAAGCAAAAGAATCAGACGGAAGGCCCACACACGCCTTGGTGAGAACTAGTTGCTGGCCGAGAGGGGAAAACGACAAATGCAGTTTATCCACGGGTCCTTTGACGCTCATGGCTTTCCTTCACACATCGATTCATCTCTTTGTCTCTTTGAGGCCCATATTTCGCAGCAAAGAGACGATCTGCCTTTTCATAGAATGAAATTGGCTATTGACTGTCACACAGGGGGATTACCTGCCACAATATTTGTTTGCGGCTCCACCAAGTCCGGCGGTCAAGGTTATACTGGATTCAGCTGCGAGTGGAACGACGCGGGTTGCCCGCGCAGGTGTGATTCGGTTATCTGGGCAAGAGTGGGAAGTTTGGTATTATTCCTGTTACATAATGTTTCTTTTTTTTTCCTTTTTTTCCCTTTTCTTTCTTTTTTATTCTGGAAACCTCCTGCCGGTTGGTTTCTTAGATGGGGTCGTATATGCGTATACTTACAGCACGGAACTTGGCGCATGGCCGGTGATTTTTCTTTTCCTTCCCTTTCTTTTCTTTCCAATTGTTTTTTTTTCTCTAGGGCATTGGGAGCGTGGGCATTGGGTAGGGCATTGTATGAATAAGCGGTCTAGCATTTTCAGGATACCTTTTTTGCCTTACGAACAGGGCTTGTCTCAGGAAGCCCAAGGCAATCTCAATTTTTGACATGATCTTTTTATTTTACCACCATGCATTCATTGGTGCAACCACACCACCTTTCCGGGGGAAGCAGTTCTGGACACATTGCATTTAGGATGCATGGCTACCCAACGCTGCATCTTAGCCAGAGCTGGACGATGGAGCTTTAACACTATCGGCTATCGGGTTTGTGGATGATTTGACGAGTTTGGAATATTACACCGCCTCAAGGCACAGATAGCACCCCCGCGGCCAGCTAGTTGCAGCCATTTGAACTTTTCTTCCCTTCACATGAACGATGTTATTGTGATGCTTGTGTCCGTGGAGTGTCGCAGTCCACTAAATAATATCCCTCCATTTGCGGGGTTCATATCCGGAAACTCATCCCAGCCCGATATATTGCGACTTGCCTAATGGGGACGGACAATTGCTTTGTTAGATTGTGAGCATAAGCCCAGGAGGGCGGGAAAGGACTGGCGATATGCAATACCAACCAGAAAATCAACAAGGTCCCTTTGTCATAGTTTGAGACTTTTGTCGATGCGCATGGATCTAGAGCAACAAGAATGCCGTGGACCGAGAAGCAGGCCTAGCCTCTATCTCTACACGTGCAGAGCATCCTGAAAGTGTGCAACTCGGCTGGTGTCCGTGAGGTGTGAACAAAAGAGATTGGCATGCTGTAACGGCAGTCTAGTCATGGCTGAAGGGGTGGTTATTCCTGTGCTTGGCCATGTTGACGAAGAATCGGGCTGGTCGCAAAACACTGCCTCCAACGGAACAGCGACCAACAAAAGGAGCAAATTGTGCCCGTCAATCGGTGGGCCTTGATCCACGTGCTAACGATTAGCATCGTGTATCGAAGCCCACCCCCGGGTGCTATGCGTCGGCAGGAGCAGATCTTGATGCTTCTCCAAACAGGCCTCTCACTCGCCCAGCCATGGCGGTTTGTAGAATATAGGGTGTCAACCTGGAGATACCCGTCTACTTGTGACCTCTAGTCGCAAGCAAAACGTCATTTAGACTGGGCGTCATTCTCGGCACATTAGATCATTACATCTCGAGATGCCGCCCCGTGGAGTTGACACCGGTTGTCTTGTTAGCATGGTTCTGTCGACCTGGCAGGCCAGACGTCACTGCTCCAACTTGTCCAGGCTACAGCACATATCTGATATCACGTAACGGTATCTGAAGAGCGTACAATCCAGTAATACTTGCGACTCCGTTCAACGAAATGGGCTTGGCTCTGAAACTCTGACGTTCAAGTTAAGCAAGCCCTTTTCCACATGGCGAAGAAACCCTGTGGACCTAGAAACCACCTCCCTGGCCCGAATCGAACGGCACAACCACAACGGCAGGATATCAAACGTCTTGAGTGCAGATTCTCTGGGGGAGAGCTCCCTCATGCGGGGCGATGGCATACTGGACACTGCGAGGAGTCTTGCTGATAAGACGCCGGTCGTTCCCCAAGGTATGGTCCCACGGCATAGGAACTCATTCCTAAAGGACCATTGACGTCTTGCTGAAGCTTGGGGGGCAGTGCCATGGGGTAGAGCGCCTTTATCACGGATCCGTCGTTTAACGGTGCCTTGTTCTCGCAGCATTGCCTGCCAAGACTGCAACGGTTGCTCCGCGGACACGTCTTCTCAAAGAGGTCGTGATTGGACTGTCGATGGGTGGTTGGTGATGGGCTTTTTTTTGATTGTCGACGAGGGGAAAGGTACTATGGTGGTGAGTGGCACTGCCGGGGAAAGCGGGACATGAGCTGATCTCGATCGAAGGCGGCATGAAGCCAGTGTAGGGGGGTTACAGGGTCGATAAGCTAAAGGTTAATTATTGGATCAATCCATAATCGCTTTTCACGTGTCGCCGTGGTGATCTTGGCGAAAAATTTCTGTACGACTCTGCTGCCCCCTTTAAGTGGTGCGGGAGCACCTTCTCTTGATAACGAGATGCTAGGCAGTTCACCCAGCGGCCCAATGGTGTCGCTATTTACTGTTATTACGTTTCTTGTCCTTGGCATTGAGGCCTGTGGTTGGGAAGTCTACCTGGTTGGTGTAAACGGAGGGCATGGTATGGAACTGGCCTTGGAGTGGACGTCTCTCGGCAGGTTGTACGGCGTTTGTTGAAGTCGGTGTTCTTGCTATGGATACAGTCGGTGTACTTTCTGTCATGAAGTTTTGAGGGGTATAATAGGTATGGGGTCGTGTTTTGGGGGAAGTTGGGTAGGGAGTTGATGATGTGTCTGCTAAGGGGGTGGGCGTTATGGGCGATCTTGCGTACGAGGAGTGGGATTCTGCTGATTTGATGAGAGACGTATTTGAGGATGCTGCTGCTGTGTATAATGAAAAGTATGAGCGTGCCATGAGGGCGTTTGAGGGTGTCAGAGGAGGGGATTCGCAGGCCAAAGTTGGTATTTCAACTCGGCCAAACGATATAGAGTCATTGCTGTCACTCTCGAGAAGTGATGTACAGAGCCAGGCGTATGAATCCAGACTCAGGCACGCCGCCCTTCTCAGCCTGCTAATGTGTATAGCTGGCATGATGCCCGTGGACGTTGGCAATATCCTGACATTGGGCGTTCAACTGCGGCGATTTGAGCAGATATTCGTCCGATGAATAGGGACGTTTCATCTCTCTCTTGAAAGCCTAAAATCCGTCAATAGAACTCCTTGACAATTATTCAGCATCTGGCTGTTTAAGAAAATGAACCCAGCCCCTTGTGGCGTAGAAGATACCATCCTAATACACCTGTTGGCATATGATCCTCTCAAGTTGCTTCGAGACAAAACCCTTTCAACCAACCATGCACTGTATAAGTATCCTAAACATGGTGGTGGTGATGATGGAGTACATAATATTCAAGGACTTTCTGCCACTGGGCTAGATATCGGCGTCCTAGAGACACCTAGGTCAGTGTTTTTGCCACCATTACAACACACTGGTGCGGCTCCGACAGAAGATCGGAAGACTTCCCATCTTATTCTTCATCATACATTCGTATCGCTTGAAGTATATGTTAGTGAACCAAGACCGGCGATTGGTCCTGGGGTTGTGCCATTACGAGTCTTAGGAATCAAATTTTACCACTGTTTATGCTGCTTGCAAGCGAACCTCGCGCGTCAAGACTGTTATATCGCAAAGCTCTATGCTCTTGTTCCAGCCGTCAGCACTGTCAAGCTCCCATTCCGTGCGCTATGGGCTTGTCGACATTGGCGCCATCACAACTACGGCCGAGACAAACTTGCTCAACATTGTGCACCACAACTTTACCATGTAAATGCCGGATGCCTCGAGTCAAATAGTCTGCGCTGAAATGAAAATTACCAGAGGACGAGAAACGCACTATGGTGCGGGGGATTCTAACGCGGTCCCCTTGTTCATACCGTCTTGGGCTCGTGGCTCTACGAACCTTGCAATCCCGCGGTCGAAAAAAAAAAAAAAGAAAATTCGAAGCTATGAACTCTTGTAAGTCATTTCGCTTCTTGTAGACCGTACGTATGCTCCATCGCATCCCAACTGGGTACTTTGGAAAAAGACCCCCGGCTTCAATCACCCACAACAGAACTTATCGAATACACCAAAGGTCCAGTCCTTGACCCTGTGAGCCAGAATCTACATTAAACATGGAGGCCATGAACATGTTAATTCACTCTTCAGCAGCGGAAAACAGCTACGGAGGAGCTAGAAGAAGGCCCATGACCGACTTGACTTACGATCCTGCACCAGAGACTCTAAACTAGCCCGCCCGACGATGCCAATCTAGAGCATAACTTCAGTATATGACTTAGGGTACTGGTCATGAATCAAACAGCCGACACCCGCGTTATGTTCTGAAAGAGTGAGCTCTTCATCGTATTACCGCTGATATACTACAAAACAAAACTACATCGCACCAGACAGCAACTGGTGCCGGAACCGCCTTCAGCAAAACTCCCACGGTTGGTCTCGCAACTTCCAACTCCTGACCTACCCCGTCTAAAGTCTAAAAGACGTGAATCTCCGTGCCGCTCATGACGTGATACGTCGCCAACTTACACCCGCACCGACAACAACTATGCTCCGCGTCCTTGTACGTCTTGGAGAAGTAAGGATACACGCCCCCCAAAACACTACATAGAAAGAACAGGCCGGCCATGAAGCTTTGTTCTATTAGCAACATGGAACAAAATATGGACGCACGAGTACAGAAAACGTACTGTGTACCGCTGCTTATCTTGCGATGAACCCTTGTCACAGACAACTGTCGACACCCTGGGCACCGAATATGTCGCGGCCACCGGGCCAGGCCCTTCAGCGGCGTGGTATCCGACTCGGCCATGGTGTCAAACGACGTCGCCTCAATGCCGGGGAAGCGCTTTTCGACGAGCACCGGTTTATCGTCTTCGCGGGGGAAAGCCATGGTGATTTCCAGAAAAGGCAGCTGAAGAGGCTACATGTGGTTTTCCTCTAGTCGACGCTGACAAGAGCAGCATGGCTCGGTTTAATATATAGACGACGTCTCATCCCGGGTGTATTCTCGTCGCTTTGGGTGTCGGGTGTTGAAGCTACAGAGAAACGCCACACAAGCCACTTTGGGCTTTCGTATTTCGCAAAACGACAAAGCGGCGACACACGAAGCGTTTTTGACATGCTACTGCCTTGGGCCATCTCCCAGGACAGGTTGGCAAGCGGCCAAGAGTGTGCGGCTGACCAAGCCAGCAAACACCGAACCGGGCGACTGAGGAATCTAGGCTTGCTCTTCACACCCACCGGATTCCTGGCAGCGGTACGGAGTACCATTGATCTAGTACTTGGCTTATTTTTCACGCCCATCAAGTCCTTTTTGGGAGCCGCTCCACAGTCTGTTGCACCGCGTAGAGCCGCGAAACAAAGTTATTCCCGACTTGGCATCGCGGGCGCCGATGCATCATCTTCACGATGCCGTCAACCGGGCAGGTTGCGAGTTTCAGCTCGACAGACAAAAAACAAGCGCCTGCGGAGACCCGAGCCAAAATAAATCTTCACACGAGGATTGTCGAAGCCGGCAAAAGAAAAGGTTCCAGAGGGAGTCGAACCCTCGCTGGCGGAATCAGAATCCGCAGTCATGACCGTTAGACCATGGAACCGGCTAACCCGATATGGGGCTATTCACGGCCACAATTGACCTATGTTCTGCGCTGGTGATGGCAAGAGTTGCAAAGGATGGAGATTGTACGTCTCTCTTCGAGACTGAGAGAAGTGTAAATGATGTCAAATCCCGGCTCTTGACCCTTCCAGAGACGGTAACCTCGCATTGTGTCGGTGCGGTTGCTGCCAAGTCGCTGGGGAGAACGCAGGGTCGAGCTCAAGCTGAGGTTATACCTAGTAGTTGTGATATGGTGCATGCCTAGGTATTTGGTTGCTTGCTAGTCTGATGGTAAGGTTCCATGTGCCAAGAACACAATAAGTTAGGAAGTCTGCTCCCTGATCTGGAGCATCGTGAAGAAAGATATTTGTACGGGACTGTGCCAATACTGGCTTGGTACTGTGTTTATACCATGGGTAGTTATCGACCTCAGAAAGCAGGCAATTTTCTGCTTCAGAGCTCAACAGGTCTCGGCTGCTAGCCATGATCATAACTACAGCTTTGACATTGGAGTAATTCGGTTTGATTGCGCAGGATATTCGACCCTGTGCTAAAGCCGTTATCGATAAGCCCGTTTAATGCTAATGCGGGGCAACAAGGTCTCAAGCTCCTGCGTGTGCAAACGCTCACGCTGCCTCTACCCCACGTCCTTCTCCAACCTCCATCACCAGAAAGCTGCCAGGACGGCAGCGGAACTGCGGCCAAGATGGAGACGGCTCTGAAATCATGGGGTATGCATATCGTCATTGACGCCGCAGAACCGGACCAAGCTGACCCATCGCAGAGCTCGACAACAACATCGAGTTGGTAGACCCCAAACGCGATGCCCTGTACAACTACGACGCCCAAGGTCAGAAATCCATAAACCAGGAGAAACCATGGGCCCGAGACCCAAACCACTTCAAGCGCGTCCGCATCAGCGCCGTCGCCCTCGTAAAGATGACGATGCACGCCCGGTCCGGCGGTAACCTCGAGGTCATGGGCCTCATGCAGGGCTACGTCGACGGCGACACCTTTGTCGTCACCGACGCATTCCGGCTGCCCGTCGAAGGAACCGAGACCAGAGTCAACGTGCAAGAAGAAGCAAACGAGTACCTGGTGGAATACCTCGACCTGTGCCGCGCCCAGGGGAGACAGGAGAACGTGGTAGGCTGGTACCACTCCCACCCCGGGTACGGATGCTGGCTCAGCGGCATCGACGTCGAGACCGAGGCAATGCAGCAGCAGTTCCAGGACCCCTTCCTCGCCGTCGTCATCGACCCCGACCGCACCATCAACGCCGGCAAAGTCGACATTGGCGCCTTCAGAACATACCCCCATTTGCACAAGGCCGAGGGCCCCGGGGGCGTCACGGCCGACGGCTTCCAGGCCGTCCCGCTGGCCAAGGCCGCCGAGTTCGGTGCCCACGCCAGCCGCTACTACAGCCTCGAAGTGTCGCATTTCAAAAGCACCCTCGACGCCCACCTGCTCGAGCTCCTCTGGCACAAGTACTGGGTGCAGACGCTCAGCCAGAGCCCGCTGCTGACGAACCGCGACTTCGGAAGCAAGCAAATGCTCGACCTGAGCTCCAAGATCAAAGAAGTCACGACAAGCCTGTCGCGGAGCCGAGGTCAAGGAATGGGCGGTGGCGGCCCTGGTGTCAAGGACAAGACCATGGAGAAACTGACACAGGATACAAACTTGATTGCGACAAAGGAGAAATCTGGTCTGATGGCGGCCGAGATCAAGGCCAAGGTGTTTAATGAATTAGGTGCCAGGAGTGCATGATGTTATGCCGCATGCCAGGCTTGGTCGTGGTACTTTGACGCTATAAGGGATACATTTAGATGGCGTTGGCAGACTCTGAATTGATACGACTTGTGAAACGCGCAGCCGGCAAATCCGTGAATATAGTAGTGATGTGCACTGTGTGTAGTACAGATGTCACTCGATGCAGTTTCGATGAGGACCAACTACGCTGATGTTATGCGCCTCGGTTCGTTGACTTGCCCACCTACTTCCACAGGTTGTCGTTCCATGGCTGTGGTAATGGTGGCCCCAGCTACGCACGATGGTCTGATATAGAGACAAAATGAAGAAATGAAGCTCTTGGGCCGGCGCCAGAGCCAATAGAAGTATAAACCGCCAATTTCTGGCGACACCTACCCTACGGCAAATCCGGGTCCAAGACGCCAAAGACACGTGTAAGACGGCTTAGCGAACGTGGACGATGCAGCGTCCGACACACTAAACAGTGGCAGTAACTATGCCGGGTGCACATGACTAAAACAGTGCGAATGGTGTCTTGTGTGTTCAACTTGGCCTTGGATAGTCTGGCTGATGCTCGGAGCATGCCGGCATGTATCTAGAATGGGCAGTCTGAAGTAAGTGTACCGACTTTTGTCGTCAATCACCTCCAATGCATCATGGCCGTTGATTTACGCGCGACAAGGGTTGCACACAACTCAGTCTCCGTGCCTCCAAGAATCCAAGCTTAATCGGAGACTGCCACGTCCAATGTACGGATGAAATGGCCCATAAGTACTCCGTACACGCCACAATGGTAAGCCGTGGCTGCACATATGCGTAGGATGATGGCAGAATGATGGCATTCATGGCGCAGCTTTCAGATCCGTGGTGTTCGACGCGTGTATTCGCATTCCATCACCTCGTCTGTGCCATGGACTATACGTTATTATTACATGGCTAGGAGTGAAACCCTTGAAGGCTTCTCCTTGTGTTGCTATTGCAAAGGATATTGGCATTGTAGAACAGGAGTAGCATCATTGTTAAGATGGGCAGCCTTTCATCGCAATCAAACTTCATGTGTGAAGTGAAGCACCCAATCCTCACCAGAGTGTGAACGGACAGGTGGACGAAACCTAAAGCGTTGATGCACGCGACCATCTCACGTCCCGCGGGGGTGTTGGAGACGATACAAACCAGCTGTGGCCATCCATTTCAGGGGATTGACTGAACTTTGCTGTTTTCAGACCCGGCGAGTAATTTGCTGGATGGGACTAACGAAGCTTGGCGAAAATTGCCCTTCAATTTCGCTAGTGTATTGTATCTGCCAAGGTCAAGTCAAGGGCCACTCGACCCACAAGCCAGGGACACTAATGCGCTTGCCAGGCCATGATTCCCAGCTTTGCTAGGGTGAGCTTAGCGTCATTCGCACCTTGACGTCATGGATTGTTGAATTTGGTGTTGTTTAATCTGAGATGCAACGGGCTTGCGCCAACACGGAGCAAATCGTGCTGGCCATCAAAGAGCTCTGGCGTTTAGAGAGGGCAGCGACTGATTGAACGGTAGACGCAAGTATTGATATAGTGTTGCGAATCTCCTAGGTTTACTCGTGTGTGTCGACTGCATTGCTACTGTCACTAATTCGTTCGTCTCGAGGCTTGTTGCTTTGGGCTCATCTGCGCGCTGAAGCTGTTGTGGAGTCTGGTAGCATACTCCGTATCAGTCCAGCAGTATTAACAGCTATCCAAAGAGCACATGTGCAATGTTTTTGGTCCTGGCCCCTTCAGTTCCAACTACGACGAGCGGGAAAGCAATTGGGGCGCATGATGGGTCGCTCGATCTGACCTCCAGCTTGCCTGGTAAGGCGCAAGGATTGGGAACATTTTTTTGTTGTCGCACGGGAAATCGCATGGCAACAAGTCTATCGGCATGTGCTTCGTGGTTGAAGAGCAGTGTGCAGCGACGCAACATAGCGGCCATATGTCGAGACACGGGGCACAAGCGACGTATCCTATGGGTGTCAGAAGCTGGATGCTATCGTATCTGTGAAATAAAATCATTTTCTCTCATGTACAATAGTAACTCTCAAGCTGCCAAGCAACAGCGCCATATCGACAGCAAAGGACGTCGTAGGTCTTGCTTGTCGTGCCATTGACAACTGGCCTAGTCAATACTAGCCGAGACCGAAGGGATGTTCTTGTTGCTGGGGTATCGTCATAAATATTCATTCGCCCTGTAACTTGGCGAAGCACATGAACGGACGGAGCATAGTATCGATGTAGTGTTGCCACTCCAGAGGTGAAACCGGGAGCTCAATGCTGACGAATGTTGAAATCATCCCGTCTAGCCTTGTCTTGCCAAAAGGGGAGGAAGGTGCATCCTAGGCACCTTCCCGGTTACTACGATAAACACACAGAAGCACACACAAGCAAATACGATATTTCTTCCCCTCCCATCTCTATCCGCCTCATTAGCATGCATCACCATTGCTCTGCGCCAGACATGGGCGACATGCAATAACCTTGTTGTACCATTGCAAGTGCTAAGGCATGTCGCACGCCGCACAGGGTCAAATCAGCTCGCCAGGGCACATTTGCATCGGCTGGCGGTAGCCCATCGACGGCTGCCGCAGATCACGATCTCCACCGACACCCCTCCTCATTCGACCTGCGACTCGGCCTAATTCGTCTGTGTTGTAAGATACTTTGCTCCGTAGTTTTGGAGAAGTTACAGATACGGCTTAATTCAGGCGCCACTGAGCGGTTCAGAACAAGACATGGGAGGGGGACATTGTGGCGCTGCCCGGCTGCCGAAATCGTATGTACGCAGGCAAACAGGCCGACGGTACTACTCAATCAGTCTCGCCCAAGGCAGTGGCACTCCAAACCTCACCCCCTGGCTACGGAGCTTCGATCCACGTCGTTGGTGTTGCATCGTCGATGACGTACTCGTTTGCTTCTCTCAACGTCACTCACACTCCCTGCTTAATCAAGGTTCTGGCAAACGCCGGTCCAGTTATGCACTGAGCCCAACATGACGGAATCCCTCCAAGATTGACGGCGCTCGGGTTGGAAGGTAGTTGGTTCCCATATCCTGTGGTCCGTTCCCTGTCGCTCCTGCTTATAAGCTCATCCATGCCCCTTCGCGCGGCATGAGTTTCGACTCTGATTCCTCTCTCCATCCAAACTATAATCCTATAATCCCCATCCCTTAATCTACACCCTCCCAATATACCCACTGTAACGAACAAGCTGATCTTGTGATACCCCGAGACGAATTGAGGTCTCTGTCTCTTCCCTCGCTTTTTGTAACAACAGATACAAAACTCGGCCGCCTCAGGCGTTAATAGCCTGTAAACAATATCCGCAGATACCCACACACCTTCGAAATACCAGTATTAATCACAATTAAACGATCCAAAATGACTGCCAACGTCAACAAGCCCACGGATATCAAGCAGAAGGAGGCGGATATCAACCGAAAACTTCAAATCTATGGCATTTTCAGTGCTTTCAAGCAAGGCAAAGTCCCCTCTGTAGGTTATACGGACGAGAATATGCGCCAAATCAAAAGCTTTGGCTTCACAAGCTAATACTGTCTTTAGAACGACCAAATAGATGTTGCCTTGAACAGCTTCCTCGCCTCCAGAGCACTTGGTAGCCCCCCAGATAATCTTTCCGAAGATGGCAGGATTCTCATCGCGGACACCAGAGAGGTCATCCGACTAGCCAAGAACCTCCTGCTCTCCAAGAACGAGGGCAATTTAATTCAGGATTTTATCTGGCAAACCACTCAGTTTGATCCGAAGTCTGTCCAGGGTCCGAGTGCGCCAGTGAATAAGGACCAGGCCAAGCGTGATGGTGATGAGGCTCTCGAAGGTTTTCGAACCCTGGGAACTCTGCTTATTACCAATGGCCAATTCCGCAAGCTACGTATGTTGGCTCTACAACCGTCGAACCTTAAACCTGAAGCTAATCGATAAACAGTCAAGGATACCACTATCCTCTTCCGCGACATGGCCGGCGATGCCGCTACTAGCGCTGCTGGTCGCATCCGCCCGTCGGAGGAACAACTCGGGGAAATGGACCGGGCCGCCGAAGATAATACCTGGCACGACAAACCCGACTTCTCGAAAGAGAACCTTAGAAAG
Organism: Metarhizium acridum; assembly: GCF_019434415.1. Classification (NCBI taxonomy): domain Eukaryota; kingdom Fungi; phylum Ascomycota; class Sordariomycetes; order Hypocreales; family Clavicipitaceae; genus Metarhizium; species Metarhizium acridum. Next base: position 499,820 of record NW_027094042.1, on the reverse strand, counting down.
CAGGCCAAGGGCATCTATGGCGGCAGTCCGAAGAAAGACGCGCAGGACATTGCCAATTCCACAACTAATGCTGCACTGCCCCAGGGAGTAGATTCCGGCAGAGTCGACACTGTTGCTGCACAGAGTGCCGTGCAGCAGAAGGTTGACGAGAAGATAGACCCGGAGACCAAGGAGCAGATCAAGAAGAGCAAAGAGGAATATCGTCGAAGAGCCAAGGAGTACTTCAACAAGAAGATGCCGGAGGAGCGCAAGGACCAAATAATCTTCCGCCTCAAGAAGATGGTGCTTGAGTGCCAGCAACATCCTGAATACTCCAAGGCCATTCAGACTCTCCTCCGTCTAGCCGAGACCTATGGAGGCCATGGACGCGACCTGGGCAAGGAATCTACCGGCTCTGCTAAGCAGGCTCGCTCTGGATTCGCAGCTGCCGAGGCTGATCTGCGTACACTGATTGAGCGATTTGCCAATGGAACGTCTACTTCGAATCTTTGGGAATCCATCGGCCAGATTTATAAGGATGCGGACAAGGATTCTGAGCTTAAGGACTGGTTTAAGAGCCTGGATAACTTTATTCGCCGGTGCCTGCTGGAGCAAGGCTACATTCTCGACGAGTCTTCCAACAAGGAGTGGAACCGCGTCTATGAGAAGGGCAGGTTCTTGCTCCGTGAGAAGTACCGCAGCCACACTGACCGTGTCATCGACGAGACCAAGTTCATTGCCGACCAGTTCGACCAAGACCCCCAGAATAAGGCCTTCGGCGATGCTGTGCAGAAACTATTCAATCACCTTGGAAACGATTCCGCGGGCAAGTCTGTCTTTAAGCCACACCTCGTCAAGGACTTGACAGATACTATCCTCCCTGCCGTTTTGATGAACATCAACTACATCCCAATCCCTCGCATTGAGTACTCGGACTCGCAAGTTGATGCTATAATCGAAAACTTGATTCTTGAGAGTGACAACTTTATGCCTAACATTGCCGAAGTGTCGAGCGAGCACTTCTTCCGTTGGGGCCGCAAGAAGGTTGCCAACAAGCATCACAACGTGGTTGACGTTAAAATTTCGGGCGTCCAGATGGATCTCCGCGATGTCAACTTCCATGTTAATCGAAAGAAGGGCTTTCCATCCTTGTCCGACACTGGTGTTCTTGACATCTTGTTGCCTGGGAATGGCCTGTCGTTCAGGATGAAGGTTGCCACGGCTCACAAATCCGACAGTCAGAACATCTTCAAGGTTGAGAAGGTGGATGTTGACTTCAAGGGTCTCAAAATCAAGGTCAAGAAGTCCAACCACAAGCTCCTGTTTGCGATTGTTAAGCCCCTCGCTCTCAAGGTCCTCCGCGCTCCTATTCAGAAGGCAGTGGAGAAGGCTATCAAGGACGAGTTTAACAAGCTCGACTCCCTCCTCTGGCAGATCAAGAAGGATGCTGACGCAGCCAATACCGGCGATGTTGAGGACAAGGCCAACTTCTTTAAACGTTACTATGATGCGGCCCAGAAGCGCTATTTGGAGGGCAAGGAGAAAACCAAGGAGGTTGCATCAGACAAGAAGGTCAACATTGCCATGACGCTGCAGGACAGCATCTTCCCCGAGGTCAAGATGGCTGGCGGTGTCAGTTCCAAGGCAACCGAGTACAAGGAACTTTCACGAAAAGGTGACAAGTGGGAGAGCCCCGTCTTTTCCATTGGCAGCGCCAAGAGGAGCACTGATATACCTCCTGCTCCCAAAATCGAAAACAAGATTCGACCAGCGACCAACGGACGGACGAATGGCCATACTAACGGCAGCACCAACGTTCACCCCAACGCTAATGTGAACATTGTCAATGGCAAGGCGCCTCTGTCGTCTACCCCACTCGCGGCGCCACTGGATGTCAATGCCGGTAACGTTCACCAGACCATCGGTGGGCGTTAGGGATGTGCCGATGAGTCGATACTATTCATGAAGAATTATGACGACGAGGGCGGGGAAACACAGACGCTATACCCATTGAGTCAGCAGGATGCGCCCTCACATTGTGATTGTGATACCATGGCTTTGGAATGAAGTAGAACAGACGTATTTTGTTTTGGGAAGAAAAAGAAGGATGTGCAGGATGCTACGCGACGCAAAGTTGAACTAGTCTTAATTTCCTTGAGTCCTCTTATGAATTGAATCTGCTAAGGTAGTACTACAAATAAATATCGTTTGTGCACAGTGTTGATGACTAATACGACGAGATATCTTCCTTGTGAGGCTCCAACGACCCAGCCAGGGGTGGAGTGAGTTGTGGTGGGGCTCCTTGTGACGACGTCAGTTTACAAGTGCTGTGTGTGTGTGTGATGCATGTTCCTGGGGACGCCACACACATTGTCCAGGTTTTGTTCCTGTACGATCTGGACACTCGGGTGTATTCATCAACTACGTAGATGTTGTGTTGTTTCAAAGCCCTCCGTCATCAGTTGTTACGTACCTAGGCACATAGGTAACTTGATCCTCGCGCCTCGACTATCGCCACCCTGGTTGGTGGTCCCTCGTCGTCTTTTGTCCTTTGTCTGTTGGGTCTGGACCTGGCCTCCTTTCGCCTTTGGCCGTCATATTTCACAATGCCCACAGATCCAGGTACAGCGAGGGCGACAGGGACGGCGACGACTCCATCCGCGCCTGAGCCTGCGACTAGACTATCACATACGCAGACGCGAGCTCTCTTTGATATTCTCACTCACTATGAGACATATGCCGAAATATCAAGCTTCAAGACATCTGCAGCCATCACCAGCTATGGGTTTCCGTTCATGAAAGCTTGCGAGGCATCGACTACGCCTTTCGCCACTGCCCCGAGTACGCCGCGCGCGAGGACGCCTATATCGTGGTTTACCTCGTCAGAAGCCAGGAAACAAAGTCCCACCAACGGTACCAAGAGTCTGGACGGGGATGACGACCAGGATATTGTTTCGACATCGCCCATCCTACAGTTGCTCTTGACGAGGATTGTTCTCCCTCTGCCTGGTGTGAGCGACATCCCCAGGTCTTTCTGGAGTGTTCGCGTACAGGGTATCATGTTGAGATTAGGAGAAGCAGACTTGTCGGAGAGTTACGACAAGGGCGCCATGGGAACGCGAAAGACCTTGGCTACGGGGACGAGTGCGGTTATTGAGATGCTGGGTCGCGGAATGTTGGGCGGCGTCGACAAGCAAGAGTCAAGTATCAAGGATGCAGAGTATGACCACACAAGTGCGGATGATTTGGAGCGTGCTTGGGGCAATGTTATTCAGGCATTGGTCTACGGCGACTTGGTGAATCAGTTGTTTGACCATTTTGTGCATTCGGATGATTTAGAAAGCCTATCTCCAACCGTGGAAGCTTCTGCCCGCCACAACATTTTCCAGTTCGTCGCTTCTTTGCCCCGTTGTCTCACTTCCTGTGGACATATGTATACTAACAAGATTCGCCAGCATCGCAACCCTAGTCCACCAAATCTTCATCCTCTCACCTGAAGGCCAATACCTCCTTAAACTCCTCGAAAACGTGCATTCTCTCATCCCCTACGCACTCCTCAAATCAACACTGCGCATAGGCAACGCAGCCACCATGCTAAGCGGCATGATGCGCATTCTCCTCGCCAAACTCAGCGTGACCAGCGTAACCAACTGGGTCGGTCTCACGCAAAACGCCGACGACGGCATGAACCTACTACAGCGTATCATAGCCGCAGTCTTATCCTGGGACGCGAGTGAGTTCAAGAAGAGTGCAGAAAAGGTGGAAAAGGCCAAGGACGGACCGACTGATGAAATGCTGCGCACCATCAGGGAGCACATCGAAGATACGAGGTCGGAACACGATACGGTCAGGGAAGCGAGCCAGCAGAACTCGCAGTCGATCATCACAGCCATTTTCAATGCAAGGAGTCCAGCGCTTAATGGCCTGTTGACAGAGGCCCAGCACGCCCAGTGTCTCGAGTATTACTCTGCGCTCTTGTCCGTCAGGGATAGAGACTCCATTACGGGGGCCATTTGTCGCCAGCCCCCGGACATGTTTACGCAGGCGATCAAGGATGTTGTCGCTGCCTATGAACCCATGATTCGGACTGTACATTCGCGTGTCGACTTGAGAGAACACTTTGACGCCTTTCAAGTATTTCTCGAGGAGTTTATAAGGGCGAGCAGGCCGAAGAAGCCGCACGGCTCGGTAGAGGAGAAACTGGCCAGTGTGGAGGATTACGTCGACCTCCTCATGAAGCATCGACGACTGCTATATAAATGGATCCACGCTGTAGCGAGCCAATGCCCTGATATCTGGGAGAGTCTGCGCAAATGGGGAAATGACATGATTGTGCGGTTTCGAAAGCCATCAGATCCCTCATCGGACATCCATTCCGTACTTGACAAACTCTTCGCAACCCTCGAGCCGGATACACAGTCCCAAGTTCTCGAAGCAATCAATTCCCACGCCGCCTATCTCGACACCGTGAACGCCATCTCCCACGCACGAATGCAATACCTTGTCACGGCGGCCGATTCCTCGGGCGGAACTACGGGTGGTCCGGGTGTATATCTAGATCGATGGCAGTCGTTGCTTGACGAGACGCTCATCACGCCTCCGACACAAAAGGGTGCGGTGAGAAGGGGCAAGGACGTCAAGCACATTACTACAATGGGGAAGACGGGACTCGGGGGCAAGAGGCTGGAACGGAATGTGGGAGGAGGCGGTGTCCAGGCGCCGGATGTGAGTGTTGTGGTGAGCGCCTTGGGGGCGCGGTTTAGGAATGAGGTGAGGGAGCTGGCAATAAAGTCGTGAGCGGATTTGGGTTGATCAGCTGTCACAAAACCAGGCACTGGTTTCAAACTTTCCTCGTTGGTAATCATTCTAGAGAGCGCGTATAATAGCAAGTCGCGGTATTGATCATCTACCTGGCGACACCTTGTCTCTGCAAACGAAGGGATACTGTTGCGGCCATCCTTCTCCAACAACTGCATTTTCATTCTCGGCACCACGGCTCTCCAACCCAGCCCGTGCGGTGCCCTGTGTTTGCCCCGGTACATTCGAGGCGGGCGGCGTAGCAAGCCAAGTCCTTCCTCTCTCCTTCGTCGGTCCCCCGTCGCTGCCGCTGTTCTGACGCCGTGGTCGCACGTTTGCCCTCATGGCAGCTTGTCTCTTCCAGATCTTGGCCAGGCCTACAACCGCGCGCATGACTCTGCCCCGGTCCCCCATCTGGCCGACGCAGTACGCGAGACCGTTCACATATACGCCCAGCGGCTCGGGCGTCACCTCAACCACCTCCGACACCTGCGACCCAACATCGTCCGTGTCGTCCGTGAGATCCACCATTTGCATCTCAGTCACGTCCTCCTGCCCCTGTGCCTGTTCCTCGCTCTCCGACCCCTCCACGGGTATAACCTCCCTTTGGGCATCTTCCACCGAACCCACCTTGCTTTTAGGATACTCAATCTTGACCAGCCTCTGCTTCCAACAGAGTGCAATCTCCGCACCTGTCAATTCCTCCAGCCGCCGCACGTACTTGGCGCACGCGGGGCAGTTCTTCTTGGAAAAGTAAATCTCAAACCGCGGCCTGGCGCCGCCGCACCACGCCCTCGCCCGCAACCTCTTTAGATCCGCCTTCGTCACCCGATCCGTAGGCATCGCAGCCATCTTGAGGAGTATATAGACGGCGTGGACGGCGAGCTTCACCCCTACGTGGCTGGCGCGGAACATGCCCACTTTACCGCCAAGGGTGAGCCGGTCGTACGGGTGGCCCATGTTAATGCCTATTTCTTTGGCGAGCTTCATGGCGCGCGCCGTCCACCGCTTGTTTGACAGGACCGAGGATGTCGGGTCTAAAAAGTCCCCGCGGGGGTTGTGCCCGTGGCCGCTTTCCGCCCATGCGAGGATCGTGCGGGACGGGCTGGTGCCTGGCTGGAGAAGCGCGAGGAAGCCCGTTGTTTTGCGGGCGAGAGCGGCTTCAATGTCAGACGCAGTATGGTATGTTGCTGCCTGGGCGTGGGAGAAGGTGTTGGACACGTTGGGCCCGAGAATCAGGCTTTGTAGAGTCGCTTTTTCAGCGTCAATGACGTGGTAGAAGTAGAATATTTGTTCGTTGGGCTTAAAATTTCTGTCGAACTTGGGCGTGGGAACCTCGCTTGGAGGTGTGCTTGGTGCCGGGGGAGAATCGCTGGTGGCCATGGTGATTGTCTCTGGCGTTGCCAAGATGGTGGAAGCGAGGAGCGGGCGAGATATGCCAGCTGAGCTTGCCCTTTGGGATGAAACTGATGCGTTGGACTGTGAGTGGTATATGGTGTCTTGCTTTATAGTGGTATACTTTGGAGCTTCTTTGCATAGAGTTAGTTGGACAAGGGCGCGTGGTGAACCGTGGCGTGGGGAATAGATGCGCTTTCTTGAAGATAACGATAAAGTTGGGTAGACCTGACATAGACTAGAGTGACACTTGGGTAGTACTATACACTTGTACAAGTGGACGAAATTAAAAACAAGGATAAGAAAAATGACGCTGGGAGTGACGAGGGCGAGGAATTAAATGCTGATCTGGTGGTGGTGGCTGGAGGAAGAATGGAAGAAAGTGAGGCATCGTGGAGGTCATGAAAGTCGTGAGAAAGGTGAATATATGTAGCTAGATAGGCCAAAGGCCTTTCGCAGCTGCCGCAGCTGACAAGGGAAAATACAAGATAAAAAGTCATGGTGACGTGGTTGGTGTGATGACGGATTGCAGCTGTGCGTGATGTCTACAGCTGACTCCCATGGTGTTAAGCAGGGAATCAGCTGCTTGCCACTGTTTGAGCAGCTGTGAATAGAAACCACATTGGGCAAGATGCTCAATAGCGGCAAAGAAACTGCCCCAACTCAAGACGAACCCTGAGGGAGAAGGCTCATACATCCAACAAGGGTCACGGCACATCAGTTGCAGAGACGAAAGACTCATAGTGTGGACGGGTCCAATTGATCAACCGAATGACCCAAAGTCGGGGGAATCTCATTCATACGTAAATCTAAGACCAAGACGCCCAAAGCCCATGCCATGCCACTCATTCCCGGAAAAGAGACAAAAACATATTTTTTATGCAGCAAAAAGCTTCCAAAATTTTCTCCTCAGGCCATGGTTAAGTGTCTAACCAGTTTCTCTCGAAACTTCTGCGCGGAATGTGATTTGGTGTTTTTTTGTTGCATTTTACTCCTCATCCTCCTCCTCCTCGTCGGCCTCAGCGGTGGTCTGGGCGATACGGTCCAGATCACGCTGGCCAGACTGGGTGATGCGGCGGCCACCCTTCTCCTCGTCCTGCTCGAGGACGCCAATCTTCTCGAGGGCCTGGAGGATCTTGCGGTCGACGGAGCCAGAGGCGTCGACGTGCTTGGAGGGGCGGGAGCCGCGGTTCTTGGCGGTGCCGTGGACCTTGCGAAGACGGCCGACTCCAACAGTCTTGCGGAGGTAGACGTGGCGGGCGACAGAGGCGGCGCGGACGTAGAACCAGTCAATATTCTGGGGGGGGAGTTCCTTGGCGGGACCAGTCTTGACGGTATCGACCCAACCTGAGTGGGGGAGATTTACTTGTTAGAAAACTCGTCGAGAGAAACCAAGCTTGTTCTTGGATCGGGTCAAAAACATACCGGGAATGGGCAGCTTGCCCTGACGCTTCAAGAACGCAGCATAGGCGTTGATGAACTTCTGCGCCTGGAGACAAAGAAACCCATTAGCATATTCCGTCTTCAGAAGTCTTGCGACTCCCTCGCGCCTGCTCCTCAATTCCCAATCTTCCTGTCAAACCTCGAATCTACTAGTCCCAACGGAACGGCCACCCGTCTAGCCGCCGCAGCGGGCTCAAATACATTGCTTCTCAAGTATTGAAGATCCAATCTGCGGCGGGGCGAAACAGCTCAGCGCAATCCACATTGTTTGTAGTAGAGGTCGCAAGAGGTTGTCTATTCGTCTTGGGTTTGTGGGTCTCACAAGTCGCGAGGGACTGTTGATGGCAGAGGTAATATCATCGCTCAATGCATCTCGAGAGAGTCGTGAAATTGGACGAGCGGGCAACAATGTTCTTTGTTCTGCTCTCAGGGAGGACCTACATCAACGTCGCGCACGGTAATTCCGCCAGCCATTTTTACGGTGTTGAGGGTGGACGGGTGGTTGTGAGGAGTTGCGTTGGGCAGGAGATTGTCGAAGCGTAAGGTCTGCGAATGTTCCTGGAGGTGCACGTCTGGGTGGGTGAACTTTTTCGATTAACGCTAGGGTTTACGGCCCTAGTGGGTCACGGCTCTCTGCGTGACTAAGCACCGTGTGTACGAGCAGTCTATGTTTGGAAACACAACGCACGCACGGTACAGGTGGGTCCACGGCAACTAGTACGGATGTTCAAGCTGAGGATTCACTCCCCCAAGGTTAAGCTGCCTATCCGAGATAGCTCCACTAGGCTAACCCAGACTCTTTACCCTAACCCTTACATCAACCACTAACCCTAACCGCTAAAACTCTTAGGGGTGGTAGGGACTAATATCGGGTGGGCACCCGCACCTCATATCATGTCTTCACGACCCTCGGGTAGTATCGGGTGAGTAGGGGCTAGTATCGGATGAGCACCTGTACCTACATCATGTCTCTCCCACGCGGGTAGCAGAAACACACGAGACACTCACCACTCACTTACATAGACAGAGTGTCTCCTGTTTTCTGCCACCCCCTTGACTCCCAAGGCTACTAGGATGCATCTCTTTGATCACTGGCCCTCTAGGATGGTTTGCATTCCAGGCTGTGATTCATTCCCCATCGTCATATGAAGTTTTAATTTTATTAAAATGCTACAACACGTCATAGCGCAGTGTGCCATATGCGAATACTTGATCTTCGTATTCTTTGTTCCACAAATGTTTCAACATGTATCAAGACCAACCGTCAAGGTAAAATGTGCAGTTCGCTAAAAAATCAGACTCTATCAAAGGTATTTCTTTCAGGGCGGGTATAGATTGCACCCAACATGTACCCGTTCATATCCAATATGCTCTCTTCCAATTAGCACGTCCCTCGATCCTCGATGCATATGACGTGCTCTTTTGCGAGCCTGACATCTAAGCCCACTTTGCCAACAATGCCATCACGGTTACACCAAAGGCAATACATCCAAAAGCAAATAACTGGATCTTCAGCGGAGCACGGCGCATGTGAGGATTGAACATGAATTCGTGAGCCAAAAGCTCAACCAGTCCCGTGTACATGAGGATACCAGCGGAAATGGAGTCAAAAATGCCGTTGACAAGCTTCTGGGTGGCAGCGTTTGCCGGTTTAGCACCAACACCAGCTGCAACACCTACAGGAGTGGAGAGAGCGAATCCAAGAGCCAGGACATATGGCAACCACTGTTTGCTTTCAGGCCATTCGGCAACAGCGATTCGGGATCCTAAACCAAGACCCTCAAACATTTGATGGAAAACAAGGACAACGAGAAGAACCTTCAAATCATCCGACCCGGTGGTACCGAGGGTAAGTCCGATAAAGATACTGTGAAACACGACACCGAATTCGAGAATGAAGATTGCCGTCAGCTGGCCGGACAACGAGGTGTGCGAGTCCCCTTCTCTGTGATCATGGCGATGCGCAAGATGATCCTCGCCGCCAGGAGGGTAGCTGACATCATCAGGGCGACCTGGGATGGTAGTTGGATCGGGCCCACGGAGGGCCCCTTGATTCTCGATATCATGGGGACATGGCTCAGCCTGAACATTCTTGTCCTTTTGCGGCTTTGGGGATCTCTTAATGGCCAGTACCTCATTGAGGTCGGAGCCAGAGTCGGAGCCAGTTGCTTGGTTACGGGCGACATCGTCGTCGTCGTCAAAACGGGCTACCATTAGCTCAACGAAGAACATGACCATGATGGTCATCAGAGCAATGCATAGAGCCCAAGGGTACGTGCCAAGCCATCTTTCCTGAACACAAGCGTCCCCAAGCTGATCAACTGCTGGATCCAAAAGATGCATCCAGGCCGTGGCAATGATGACGCCGGTACCGACATATTTGCAGATGAAGAATGTGAATTTCGGAACGTGCATCTTGGTCTGGCGAGCCAAGAGAATGGGGGTGAGTGCTCCAAGAAGGGAAGCAACGAGAATGATGAAAATGGCGGCAATGCGAAGACCAAGCATTCCCAAGTCGACGGGTGAGCCATCGCAACTGCTCTGCTCCTCTTCAGCCATGATGATGCGCTGTTGTTGAGTGTGTTTGAGGGTATAAGGCCAGCGTTGATTTTCCACGATTATCGTAGCCGCAAACTCACGCGGTCTTTTCTTCTTCTCAATCGCACCACACGCTTCCGAGACAATCAAGTCCTCTCTTCAACCTCGCCCGATTATATCTCGGCGCGACGAAACAACGGCAACGACTTTTCGAATTGAGTCTAAGTTGAAAGTTATTCTCCGGAGTAGGGACTTGAGAAATGGGAAGCCTTATAACCCGACTCCACGGTTCGCCAGTCGTCTGGTCCGGGCCAATGCTAGTGTCTGGTCCGATTTTCAGCAGGGCTTAAAGACCAGGATACACCAACGAGGCGAACACCTTGATGGATCGGATTCAATAGGGATATGGTCCACTCAGTTCCAGTTGATGCGCCACAGACACGGCCAGATGATGACCTTGGCCAAAATCAAACAGATTGCGATTGGGGGAATCGGCAGAAGGTTGCCCTTTGTCGAGAGTCTTTCTTGAACAGCCGGTTGCTATAATGTTCGATACTCAGATACGAAGAGGAAGGGACCGTTGTAGACGGGATTTTTCCCATGAGGCCGCTGGCGGTGGGAGCAACGTCCAAGGAGTGCAAGGTTCAGGATCCCTTTTATCCTTTTTATCTAATATGATGCGTTTGCTGCACGTGGGCTTGTTGTCCTGTGCTCTGAACTGCTACCGAACAGACTGCGACAGCGATCAGCCAAAAAGACGACCCGAACTGGCGTGCCTCAGAGATAACCCAATGAGAATGAACCAAGGCGAAGAAGGCGTGTTCAGCTGACACAAGGCTGCAGGTAAGTACCAAAATGGAACACAGCACGAAGTGAAGGCTGCGAAAAGTCGAATGATACGATGTCTAGGAGCGCGACAAGTGGTGCAAGTAGGGATGAAGCATGCGCAGGACCTGTCACCGCCTGCAAGTATGGAAAGTTAATACGGAATAATTGCGTGGTTGCGTAGGGACTGGGGCTGCTGAGAGGGATTTGGCCCGATGGAATCTGCCAGTGCGCAGTTTGGGATGTTGCTGGCATGCGCTGGACCGCATTCGGGCTGACAGAATGAAGGAAGGCGAACCGATCTGAGGCAGTAAGATGGGTAGGTGTATGCGAGGAGTGGTGTGGGAAGCTGGATTAGACCGCGACAGCGTCGTGAGAACCTTGATGGGCTCCAGAGTTTGAACTGGCACCTGGGACCAAATCCACCCAATTTACGACTTGACCCCGTCCACTTTGCTGAATCGTGGATCGACGACACCTTTATTGACTAAATCCCGGACCGAGCTATTTCTTGGAATATCCCGTGGTCTCATGACAGTCCTATCGTTGGTCGAATATCCTTTTTAAGAAAAAAAAACTTGGAGAGTTTCTCGATTCACTCTTGTCACGCAACGGTCTGTTGACTTGGCCTGTTTTACTCCGGCGCGACGACTGTGATGACTGTCTGCTTCTTAGACCAGTACTATCAGTATACTAGACAATTCTCAAGCCCTACCTTTGATTGTTTCTGATATTTCCAAGAATACATGCCACTCTCTCAATATCAAAGACAATGGTTTAGTCATGCGCCACACGCGATGCACCCAATTGCCGGCTCTCTGATTGGCTACGCCACTGGCTTTGCGGACGCCCCTACCACCGAAGCGCCAAGAGCGCGCCATCAAGGTTCACAGCTCCCGTCCCCACGCCCCTCCATGTGCCGGGTTGGTACGACTGACAGCACACTCAGCCTCAAGGCCGGGCTTCAAAGGACTGCCACAACAGCCAGGTGGCTGCACTCTCGCCATTTCCAGTTCTAAAGAAAGAATTTTGGTACTCCGTAGACAGCACGGGATCGCCAAGAGATTTTTATCCAGATGCTCAGCAGTCACGGCATAGTCACACAACATAGCAGCAGGAACGAACCAGACCCCAAACCTCAATGATATGATGCCTCACAAGACAGATTTTTTTTTCTTCGAAAAGCGGGGAATGGTGGAGGAAAACAGCGATTTCTCAATGGAACCGTCGCGCGCTATGACAGCCATCATTAGGCAAGCGCCTCGTTTGCGTCGAAGGGTCCTTCAGGAGCTTTTGTCTTCATAGGATGCTGGTATCGAGGCCAGGTTCTGGTAGCACCAACGCTTCTGTCATACATGACATGGTACGTGCATCCCCTTTGCATGGGTGTCAGAGTGTTGGCCTGCAAAGAACTACACACCCCGACGTTCCGATCCCACCAGACTCATGGTTTACATGACCTGGCCCAATAACAGAAGCTTTAGGTTTGGTCGAATCAATCGAAGACAAAAAAAACGATGAAGTCAGTGCTTACGACGCAGCCATAGCTATCCACGAGTTTCGAGTCCACGATATGTGAGGGTTGGCTCCCAGCATAATGAGTGCAATTGTTGCCTACGCACAGCTCACATCCTTCGCTCGCTCGATTTTCTTTGAAACAGGGCTTCAAAGACCGAGAGAGTCCGTCATCCGGATTAGCAGCTGTGCCTGCATAACCCCGGGGTGGGTGAAGGTGTCAGCCCCCATGCACCAGCAGTCAAACTCTCCGGGCATTAGCGATTAAATATGGCCCGTCAAGCTGACCTAGCTCCGAGGGCTTGGTGAATTATTCGACTTGGTATGAAGTCTTAATCAAAAGGTCTTTGTCCGTCTTGAGCTTCCCTCGCCTCCCATTTCCCAGGCCTGGCATCCTTCGCATAGCACCACTTCATACACTGGCAACCATCACAACAACACAAACATTCATGTAGCCAACTTCTCATAGCCAACACTGCAGAATGCCCGTCCAATTCCGACGTTCGACCAACGCAGGGATCAAACTTTTATATTGCATTGCAGATGACAAGCATCGTGGCAGCTCACATGCACCAAGCTTCGTCTTAGTACTGGGATGCATCTGGAACTCTATTCCGTTATTCCGTACCGCCTTCGCAAAATAGTTTGCCGCTGATCCGTGATTGGCTTGGCATGCTATTTATTGCATCTAGCAAAGTAATTATGTCACACATATGAAACTTCCAGAACCGCTACAGAACTTGCTGCATTTCCTTTTGAGAACCAGAGATGGACGGTGTTGTAATCTACTCCGAAGTGATCATTTACCGACATACACGTGGTAAATCCTGCCTATCAAGTACTCGTCGTGTCAATGCAGACGACTAACAACGCCGCGAGGTGGCACGGCTCACAAATGTATCAATGTGGATCTGTCGACACCACCTCCTCAACTACGCATAGGATGAATTGATTAATGGCACCACCCAGCCAACCCCAAGGGGTATTACGTGCATGAACGCAACATCGCGACCAACTGAAGCGTTGCGATGCATTATTCCCGACGGATGTATACACAGCCTCAGAAACCGCGGCATCGCCAGACCGAAACCAGCTAGACTTGTAAAGCGAAGACATGTACTCGAGGTAACTTGTATATACTCTGCCCACATAGAATACAGAAATTAGGCATCTACTCATACACTCATGTACCATGCCCTAAACAGCCTGTCACGAAGAGAACTGAATCTCCAACCCCAACGTCCTGAACGGCTTATCTAGCTTCCTAAGGTCAATGCCACTCCCCAAACTAAACAGCAGGCTCTTCACCCTGCCCTCCCACAAGATGCCAATCCTCCAGTTCTGGTCCAGTCTCGCCTTCAAAACACCCGCATACTCCTCGCCCGTTTTCCCCTTGTGAACCGTCGATATCTTGCCCGGTTCTGAAGGTGGTGGTGGTGGCGGCGGCCGCGGCGGAATAGGTCCAGGCTCGTCCAGCCGCCACTCCAGCTTCGCCTGGAAACTCCTCTCCTTATACTTCTCCCAGGGCCCGTCACCCTCGACACCCAGGCGCCGCAGGGGCTTCCTCCAGAGCTCCATGCCTACAGCCCACGCGCTCTCGTAGCTAAAGACGTTGAACTCCATGCGCGTCGCCAGGCTGCAGTGCTTGCCGGCGACGACCGCATAGCTCGCGGCAATGTTTCCCATGAGCGGGTTGATGGTCAGGGTAGCCGAGAGCGGGGTGCCGTTGTGCGCGGGCAGGGTGGCGAAGCGAGTCCCGAAGCTGACGCCGCCCGACTTGTTCAAAGTGCCGTAGTATATCTCGCCGCCGGTGCTGAAGCGCCCGTATATGCGCTCCTTCTCACCGTGGTTGGCGCCCTCGGCCGCGGACGACGGGTGCGCGTCGCCGCCAAAGTTGTAGATGCCCCGCAGGCCGAGGAGTCCCCCGTCCGACGAGGCCAGGCCCTCAAAGGCGTATCTGCCAACGTCATACTGCGCGAGGCCGAGGACGGTGCCCCCGTCTCGGAGGTGCTTTGCCGACACGGCGCTGAGCTGGAGCTGCAGCGCGGGCGAGAGCCTCCTGACCACGAGGGCCTCGAGCTGCGACTGCGGGAGGTACAGTCTGCCGTAGAGGAGGGAGGACTCGGGTCTGGCCGCGTCCGGCAGCGTCCGGAGGGACTCTTCGTCCCGTGGCGAGAGCGGGGTGAGCGGGCGGTACGAGCGCAGTAGTTCTGGGAGCGAGACGTTTTCCGACTGCGGCGTGATGTGGACTCGTAGCGGAACCGACGAGAAGAGGTAGGATATGGACCCGTCGACGACGCCGACCGAGCCGAGCTGGTACGAGGTCGCAAAGTTGGCGCTCGCAAGGGAGGAGAGTGTCAGCCGCAGACCTCGAGGGGTCTGGAAGTCTAGCAGAGCTGGGCGGCAGTTGTCAGCGCATTGTAGGGGGGCCGACGAAGAATCAAGTCTCCGGGTGCGAACCGTCGGATGTGGCATTCAGCGCGGCGTACGAGTTGTCGCGACGCCAGCCTGTCGCCTCGTAGAATGCGCTGTGGACATAGTCCATGAACTCGCGCATTTCAGCGCGCAATGTACATGCACCCGTGGGGGGAAGGGGAGTCTTGTAGATGTAAATGTTGTAGATGGATTCTGAGGTTGGATGTCACGGAGATGTGGGGCTGTTGGATGTCTGGCGTGTGAATCGACCAATTGTGTTTTGCGTTTCTTTTTAAGACATAGCTACCCTGTATGCGGCGAGAAGGGCAAGAAATCGAGCAACTTAGTAAACTTTGCATGACCAAAGGAGATCATGGTTCCAAACTCCAAGTTGCCGGGAGAGTAGAGGTCTTCAAACTCTACAGAAAATTCCAGAGTGGCCCAATTGAGCTGGACTCATCATCTCGTGGGCATTGTCTTGCTAAATACCTGTGCGGGGCTTATAACCACCTGAATGGAAAGAAAATGTGAGTATTTTTTGGGACGAATCAAACGCTATCGTCATTCATCTAGTCACCATCTTTTTATCGAGTCGTGCTCAAGATCGTGGTGGGCAATTTGCGTCAAGTCACTCGTTCTCAGTTATGTGGTCACATCACGTCAAGGATTATCTCCTCACAGATTACAGAGGAAATCTGCACCAGTTGGCGAAATACGCAAAGAGAAAATTCCACACGAGATGGTACCTGGCGGCCAGGACCGTGGTTTGGCTTAGGGGTTTGGGTTCAAACTGCCGGATCCGGAATTCGACTTCAACCACAAGCATGTTCCATTCATCACTAAAGAATCTGTATTTAGCTTAAAAGATGCTCCGAACCTAAGAGAAACCGCTATTGACTGTCGTAAGCAGAATGAAATAGATCGAATAAGTTTTTGCGCCCACCCACAACTGCTCCGCGCCCCTATTTCATCAAGATCATGGTCTATGCTCCACAAAAAAAAAAAAAAAAAAAAGACAGAGCTAGCAGCTATGTGAAAGGATAGTACAACATAATATTTGCCAAGCTTCAAGAAATCAGGCTATATCATTCATATTACTAAATACCTGGAGGTGAAGATATCACCAAACCCGAGGCGTGGGCACCGAATGCTTTTCCGTGCCGTTTTTTGTTTTCGTTCCACCAACGCCCGTAATCTGCAATCCCTCGAGGCCTGTTATTGTTCAAAGAAAGGTTTTAGAGGAAATGTCTGAATGAAGCCCCGGAAGCTCTGACTCCTGCGGAAGTTGACAGATATGTAGACATGGGGCAACGGCATCGCAAGCCTACTGTCTTGGCAAGGATTTATAACCCAGGTATACTGCCCCATCTAGCACATACGACCATAGCCGCTAGCAGAGTTCAGGATCCCGTCCGATCTCCTACGACAATCTAGCGAGCGCTGGATTAGTAGTCGGGTCGGAGACGACCGGCGAATCCCCAGTGTTGTATGTTTCCTTTTTGGCCTTTTTTTTTTTTTTTTTTTTGCTCAACCTTGTAGTAACGGGGCAACAGAACGGTTACTCCTCCGTTTTTGTTCCGCCCTCCAGGAATCTTCAAAAAGGGTTGGTTTCTGACAAAGATGGCCTGGCCGAATGCCCAGGTAGCGAACAACTTCGAACCCACCTGTTCCAACACTTATCGTTTGCCCCAAGATAATGGACTCCGAGACTCCCTCAATGCGATCTGTTTTCATGCCTGCGACCGCATCAAACAAGTGATCGGCTGTTTTCTCAAATGATGCCAAGTGTAGCACGCTTCCTCTCGTTTTCGACAAGCCAAACCGTGTGATGCCAAGAACCTCGCCCTTGTAAGTCATCACGTCAGCTAGCAACTGCATATGTCGCGGATCAATGCCCATATACCCCATCACCTCGGCAATTTCGTTCGCAATCGTTGTCCTGGCCGCCTCAATGCCCAGGATCTGCACGCATTCCATCACGCTGTTCGTCCGGACCTGCGTCCCGACAACACCTTCTGTGGCCATGCACCCGCGAAGGCCATAGCCCTCCACCAAGACCCTGTACGTGTTTTCCTCGGTGGTCTCGATCAAGGCTCGTGTTGCTTCTGGGTAGCCAGAGATGGGTACGGACGGAAGTGTCCGACGAAGAAAGTTGGCCCTGAGCATCATGTCTCTAGACTCTTCTGCAGCTGACTTGGTTTTGCTTCGTGGTGGCAAATCGTCGGTTTCCCTGATACGAACAAAGATCATGTCCTTATCAACGGAAATATCCTCCGGCCGGACCTCTAGCTTTCGTTGATCGCAAATCGCTTGTGCTACATCAAAGACACACACTCCCGCTTGCATATTTGCAAGCGTGTCGGTATCGACTTGCATCACAATATGACCACTTTTGGAATCCCACTCAACCTCGATAAAGCAAAGGATATCGGATATATATGTCTTCTCAATGCGTGCTTTGACAACCTTTGCCGCCTCAATCTGCCACTTATTTAGTAGGGGGCAGGTGATGACCGGGGTGCTGATAGCTTTCGACGCATTAATAATCTCATTAATTCGGGGCACGCCCTGGGTAATGCTCATCCCAGCCACGCCGGCGAAATGAAACGTCTTCAATGTCATCTGGGTTCCCGGCTCGCCGATTGATTGAGCACCAACAGCGCCAACTGGATGACCAGGCTCGACATGAGCCTTGGTAAACTTGTCCAGGCAAAGTCTGATGAAGAGCCTGAGGGTTGTCGCTGCCACCTTGGCCGTTCTATCGACGTGATCTTGAGCCGTTTCCCTGATTGGTGTATTGCCTTGGTAACCGGCTATTGTGCGCACTTTGCGCAATCTGGAGGCTAAGCCATCAATGTAGCTTTTTATTGATTTGAGGAATCTTCGCCCGCTTTCATGCTCGTCAATGGCGTAGTCACTGTCGTCTTCATAATTCAATTCTTCATTATGCAGCAGGCCTTTACGTACATAGCGGCCACGATATGGCTCTAGCACAGAATCGCAGATTACACCAATCTCGTGCGGCATCAAGGAAGGTTCGTCATCATCTCGAGTGAGACTTTCAGCGTGAGTCCAGGTCCGGTGGAATTGGACTGGTGTACCGGCGCCCTCCATATCCGCGGGATCAAGGTTATCCGCGCCAAACTGAAATTGTACAATATTGCCTCCGGATGTCCGAACGGTATTATCATACTTGACCGAGAGATCTTCTAGAGACTTCATGAGCCTCCGTGACATGTATCCCGTCTCTGCGGTTTTCACCGCCGTGTCAACTAGTCCCTCGCGGCCCGAGATGGCGTGAAATAAAAATTCAGTAGGCAGAAGCCCGGAATAGAAGCTGTTTTTCACAAATCCCTTAGAGGAAGGCTGACGAGCATTCTTATGAAAGTGCGGCAGGCTTCGATCCTGGAAGCCGTCAGGCACGCGTTGACCGCCGATAATCTGTTGGCCAACAAGAGAAACCATCTGAGCCACATTGATATCAGAGCCCTTTGACCCTGACTTAGCCATGATTAATGGTGCATTATGGCGACTCAGTGTGTTAATGCAATGTTCGCCGGCCTGTTGTCGGACTTTGCTAAGGACACCGGATATAGAATTCTCCAAGGTTTGTTCCATGTCGCACCCAGGAGCCTTCTCTAGGCTCCCGGCCTGAAACGTCGTAATGATGTTGTCGCATTTCTTATATGCAGCCGAGACTAGATGGTCGATTTCTTTCCTGAGGCTCGCGGTTGGATATAGATCGCCGACGCCGATGGAAAACCCTCGGTTTGTCAGATACCGCGCACACAGCTTCGCCAGGCGATTCATAGCACTAACAGCCTCATCTGGACCATAGTCTCGGAGAATGACGTAAAAAATGCTGTCTTTTTTTCCAGGACCTACGGTGGACTTATCCATTTGGCCACACATTACTTGAGAATTCCGCACCACGAGCCAGCCGTCATTAGGGTCCATGTCGGGATACTGACCTGGCCGGGTTACACAGCTTTTGCATCTAGCATCGAGATTGACCATAACTGGTGATCGATTGTTGGGACGCATTAAGACATTGAATATCTGCTTGCCTGTCCATAATGTTTTTGGCACGATGATTGCTGGTGGCGGAAGATCTAGCTGATTGCGTCCGTCCAACATATGCATACAAATCGTCGTAAAAGCCTTCCGGTCAAAGAAGCGGTCCTTGTAACTAAGTAGATACGCGGCGGTAATAAAATCCTGAGTAGCAGCAATAATCGGCTCACCACTTTTTGGAGTGATTAGGTTATGCTTTACCCCCATGAGACTCATCGCTTCAGTACGCGCTTCTTCTGTTTGTGGGACATGCAGATTCATCTCGTCGCCGTCAAAATCGGCGTTGTATGGATTGCAAACGCACTCGTTGAGCCGGAACGTTCTCCAAGGTCGAACCTTGACGAAATGACTCATAATGCTTAGCTTGTGCAGTGATGGCTGCCGGTTAAACAAAACGATATCGCCATCCTCAATATGACGCTCGACAACATCTCCAATGCATAGCTCGTTGGCGACTAGCTCAGTATCAACAAATTTGAGAGATATCTTGTATCCTCCCTCTCGCATTTTCAGAACGTATTGGGCACCGGGCCAGACGTTCGGACCATTTCTGATGCACCGCCGCAGTTTCTCAATATTTTGCCGCTGTGCCCTTTCTGGGTATGTTAGGTTCTTAGCAACTAGTTGAGGCACCGCTACTTCATCAATACCAAGATTAGGGTCGGGTGATATGACGGTTCGACCAGAAAAATCAACGCGTTTGCCAGAGAGATTCCCGCGGAATCGCCCTTGCTTACCCTTTAAACGCTGGCAAATCCCCCTGATTGACTTTCCAAAGCCAGGTTGCTGCAAGCCGGGGATATCGCTATTAATATATATAGCGACTTGGGTTTGCAAGTATTCCCATTGCTCCATAATAGTCTGAATTGGGGAACCTTTTTGCAGTGCAGACCGAATCATGCCACTAACCCATACAATATCAGCTAGCTTTGTAGTAAAGTCGTCCTCATTGCTGGCGTTGTCTTGGGCGATGGAAGGCCTTATGCAGACGGGAGGAGCCGGGAGATACTGCCAGATAAACATCTCAGGCCGGCCCTCTGAAGGGTTCAATCCGAGAAGCTCACAATCGACCGGCCCGATACGCTGAAAGAGTCCAAGGACCCTTAGTGGATTAAGGTCCTCTACGGCTTTATGTAAATGCTTAGCAAGTTCCGAGTTGTGGTTGCGAGCCATGACAAATGATGCGTCAAATTGGGTCTTGGCTGCGGGTGGCACCTTTTTCGCAGAGGTTGATTTATTGTAGGACGAGAACTGGTCATGTGTAAGTTTAAGCACGCCGGTCTTGCGAACTTGCCCGTTGATGGAGGTACAATGAGGACAACTCTTGACCTTACGGCATTGCTCGTTTATCCTCTTGCAAATCTGGCTTCGGCGAAGGTTGTCGAGATGAGGGCGTCGTAACTCTTTGAGGAAGGTTTGTCTATCATTGTCTTGAAGTAGCACACGACTACAGGTCTGGAAAGCGTTGATTAGAATTGTACAGTGTTTTTTCAGTGAAAAGGGCGTACTTTGCAAATGTTCTGCAAGATGGTCACAATAAACCGCAAGTATCCGATATGAAACGCTGGTAGTGGTAGTCTAACATAGCCAAAATGCCCATTGCAATTCTGTCGAGTTTCGTGGCATGTAGAGCATTTTCCGAACTTGCTTGAAGTTCCCTACGATATTCCTCTCGTTAGCAACATTCTGCTTGCTACCAGTTAGCGATATTCTCACCAGACGAGGATCGAGTGGACCATGTTCATAAGGAGCGCGGCTATTCTCAATATCGTAAAGCAACCTGTCTGAGACCTCAACAACAGCTTGACTTGTGATGTCTTGGTTAGATCTTTTATAGTAGTGGTCAGGCAGTCAGTATAAATGTGAGACGATAGCTCAAGAGCAGGGTTTCCTCACTGTATGCCGAATTTGATGCTTTTGAAGCGCTTGGGCACCTCATCAACAAGCTGTTGCTTGGCCGGGATGTCAGTTTGAAATGTCATTTTCAAGAGTTTTGCAGAAGATAGGCCGGAGAAAATTCATAGAAGCCAAATTTGGGAAGTCTGTGCTGGTTAGGTACTCGTTGTGCCAACTCCTCTCAAGTCTTTGTGAAGGATGGCTTCGCGGATAGGATGTTGACTGTTGGGGCAAACAAAGGAGAGACCAGAAAGCTGAAACCTCGTGGAGGACTCTGGCGCGTCTTCTCTATGGAGTTGCAGGGAAGTAGGGGATGTTCGTCTGACAACTTGGTCGACAGAACCTGCTGTTCCGCGCGCACGAACCACTGGACACCATCTCAGGTTGGGCACGAGTTTCATAACGATTGGTTGGAACTGTCGTACAGAGCTCAAGATGAGTCATGAGTCTCTGGCAACCGCCTGGCTATGAATGTTGGAGCGTAAGTACTAGGTCCGATGCAAACGGAGCCTTTGCCATAGGTGTAAGCCAAGCTGCCCTGTTGGGGGTGGCTTGCAGCAGGCTCCTTCCTGCGACAGCCGGATTCGAAACTTTCGAAGCTATGTATTCGAGCCCCTTGAGCTATTATTTATTCTTTTGAAGCTGATAAATCTGGGCCTGTTGGGCTGCTGCTGCTATTGAACTCGGGCCTTTTGAAGCCGTTGGATCTAGGCCTTTTGGGCTGTCGATGCTGTAGGATTCGAGCCTTTGAAGCTATTGATTTCGAGCTCCTCGATGCTGTTGAAATCGGGCCCGTTGGGTTGCGGCTTGCCGCTATTATCGAATCCCAGCCTTTTGAAGCTGCCCCGCGCTTTAGGCTGCTGCTGCCGAGTTTGAAGCCTCATGTTGATGGAAGCTGCCAGAAGGTTAGCTATAGCTATTGAATTTCGTCGAGCTTATTTTCCCTTTCCTCTCCGGGGCCCGCCTGCGGCGAGCGTTTTGCCTGCGTTGCTTCTCGATGATGTTATTGCGAGGTTGAAACGTGAGGCTAGCTAGAAGGTCAAGCTGTTAATGCAGGAAGGTGCCTACAGCCCTCAACACCAAAAAGGTAGGATAATGATGATCCACAGAGATACGTACCGACCTTGATTTTTTTTAACCAATTATATTAATCCGAGACTTTCTACGAAGTAGACCGAGCCCTTTCAAAACGCGAGTTAAGCAACTGGTCATCATTGAACAGCGCAATGCATTATTCCCAACTGGAAAAGCCAGAAGACGGATCTTTCTTTGCAACGACAGCTACATGACAATCTCAAATGAGAAGTCCAAACCCAAACCCCAGTTAGCCGCTGGCGGAACGGCACGCACTTGCATCTGCTCCAAATTCCTAATCCATATGGGATCATTGCGCGCTTCGGTTGCTGGACGCTTCTGTCCCGGCAGTGACCGGCCGGCCCCAAGTTGTTGCTCTGTGGCATTGTAAACAGTGATAGAAAAGGGCGTAAATCATCAAAAGCTACAATGGAATGAAGTTTTCTCCAATACTAGTAGTAAGTACATTGGTCAAATGGGGTTTCCAAACAAAGCCACTCAAGTGTCCAGGAGAGGAGGCGGAAGATCCCTGTGAGTCACAAACCTAGTAGTCTTCACAGCCAAAGTTTCACACAACCCACAGAGTCTAGCAAATTTGGGCCAAAGCCCCGAAACGTTGTTACATTGCGCCTCAAATAACGACCAAACAGTCCCTGTTCAGGAACAACAATAACGCCATCCGAAACCACCGCCTGCGAATTCTGATTCCGCAATTCTAGTTTCCATCATCGCAATTTTACGCTTTTGACCCGTGACATGCATCTCGTTTTACCCCTCTCCACAGTGCAGGCCGAATTTTTTGATAGCTTATTGTTGATGTGGTTTTAGTTTGACAAGCTTTGGATCAGTGAAACGTTGTCCCCCTTGAGCAAAATTTGGCCTACAAAATGTTAGTTGCGAAGCAGTTTGTGCAAGTGTTAAGTTCCATACCCAATTGCTTTCTAGTCTCCTTGTCGTTCGTTTTCGTAACTTGAGAAACTTCCACGGCATCGTCAATGACAAGGTTCATGAATTCGTCAAATCCCTGAGCAAGTCAGTTAGCATGACAACGAACAGACTGCGGCTTGATAGGTGTACGCACTCGGATCTTGCCCTCAATACGGATCGAAAGCTGCTCATACAGCCAAACACTGACAGTAGCATTCTATCCAAGGTTAGAACTTCATAAGCTTACGCTCCGTCTGAGAAAAAGGCCCCTGTATGCCCCGCCGCGAAAGAAATGGCGATGGATTTTATTGTGTGTGTGGATTCGTGACGCAGTGCCGCCGTATTCCATTCGCCAACATTGTCAGGTCGCAAGGCTCGGGTCAAACGTGAAGGAGTAGAAACAGATTGCGACTCACGGATTGAAGCAGCTTAAAGATCATATTACTATGCAAAGTTAGCACTCTCGAGCCTCCAAACCACCGCAATCTAAGGGCGGGGCAGATTCGCTTGTCGGCGAACAACGACCAGATTGGACGTACATAGGAGGGAGCAAAACTCGGCGACCGCCGCCGCCACCGCGACCAGTCATTTTGGCTTATTGTGTAAGAGAAAAGGTTTCGGTTCGTTGGAGAGGTCCGCGACAAGCAGATTGTCGGTGATCGCGAGCTAGACCTGAGCAGCCGGAAGTGCAGTGGTGGTGTAGCTCTGGTAATTTTCGAGGTGGGGAAATGGTTTTTCCGGACGCCTCGGTGCGCGTGACATTCATTTATCCTCATCATACATACCCGTGACTCGTGAGCAAAACCAGGCAAATCTTCAGCATTTCATTTCTCAAGAAATCTAAGTAGCAACTTCTTCATGTATACAACGCCATGGCTCCCCGAAATCATAATCTGCTCCTCCTGGGGCCAACTCAACTGGCCTTGTACACCTGCTTCCCCTCAAACCACGTCTCTCTCACAATACCCTTCACGACGCTCTCTGGCTTCAAATCCACGTCACACACGACAAAATCCGCCTTCAGCCCAGCCTTCAAGCTTCCCGTCCACTGATCCGCAAAGCTTGAGTACGCGGACCCATGCGTGGCACCAGCAACAGCCTGACACATAGTAAGTGCAAAGTGAGGATTCACCACCGTGTCGAGTCCAGGCTCCCGATACGAGCGCCTCGTAGTAGCAACATATAGATTAGGCAACGGCTCATGAGGAGCGGTTGGTGCATCTGATCCTAGCGCCAAAGGGGCTCCGCCATCTGCAAACTCACGATAGGCAAAGGCTCGCTTGCAGCGGTCGTGGCCGATGAGACGTGGCCAGGCACGCAGGATAGCCGGGTCTGAATGAACGGGCTGAATGGATGCTGTGATGCCGAGTTTGCCGAGACGAGCGGCATCTCTAGCGGACGCTAGCTCGAGATGTTCGATGCGAGGACGTCGAGATTTGTCCGTGTTCTTCTCCAGCACGTCGATTGCCATTTGGATTGTGCGGTCGCCAATGGCGTGCAAAGCAACTTGTAGTCCTGCGGCGTGAGCTCGCGCGACAAGAGCGTGGAGAAGGTGTTCTGGCCATAATGAGTCTGGGTTCTCGCCATTGCCGTACGGCTCTGTCAGAGACGCGGTGCATGCGTCGATGATTCCGTCCGTAATGACCTTTACGCCTACGATGCGACAGTCTGGCGTGGTTTCTGCATTGTACCCTCTCGCCAACTCGGCAGCACGATCAACCTGCGCAAGGACACTGTCCAAAGAATCAGTCGGTTTCATGAGCCAGTAGGCCGCCACTCGCATGCCTTGCAAGCCGTTCGTGTCGTTCCTCAACGCCACCAGTGGCTCCCAGATGGTGTCGTCCATGGCCATGTCAGTCATGCCCGTGTATCCCACCGCATTGAACGCCTTGAAAGCGGACTGCATAGCGTCCTTCTTTTCCTTCATGCTCGCCACCCGCGCTACAAAGGGCCAGATGATCTGAAATACAGCACCTTCGTTGAACACTCCGTTCGGTTTGCCGTCCTTGCCACGCTGGATACTTCCCCCGGCTGGATCTGCTGTGTCGTCGTTGATGTCCATCACTTCGCAAATCTCCTCTAGACCACGGGAGTTGCACCAGGTTGAATGCAAGTCCTTGGTATCTACAAAAATAGGCCGCGGATCCAAATCATCTAGTAGCGTGGCATCCACGCCCTCGGGCGTCATGGAATGCATCCATCCTCGACAAAAAATCCGTGAAACGTTTTGGTGAGATTGTGCGTACTTTTTGATCTCTGTTCGAATATCTTCTAGATTCTTGCATTCGTCAAGACTGACTTTGGTGAGGGACTGTCCAACGAGGAGGAGGTGCAAGTGGCCGTCAATGAAACCCGGGAGAATCGTCTGGCCGCCGAGGTCCTGAGTGATGGCGCCCGATTGTTTGGCGGTGATTACAGCGTCATCTTGTTCTGAGCCGATGTGTTGGATGGTGCCGTTTTGGACGACCATACCCGAGGCAAAGGTTGGGTTGTCTATGCTGTTGGTAGATGACTGGTAGATGTTGCCATTGACGAAGACTCTTAGGTCTTGATCTGTGCCCAAGCCTCTCATTTTTTTTTTATAAATGCTGGTGAAATGAAGCGATTGCCGGAATCCAAACAGGTCGAATATGCAATCAAGTTTTATCGTCTAACATATGCTCAGGAGGGATGAGCGGAAGTAGGATGAGGAGGAAGCCAGCGTCAATTACTTGGCGACGGCAGCGCTCTTATCAATCAAATCCGCCGTCGCTCCATCCGCAGCTATTAAAGCCAGTCAGCCAGTCCAGCTACTCCAGTCACTGGAAGCTACATAACAGTGGCGCAGGATCCACCGGAATTTGAGCGTATTTCATTGTGCAGTTCATTATCGGCCGTGGTCGGCGCATTCAGGGCATGATGCACTACTGTTGGCTGTATTCGCTGTGGCGTCGGGGCTAGAAACTGTCACACGAAAGCGGGTATTAGTTGCTAGATAACACATAAAATAATAATAAAAAGCCTTAATTAAGCTATAAAAGAGAGAATTATATGCGCCTCTTAAAAAGGGGCGCTTAGCTTTATAAATATTATGCGTATTATTTAATTTTCGTACGTATTACGTAATTAAATACCTAATATAGCTAATAGGCTTATTATACCGTTTAATATACCCTTTAATTAAAGCTACGTTTAAAGCTATTATAAGCCTTTAAGTTAATAAGTTTACGCTTAGCTAAGCACTTAATTAAAGCTCTTATATACCTATTAATATCTTTAGTTTACTCTTTATAGTATTTACGTAATTTATTACGTTATTCTCTTTTTAATTATATTATTATTTTAGCCTTATATTAATAAAGTAAATTAAAGGTAAGCTTTATACGCTTATTAATTAATTACTCTTTATATTTATACGTATCTTTTAAGAGTATTATAAGCTCTTTTTCCTTTCTTTTATAATTATCTTTATATAATTATAAGCTTATATTTTAATTATTATAATTATATTAAACCTTAAATTTAATTAAAAACTTATTAAGAATATTTAATAGAATATTTTTAAGAATCTTTTTTATTTTAATATTAAGATAACTTTTAAGAATTAATTTAATAGTATTAAAACCTTTAATAATAAGGTAAATAGTTTATAACTCTCTTTATCTTTAAAGTAATATTACTTTTTATTAAGTATTAAATTAATAAAAAGGTAATAGGTAAGTTAAGCTTAAAAGCTTTAAATTATTATTTTATATATATTAATTATTTAAATTACGTTTTTAAAGCTAAATATACTTTATAATATTTCTTATAAAAGCTATATTTAAGCTATTATTATAAGTAAAGGTAATGAAAATTATTATTATAAAGTAATTAAAGGTTACTTTAAATAATACTACTTATATAAAGTAAGTAATTACTCTTATTATTCTTAGTAAGCTTATTTCTCTTTTCTTTAATTATTTAATTATTAATTTTATATATAATTACATTATATTAATCTTTATTATTAAGCGAATATTATTAATATTAAACGTAAATAATAAGGTAAGCTTCTCTTATCTTTATACTTTATTATTTATAATTTCTTACTTAATTTTAACTATTTAAGCCTTAAATATATAATAAATATTATTTAGCACTTTAATTATAATTTAATTTCCTTATAAAGTAAAGCTTTATATATAAAGGGTTTATATATAAAGGGTTTATATATAAAGGGTTTATATATAAAGGGTTTATATATAAAGGGTTTATATATAAAGGGTTTATATATAAAGGGTTTATATATAAAGGGTTTATATATAAAGGGTTTATATATAAAGGGTTTATATATAAAGGGTTTATATATAAAGGGTTTATATATAAAGGGTTTATATATAAAGGGTTTATAATTAACGTTAAAGCTAATAATACTATTAAAGGCTTATTTATAGTTAAGAGAAGTAAAAAAGCTTAAGTAAAAGTCTTATTAAATTAAATTATAAACTTAATTATAAAGAAGTAAGCTTTACTTTTATTATTTTCTTATATATATATTTTAATATAAGTAATAACTTACTTTTACTTATTAGTATTTAAAGTTTTAACGTTTTAATGTTACCTTATAAAATTATATTTACCTTTTCAGCGCGCTTTACTTAAAAGAGATAAATACTTATATATTTAAGGGGTAAATATACTTAATACTCTCCCTTTAATAGTACTTTTATTCGCGTAATTATAAAGCTATAAGATCTCTTTTTAATTACGTAAGTTTATTAAATTAAGTAAGCCTTTAAAGTATTTAAAACGCTACCTATTTAATACCTTTATAAATTTATTTATAAGTATTTTAATTATTAATAAATATATAACTTTAAAGCTTTTCTTTTTATATTTTTACTTTAATTATATGTTATAAATATTAATATAACGTAAACGCGTGTTAATTTACTCGCTTAAATTAAGTATAAGATAAATAATCTATTAATTATTACATTTAATATTATATTTCTTTTAAAAGTTAAATTTAATATTTTAAAAAAGGCGCTTTAAAGCTATAATTTCCTTTATTATTTACTATAAAGTAAGTAATTTTACCTTAATTATAAATGTAATTATAATACTTTAATATATAGCTTTTTAAATAATAAGCTCTTTAAATAATATTATAATATAATCTTATAATAACTTTTATATATTTATATTATTAGTATATAAAGTATTACTTATAACTTTTAACGCTTAAATTTCTCTTATATCTTTATAGTAAAGAGTAACTTTACTTATAATAATTAAATATTTAATAGCTTAATTTATTACCTTTTAATACTTAAAATTTAAGTTCATTAAAAATTATTAAAGCTTAAAAGCTATATAAATTATATTTAATTATATTATAATTATTATATATAATATAAAGCTAACTTTTTCTTAGTATATCTTAATTTTCTACTTAATTACCTCTTTAATACATATAATAAGCTTTATTATAAAGATTAATATAGTAGAAAAAGTGCCTTTTTATACTTATTTAAACTTTTCACTTATCTTATTAATATAAGCTTTATAATTAAGATATATTTTATGATTTTTTTAATCCCTAATAATTTATATACCTAAAAAAAAGCTTAATTTACCCTTTTTATTTAAATTATATACTTACTTTAAGTATTTAATTATATAATTTATTACTTTTCTTACTTTTTTTATTTTATAATAAGTAATTATTATATTATTTATAAACAAATTAAGTAAACGTTTTAAGCTTTATTATAAAAGATATAAGGCTTTTTCTTACTTAAAATAAGCTTAGCTTTTTTAAGAGTTAAGCTTAGCTTTTTAAACTATAAGTTAAGTAAGTCTTTAGGCTTATATAAGGCCTTAAGTAATTTTATGTATTTCTTTAATATCTTAAAACTATTAAAAAGCTTATAGATTACTAGAATTATATACTTATTACGCGTTATATATAAAAAGGTATTATTAACGTTATATTACCTTATTTTTATATTATATTTAAGAGCTAATATAATTATAATTTAAAAAGTATATATTATAAGTATTATTATATAAATTTATTTAATTATTAAGCGTTTTTATAAGTTTTTACGTATATAAATATAAGCTTTACACTTTATTAGAAAGCTCTTTTTATTAAATTTATAGGTATATACTTATTTTAAAGGTAATAGCTTAAATTTAGTATTTATACGCTTAATTTCTTTTTAAGTATCTCTTTTATATAATACTATAACTTATACTATTATTACTTCTTTTTATTAAGCTTTTAATAGGTAATTTAATATCTCTTTTTAAGACTTAAGTAACTTAATTAGCTAAGATTAATAAATATTTATTAGCTTAAGTTATTAATTAATATTAGCTTTATTTAGCTTATTATAATATATATTTATTATTATAAATATTATTATAAAGCTTTATATAATATTTAACTTTATATTCTATTAATTAAATAAAATATTCTATTATAATTACTTTTATAAACACTTAATTAAATACACGTTAAAGCGCTTTTTATATAAGATACTTTAATCTTAGTGCTTTTTACTAGTTAGCCTTATACTTTTATGCGTTACTCTTATATTTTATAAGCTCTTTAATTTTAAGTTATTAATAATAGATAATTTTATTATAATTAAAGCTTTTAATTACGTAATTAAGTAAGTAACTAGTTTATTATTTACTTAATAAGCTTTTATTACTAGAAATCTTTACTTACTTTAATTATTATTTAATAGATTAATTACGTGAGTTTTATTCTTAAATTAAATCATTTCTTTTATTTAAGAAAGTATTAACTTTATACTTATTTAAGCTTTTAATATACTAGTTAATTACTTAAGCTTAATAGTTATATTAATTAAACTAATATTAATTATATAATTTAACGTTTAACGTAGTATTTAAAGTCTTATACGTGTTTTTAGCTCTTATATACTTAATTCTTTATCTTAAATAATTAATTAAGCTTTTACTTTTAAGCTAAAAAGCGTAATAAGCTTAATCTTAATAGGCTTTTCTTTTATAAAAGCTAATAATAAGTTTAACTTATTATTTAGCTTATTATTAACTTAAAAAGCTTAAAATTAAGCCTTTAACTTTACTATTAAAAGCTCTTTTACGCTTTTAATACGTGAATTATAAAAGATTAACTTATTAAATATTATATTCTTAATTATTATTACCTTATTAAGCTAAGAAATTTATATTTAATAAATATTAAATATAAAGTACCTAATAAAATAACTTATATAACCTTTAAAGCTTATTTTATAGTATTATTTATTTTAACTTACCTTATAATCTCTCTTAAGCGAATATACGTAATAGCTATATACGTAAACTTTATTTTAATTAAGCCTTAAGTTTACTATACACTCTCTTATAAGTTATTAATAAGCGAGCGTTATTATAAAATTAAGCTTTAAGAGTTTTTATTAAGGTTTTTTAGCTTATAAGCTAACTTAAACTTATATTATATAAATATATCGTAGCTTATATACTTTTTAATTATAGGTTTATAAGTAATTATATACTTATAAGTATTTTATTTAAGCGTTTTATAATTATTTAATTTACTTACTTAATATTATTATTTAATTTATACGTGTATAATAGTAAGTTTTTAAGCTTAATACCTTATACGTATACTTAACTTTAAAATATTAAATCTCTTACTTATTTAATTATTATACCTTTATTATTTTATATAAATTTACATATAAAAAGCTTAAATTACCTTATAATCTAACGCTTAAAGTAAAATAACGCGTTAAAAACGGGTTTTTAAGCTTTATTTAAAAGTAAATATACTTATATTATCTTAATATATTTATCTTTAAATACTAAAAGCTAATTTATACTATTATAATTAAATTAATAGTTTTAAAGGTTTTAATATACCCGCTAAAAGAGCTTCAATAATACATGTTCTTTGTAAGATTATAAGAGGGACTAGAAGTTAGGTAGCTAAAGTAAGGGTAGCTATATTATAATAACTAAAGCTTATTCTATTTTCTAGTTATATAAGATATAAGGGATATAGTTTTAAAGCTCTTATTTCACGTAACGTTATTAATTATATTATAAGTAAGTAAAGTTTCTTAATTACCTTATAATTATTTCCCTTTACTTTAGCTAGGTGTTAAATAGCTTTATGTTACGAACGACACTATATAAGAGACGGGACGGGACTATACCAGCTAGAATAGGCACGACTTATAGGTATAAGAAGAAGGTAAGAGCACGTAACTAGCTACGTAACCTAAAAGGTAATTAAAGAGGTTAATATTTAAATGTATTAACTAGGGAGAATTAAATTAATTAAACCTTAAGCTAATTAATTAGGGTTTAAAGGGATTAATAGTTAAGTTAATTAATTTAAGACTATAATAAAGAAATAAACGGGTACTTAAGGAGAAGGTATTTCGCTATAATTAAGTAATTTAATTCTCTATTAATTAATTTAAGTAATAATTTTATTATTAAGGGTTATACTCTTAATAGCTTTATTATAATACTACTTAAAAGCTACTTTATAGTATTTAACTTAACTTACTTTCTAAGAAATAAACCTATTATACCTTAGAATTTAAGCTATTATTATATTTTAATTAATTTTATTTAATAAGTTACCTTAAAACTTTAAGTAATAATAACTTCTAAGATATTTACTTTAAGTGAAAAGACTACTAACTCTAGGAAGATAATAAAGTACCTTTATAATAAGATTATTAAAATAAAGAAGTAAAATTAATAGCTTTTTAAATAATAAAATAACCTTTATAAAAAGATTAATAAGTAAAAAGAGAAACTTATAATAGTTTATAAAACTACACTTATAACCCCTATAAATACTTATAATATATTAAAATTTCCTAAATTAGAACTATATAATAATTATAAGGGTAATATAAGGAACTTTCTTATATAAGCTTAAGCTTATCTTTAAGTTAATAAGAAAATTTATAAGACGCTTAAATTATAGATTCTTTATATTAATAACCTTTTAATTAAAAAGGTAATAGAATAATAAAAGCTAACTCTTCACGTATATTTTAAGTATAATATTAAAGTTAAAGTAAAAGTTATTTATATTTTCTTTAATTATAAAACCTTTAAAGAATAACTTCTTATTATATTTAGAAATTCTAATAAGTATAAGAAAGCTATATAATAACTTACTTAACTTAAGTAAATTAAATTTATAGCTTATTATATTAAAGAGGTTAAACGTATTATAGTAAAACTTAATTAAAATACTAAACTTAAAATAAAAGTTTTTTATTAAGAACTTAAAGAAAAAGTAAAGAATAATATTTATTAAGAAGATTACCTTAAGTTATTTAATAACTTTATTAAAATAGTTATTAAGGTAAATAATTATTTATATAAATAACATTAAGAAAAAGGTAATAAGAATTACTAATTTTATATTAAGTATAATAAAGCTAATAATAATAAACTATAATAAACCTTTACTATATACGAATATTACGCTAGACTTATAGAACTTAACGCTATAAATAAGAAAAAGAGAAAGACTTATTATAATTATAGTAAAATTAAACACTTTATAAATAAATGTAAAGCCTTAAAAAAGCTATAAAAGCTAATCCCTAAAGGTAAGAAACTTTATATTATAAACTAAAAAAACTTACTCACGTGAAATCTTAATATAGTAAATAAGAAAGAAAACTTTACGTTAATAAATAATATTAATTTAAATAAAGATTAGAAATTTAAAACCTAACTAATACCTAATAACTTTTAGGAATATTAAACACTCTTATTAAAAAGTAAACCTTTACTAGAATTAATTTAAAAAGAAGAAAATTATTTAATTAAGAAAGATAAATTTAAAGTTAAATATAAACTCCTTAATTAAACCTTTTATTATAATAATAATTACTATATGTACCTTAATAGTAAGTAAGGTAATAGATAGTTTTTATAAGAATAAAAGAGAAGAAGAATAACCCTTATAATATAACTAAAATTATAATAAACTAATTCTAAGATATTAAATAAAAAATTATACTATACTAAGAATAACGTATATATTACTTAAATTATAACCCTATAATATAAGGAGAAAGGGAATTATATAACTATAAGTAACTTACTTAACTTAAGTTTAATTAATATAAATAGTAAATTAAGTAATTACTAAGAAAGCTTTAATAATACGTTAAAAGATAACCGCTAATAATAGCGCTTAAAATAACGCGTTAAAGAATAATATAAGAATAAGATTAATAAATTAAGAAATAATAGCTATTATTATAATTAAAACTAATTTCTTAACGGAGATTTAATAGGTCTTTATATAATATAAATATTAATAGTATAATATACCTTATAATTAATATAATTATAATAGAATAAAAGATTTAGGTAATAATTAATAGTAGAGTATAAGAAAATTTTATCTTACTAAATCTTATTAATAAATTATAATTACCTTAAGTACTTAAAGATAAGCCCTATTAACTTATAATTATAGAAGAAACCGCAATAAAGTATAGCTAAAAAGTAATTAATATAAAAGTAACGTAGCTTCTCGTTAATATATAAGCAGAGCATTGGAAGTAGTGTAGTTTTGTAGTTTTGTAGTTTTTGTAGTTTCGAATATAAAAAATTATATTAAATCTAATAAAATACTTATAGAATTATAAGTTTTACGAATAACTAGCATAAATCTAAAATTATAAGCTTATAATAAAAAAAGTGGGTCCTTATATACTATTATAAGCCTAAAACTTCAAAAACTACATTTTGTAGTTTTTGTAGTGTAGTGTAGTGTAGTAAGTTTTTAGAAAACTATATAATCTAGTTTTTAAGCTTATAAAAAGCTAAAGGGACCCACTTTTTTAGATAAGCTAATTGGCTATAATTTTAGCTATTTTATGTATTTATTATTATAATTCAAGTATTTTATTAGATTTATTATTAATTATTTAAGCTTTTTTAAAAAATGGAAATGTAGTTTTCTTGTTAATGCTCTGTATATAAGGCACGAAATATTAAGTTATATTAAATATTATAGTAATCTTAAAACACGATATTATATTAGGGATACCCTAGTTATAAGAGAGTAATTTATAAGTTAATTAAAGAATTAATTAACTTTAATAGAATTTACTAAAATATAGTTATAAAGCTAAGAGTAGCCTATAAAGAGTACCTTATTTAAACTATAATAGGCCTTTAAAAATATATGTAATTATTAAAGAGCTAAAAGCTAAGATAATAAAGATTTCTAAGAAATACTTAAAGTATAATAAGCTATTTAATAGAGAGCTAAAAATAAAATTATTAAAGTATTCGCGCTAAGACTATAAGATTAAACTTTAGCTTAATATTAAATTAACGTTTAATAAAATTTATTCTTAGAACTTTAAGTAAAATAAAGCACTTAAAGAGTATTTAAAGAATATATTATAAAAGGGATATATAAAACTATTAGAGTCTTTAATAGAATACTTAATTCTATAGGTATTAAAGAAGAATAAGAAATTATAATTATATATTAATTATTAACACTTAAATAAGATTATAATTAAGAATTAATACCTATTACCGCTTATAATAAAAATTAAAGATAAGGTTAAAAAAGCTAAATAGTTTATTATACTTAACCTAAAAGAAGCTTATAACCTTATATAAATAAAAGAAAGCTATAAGTAAATAATAGTATTTTAAACTAATAAAAAATACTATAAATATTTAGTAATACCTTTTAAGCTTATTAACGTACTAGTAATCTTTTAAAGAATAATTAATATAATCTTATAAAAATAACTAAAAGTATTTATAGTTATATATCTTAATAATATTCTTATTTATTTAAATACTCTTAAGAAATATAAATAGTACGTATATAAAGTACTATAAACTTTATAGAATAATAAACTCTTAGTTAAAGCCTTAAAATACTAGTTCTATTAGAATACTATACACTTTTTAAGGTATATACTTATATATAAAGAAATATAAATAAGCTTAAATAAGATTAAAACTATTAAGAAATAGCTTATATTAAAGAATTTAAAGAAAGTTAAAGAATTTATAATATTTATAAACTTTTATTATAAATTCTTAAG
This sequence comes from Metarhizium acridum, assembly GCF_019434415.1. Lineage (NCBI taxonomy): Eukaryota > Fungi > Ascomycota > Sordariomycetes > Hypocreales > Clavicipitaceae > Metarhizium > Metarhizium acridum. The sequence continues at coordinate 464,853 of NW_027094042.1, read as the reverse complement.
CGAATATAAAGATATCTTATAATCTCTTATAAACCTAATAAGAAAAGAAGTTAGCTTTTAATAGAATAAATTAAAAGCTATAATATTCTAAAAAATAAAAGATTTAATTACGTTAAAACCTATATTAAAAGCACTTAATTAAAATAAACCTTATAAGCTTAAAATAAACGCCTTAAACTTTATACTAGGCGAATAGCTTAAATAATAAGATAATTAAAAAAGATTACACTTAATTATATTCTTCTTAAAGAAACTTTATAAATTTAAACTTAATTATAAAATTTATAATAAAGAACTTATAGCTATTATTAAGTGCTTTAAAGAATAAAGATATTATCTTATAGGAGTAAAGTATTAAATTAAGGTTTATATTAATTATAAGAATCTTATATTATTTTTAACTATAAAGGATTTAAATAAATAATAGATTAAATAGTATAAAACCCTTATAAATTATAACTTTAAGATTATATATTATAAAGAATTTAAAAATAAAAGAGTAAACGCGCTTAACTAAAAAGAAAACTTAAAATTAAATAAGTAAGTAAGTAATACACTCTTATTATACGCTATTAAGAATAAGAATCTTATACTAAGTACCTAAGAAATTAATATAACCTAGTAAGTTAAGCTAAATAAAATATAAATATAATAAATTATATTATATATTAAGAATAATAGTTACTTAAATAATTAAGAAATAAAAACGTATTTATTTAAGAAAGATAAAACCTTCTTATATAATAAACAATAGTATATTTCTAGTATACTTTAAGAGTAGCTTATTAAGAAAATATACGAGCACTTATTATATAAATATTAGGGTATAGAGAAAATAATTAGTAGATTATAGAGATTATATAACTTTTTAAAAAGTAAGAAAATAATATAAGAAGTTATTAAAAAATATAACGTATATAATAAAGTGAAATTAATATAACACGTACTATATAAAGAATTATAACTAATATTATTACCTAAAAGAGTATAGTAAACTATTATAATAAACTTTATTATGAAACTACTAAAGTTAAAAGAACTTATAATAAGAGTAGCTTATAATAGTATTTTAATTATTATAAATAAACTTATAAAATACACCTACTATATTTTATATAAGGAATTAAGTAATACTAAGAACTTAGCGTATATATTCTTTAAAATAGTTATTATATAATATAAATTACTAATAAAGCTTATATTAGATTATAATAAATTATTTACCTTAAACTTTTAGAAATACCTTATAGAAACTATAAAGATTAAATAAAGCTTATTAATAATATTCCACCTATAATTAGATAGGTAAATAGAAATCTTAAACTAAATACTTAAATAATATTTATAAAGCTATATTAACTACTAATAGAATAATTAGGTAAAATAGCTATTACTAGTATAATAGGCTTATAATAGCTTTAAGATTAATAATATAAAGATATTACTATTTAAAGTAAATTATAGATTTAACCCTATTATTAAAACACATGTAATATAGAATATAAACGCGCTAATAGCTATAACGTATATAGTAATTATAATAGAAATATAAAAATACTTATAATAGAAATAAATATTTTTATAAAACTAAATAAAATACTACGCGAATAAAAAGAGATTATTAGCGTTAATTTTAAAGAAGGGATATAAAGTATACCTTATTTATAAAAACATTAAAACTAAGTAATTTAGTAATAAACTTAACTAAAAGAAGATTAGATTATTTCTTATTAAACGAAAAATCTTAAATATTAACTATAAACTATTATTACCTAATAAAATAAGAATTTATTTTATATTTTATATATTACTATTAGAGAAAGTATTAGATAAATTTATAATTACTATAAATATTATAATAGAGAATACTAATAAATATAAAGTTAAACGAATACTTAAAGTATAAGGGAATATAAAGAATTATTATTATCTTATTAAATAAAAGGGATATTTTAACTTTAAAAACACCTAGAAATTAGCTAAAAACCTTATAAATTACTTAACGTTACTTAAATAGTTTTATTTCTAAGGAACGCATTTTAATTAATCTTTTAAGTATTATTTAATAACTTAATATTAAACTTAATATTTAAGAAATAAATTAAAGTAAGATTTAAATTCTTAGAAGAAGTAAAAAGAACCCTTATAGTCTTTTAAAGCTATTTCGCTTCTTTACGTTTTACACGCTTTAACTCTTTAATATTATTAATACTACGCGTAATTACACGTATTATTTTCTTAAATTATAATTTCTTTTATTTTCGTAAATATAAGACCTTTTAATTCTTAGCTAGGGTATACTTTTTAGCTTCTTTAAGCTCCCTTTTAAGCTTATAATATTAATTTATAATACTATAAAGCTATTAAGGGGTTACCTTTATAATATTATAATTCTCTTACTTATCTATTATATACTTTATATAATAACTTAACTTAAAAATAAAGGCTTTATATTAAGGAAATTCTATACAAGTATAATAAGCGTAAGCCTTTATAAGGGATAAAAACGGATTATTAATTATTATAAAAAGAAGATTATTCTAGTAAAAAGAAGAAGTATATAAAGCTTTAAACCGCTATTTTAAAATACAATTAGTTAATATAATAGTATATAATAATAAAAGGAGAAAAACGTATAACACTTAACCAACCTATTTTAATAGCCTTAAGAATAAAACTAATAAAGAAGAGATATAATATTATAAATAATACTATACGAGAAATAAGACGAGATTATATTAGCTAAGATAAGTATAACTTATAGGTATAAGAAGAAGGTAAGAGCACGTAACTAGCTACGTAACCTAAAAGGCAATTAAAGAGGTTAATATTTAAATATATTAATTAAAGAGAATTAAACTAACTAAACCTTAAGCTAATTAATTAAGGTTTAAAGGGATTAATAGTTAAGTTAATTAATTTAAGACTATAATAGAGAAATAAATAGGTACTTAAGGAGAAGGTATTCTACTATAATTAAATAATTTAGTTCTCTATTAATTAATTTAAGTAATAGTTTTACTATTAAGGGTTATACTTTTAATAGCCTTATTATAATACTACTTAAAAGCTACTTTATAGTATTTAACTTAACTTACTTTCTAAGAAATAAACCTACTATACCTTAGAACCTAAGCTACCGTTACACTTTAATACTTACTTATTAGTTATATAATAGTATATTATTAATTAATATATAAATAATTTAAACGTTTAATTAAGGTTAATTACGTTATTATATAATTAATTATATGTATAAATTAATGTAATCTCTTTATACTTTTATTAATTATTTCTTTCTTAAATATTATTACTTATCTTATTCTTTCTTATATTACTTATTTAATTCCCTTTTTTCACTTAAAAAACCTTATTTTATTAAGTTAATTACTTATTATTTATTATTAAAATAATAAATATTAATATTAAGCGTTATTTTTACATGTATTACTTATATATAATAATAAACGCTTATTATTATAGCTTTTTAAAGAAGCTTAAATTTCTTAAGATTTCTTATACTTTTAATAGTAATATAAGCTTAAATATTAGTCTTTTTAAGCGTTATTAATAGTATATTATATATATTAATACGTGTAATTTAATTAATTTATAACTTTAAAGGGTTTTCTTATAATTTTATTATATTTTTATTAACGTTTATATAGCTTATTTTTATTATAATTAAAAATATAATTAATCTCTTATACCTTTTAAGCTACCTTTAATAGCTTATAATTACCTTAATCTTAGAGAATAAGAATAATAATAATAATAATATTAGTTATATTTTTTTACGCGTAACTTATATATGCTTTACTTAGCTTTTACTAGAAATTATTTATAGCTTTAATTATATTAAAACCGCTTATTATATTACCTATAAGCTAATTAATATAATAAAAAGCTTATAAATACGTTTTTTCTTAATTTATTATAATATATTTATTAATTCATTCTCTTCTTTTAACTTACTTAAAGTATTTATTATTAATATATAATAGCTTAAAAGTAACTTTTAATTACTTAAATTCTCTCTTTATAATTTAATAATATAAGTAAACTTTTTTATTAATAACTTCTTATTATTTTACTTATTGATTATTATTAAGTAAATTATAATTAAGTCTTTAATAAATAAAAAGTAATTTAAGTCTTGTATTTACACTTATTTAATTTAAATTATATTACTTAAGTAATAATAATTTATTACCTTTATAATAATATAAAAAAGGTAATTATTATTAATAAATTTAATAATAACTTACTTAAAGAAAGCGCTTTAAGTGCTTTTTTATTAGCTTTTTGTTACGAACGTCACTAAACGCGGGAAGGACTGGGCCGCACCAGGGAAGGCAAAGCCATAATAGGGAAGAACCAAGACGTCACGTGCTAGATCACGTGATTATGAAGTGATTAATGGATCACCTATTAATTATTATAAGCTAAGTGATTATTAGATTACTTATTAATTGCTATAAGTTAGGGATTAATAGATAGATAAATAATTAGGGTGATTATAAGTTTATAATAGAGAGGTAAATAAGTACTTAAGGAGGGGTTATTCCGCTATAATAGATAGTCTAGTTCTTTATTAATTAATTTAAGTAATAGTTTTACTATTAAGAGTTATACTCTTAATAGCCTTATTATAATACTACTTAAAAGCTACTTTATAGCATTTAACTTAACTTACTTTCTAAGAAATAAACCTATTATACCTTAGAACCTAAGCTACTATTATATTTTAATTAATTCTATTTAATAAGTTACCTTAAAACTTTAAGTAGTAATAACTTTTAAGATATTTACTTTAAGCGGAAAGACTATTAACCCTAGGAAGATAATAAAGTACCTTTATAATAAGATTACTAAGCTTAAGAAGTAGAATTAATAGCTTCTTAATTAATAGAATAATCTCTACGAAAAACTTAAGGTATAAGAAGGGGAACTTATAGTAGTTTAAAATCTTACACCTATATCCTCTATTAATAATAATAATATACTAAAATTCCTTAAGCTTAAATTATATAATAGTTATAAGGGTAATATAAGGAACTTCCTTATATAAGCCTAAGCTTACCTATAAGTTAACGAAAAAATTTATATAATACCTAAGTTATAAATTCTTTATATTAGTAACCTTTTAACTAGAAAAGTAATAGAATAATAGGAGCTAACCCTTTACGTATATTTTAAGTATAGTATTAAAGCTAGAGTAGAAGTTATTTATATCTTCTTTAATTATAAAACCTTTAAAGAATAACTTCTTACTATATTTAAAAACCCTAATAAGTATAAAGAAGCTATATAATAGCTTACTTAACTTAAGTAGACCGGATTTATAGCTTATTACGCTAGGGAATTTAAACGTATTATAATAAAACTTAACTAGAATATTAAACTTAAAATAAAAGTCTTCTATTAAGGACTTAAAGAAGAAGTGAAGAATAACATTTATTAAGAAGATTATTCTAAGTTATTTAATAACTTTATTAAAATAGTTATTAAGGCAAATAACCGTTTATACGAGTAACGTTACGAAAAAAGTTATAAGAAATTTAAATTATATACTAGGCTTAATAAACCTAATAATAGTAAGCTATATTAAATATTAATAGTATACGGGTACTACGCTAGACCTATAGAACTTAACGCTGCGAATAAGGAAAAGGGAAAGACTTATTATAATTATAATAAGACTAAACACTTTATAAATAAATGTAAAGCCTTAAAGAAGCTATAAAAGCTAATTTTTAAAGGTAAAAAGCTTTATACTATAAACTAAGAAGACTTACCCACGCGAAATCTTAGTATAGTAAGTAATAAAGAAAACCCTACATTAGTAAATAATATTAGTTTAAATAAAGATTAGAAATTTAAAACCTAACTAGTACCTAATAACTTTTAGGAATACTAAACACTCTTATTAAAAAGTAAACCTTTACTAGAACGAATCTAAGAAGAAGAGAATTATTTAACTAAGAAAAACAAACCTAAAATTAAATATAAACTTTTTAATTAGACCTTTTATTACGATAATAATTACTACACGTACCTTAATAATAAGTAAGGTAGTAAATAGTTTCTACGAGAATAAAAGGGAAGGAGAATAACTCTTATAATACAACTAAAATTACAACGAATTAATTTAAAGATATTAAATAAGAAGTTATATTATATTAAGAATAACGTATATATTACCTAAGCTATAACCCTATAATATAAGAAGAAAGGGAACTATATAACTATAAGTAACTCGCTTAGCTTAAGTTTAATTAATATAAATAGTAGATTAAGCGATTACTAAGAAAGCTCTAATAATACGTTAAAAGATAACCGCTAATAATAACGCTTAAAATAACGCGTTAAAGAATAATATAAGAATAGGATTAATAAATTAGGAAATAATAGCTATTATTACAATTAAGACCGATTTCTTAACGGAGATTTAATAGGTCTTTATATACTATAAATATTAGTAGTATAGTATACCTTATAATTAATATAACTATAATAGAATAAAAGATCTAGGTAATAATTAATAGTAAAGTATAAGAAAATTTTATCTTATTAAATCTCGTTAATAAATTATAATTACCTTAAACACCTAAAGATAAGCTTTATTAACTTATAACTATAAAAGAAATTATAATAAAGTATAGCTAAGAAGTAGTTAACATAAAAGTTACGTAGCTTCTAGTTAATATATAAGGCATAAAATATTAAGTTACACTAGATATTATAGTAATCTTAAAATATAATATTATATTAGGGATACCCTAGTTATAAGCGAGTAATCTACGAGTTAATTAAAGAACTAGCTAACTTTAATAGGATTTACTAGAATATAATTATAAAGTAAAGAGTAGCCTACGAAAAGCATTTTATTTGAATTATAATAGGCCTTTAAAAATATATGTAATTGTTAAAGAGCTAAAAGCTAAGATAACGAAGATTCCTAAGAAATACTTAAAGTATAATAAGCTATTTAACGGAGAGCTAAAAATAGAATTACTAGAGCATTTACGTTAAGACTATAAGATTAAACTCTAGCTTAATACTAAACTAACGTTTAATAAAATTTATTCTTAGAACCTTAAGTAAGATAAGGCGCTTAAGGAGTATTTAAAGGATATATTATAGAAGGGATATATAAGACTATTAGAGTTCCTAGTAAGATACTTAATCCTATAAGTACTAAAAAAGAACGGGAAATTATAATTATATATTAATTACTAACACTTAAATAAGATTATAATTAAGAATTAATACCTATTACCGCTTATAATAGAAATTAAAGATAAGGTTAAAAAAGCTAAATAGTTTATTACACTTAACTTAAAAGGAGCCTATAATCTTATACAAATAAAAGAAGGCTATAAGTAAATAATAGTATTTTAAACTAGTAGAGGATACTATAAATATCTAGTAATACCTTTTAGGCTTATTAACGTACTAGTAACCTTTTAAAGAATAATTAATATGATCTTACGAAAATAACTAGGAGTATTTATAGTTATATACCTTAATAATATTCTTATTTATTTAAATACCCTTAAGAAATATAAATAATATATATATAAGGTATTATAAACTCTATAAAATAATAAACTCTTAATTAAAGCCTTAAAATACTAGTTCTACTAGAATACTATACACTTTTTAGGGTACGTGCTTATATATAAAGAAATACAAATAAGCTTAAATAAGATTAAAACTATTAAGGAATAGCCTACATTAAAGAATTTAAAGGAAGTTAAAGGATTTATAGTATTTATAAACTTTTACCGTAAATTCTTAAGTAAATATAAAGATATCTTATAACCTCTTATAAACCTAATAAAGAAAGAAGTTAACTTTTAATAGAATAAACTAAAAGCTATAATATTCTAGAAAATAAAAGATTTAATTACGTTAGAACCTATATTAAAAGCACTTAATTAAAATAAACCTTATAAGCTTAAAATAAACGCCTTAAACTTTATATTAGGCGAATAGCTTAAATAATAAGATAATTAAGAAAGATTACACTTAATTATATTCTTCTTAAAGAAACTCTACGAACCTAAACTTAATTATAAGATTTATAATAAAGAACTTATAGCTATTATTAAGTGCTTTAAAGAATAAAGACACTATCTTATAGAAGTAAAGTATTAAATTAAGGTTTATACTAACTATAAGAATCTTATATTATTCTTAACTATAAAGGATTTAAATAAATAATAGATTAAATAATATAAAACCCTTATGAATTATAACTTTAAGATTATATACTATAAAGAATCTAAAAACGAAAGAGTAAACGCACTTAGCTAAAGAGAGAATTTAAAATTAAATAAGTAAGTAAGTAATACACCCTTATTATACGCTATTAAGAATAGAAACCTTATACTAGGTACCTAAGAAATTAATATAATCTAGTAAGTTAAGCTAAATAAAATATAAATATAATAAATCGCATTATATATTAAGAATAATAGCTACCTAAATAATTAAAAAACGAAAATGCATTTATTTAAGAAAGGTAAAACCTTCTTATATAATAAACGGTAATATATTCCTAATACACTTTAAGAATAGCTTATTAAGAAAATATATAAGCACCTATTATATGAATATTAAGGTATAAGGAAAACGATTAGTAGGCTAAGAAGATTATATAACTTTTTAGAAAGTAAAAAAATAGTATAAGAAGTTATTAAGAAATGCGATACGTGTAATAAAGTAAAATTAACGTAACACGTACTATACGAAGAATTATAACTAATATTACCACCTAAAAGAGTATAATAAACTATTATAATAAACTTTATTATTAAACTATTAAAGTTAAAAGAACCTATAATAGGAGTAGCTTATAATAGTATTTTAGTTATTATAAAAAAACTTATAAAATACACCTATTATATTCTATATAAGAAATTAAGTAATACTAAGAACTTAGCGTATATATTCTTTAAAATAGTTATTATATAATATAAATTACTAATAAAGCTTATATTAGATCGCGATAAATTATTTACCTTAAACTTTTAGAAATACCTTATAAAAACTATAAAAATTAAATAAAGCTTATTAATAGCATTTCACTTATAATTAAATAGGTAAATAGAAATCTTAAACTGAATACTCGAATAATATCTACGAAACTATATTAACTACTAATAGAACGATTAAATAGAATAACTACTATTAGTATAATAGGCTTATAATAGCTCTAAAATTAATAATATAAAGATGTTACTATTTAGGGTAAATTATAGATTTAACCCTATTATTAAGATATATATAATATAAAATATAAACGTGCTAGTAGCTATAACGCATATAATAATTATAATAGAAATATAAAAACACTTATAATAGAAATAAATATTTTTATAGAATTAAATAAAATATTACGCGAATAGAAAGAGATTACTAGCGTTAATTCTAAAGGAGAGATATAAAGTATATCTTATTCGTAAAAACATTAAAACTAAGTAACCTAGTAATAAACTTAACTAAAAGAAGATTAAACTATTTCTTATTAAACGGAAAATCTTAAATATTAACTATAAACTATTATTATTAAATAAAATAAAAATCTATTTTATATTTTATATATTATTACTAGAGAAAGCATTAGATAAATCTATAATTACTACGAATATTATAATAAAAGATATTAACGAATATAAAGTTAAACGAATACTTAAAGCACGAGAGAATATAAAGAATTACTATTATCTCGTTAAATAAAAGGGATATTTAAACTCTAAAAACACCTGGGAACCAGTTAAAAATCTCACGAATTACTTAACGTTACTTAAATAGTTTTATTCCTAAGAAATGCATTTTAATTAATCTTTTAAGTACCGCCTAATAACTTAATATTAAACTTAGCATTTAAGAAATAAACTAAAGTAGAATTTAGATTCTTAGAAGAAGTAAAAAGGACCTTTATAGTCTTTTAAAGCTATTTAGCCTTCTTACGCTCTATACGTTCTAACTCTTTAACGTTATTAATACTACGCGTAATCACACGTATTATTTTCTTAAACTATAATTTCTTTTATTTTTAAAGATAAAGAACCTTCTCTTTTACCTCTTTTAGCTTACACTTTAACTTAATATATTAAGACGTAATATTTCGCAACTAAGTAAGAGATACTCCTTAAACGTTATACTATAATAAGTTTAAATAAATATACTTTATATATTAAGAGGAGTTAGAAGAAGAAACTTAACATTTAAGGATACTATAGCCCTTATAAGCGGAATAGAATAGTATAGTTAGAAGAAAAGGACTTATAAGAATAGCCGCTAAAAGATTATTATAATAAAGAACTAATACCTTAGAAGCCTTTAACTTTTACTTAATAATACGATTAGCAGGTATAATAGTATATAATAATAGAAGAAGAAAGTTACCCTAGAACCTTAAATAGCCTACTTTAATAGCCTTAAGAATAAGACTAATAAGAGAGAGGTATAATATTATAAACGTTACTAAACGCGGGAAGGACTAGGCTATACTAGGGAAGGTAAAGCTATAATAGGGGAGAACTAAGACGTTACGTGCTAGGTTACGTAATTATAAAGTGATCAATAAATTACCTATTAATTACTATAAGCCAAGTAATTATTAGATTACTTATTAATTACTATAAGTTAAGGATTAATAGATAGATAAATAATTAGGGTAATTATAAGTCTATAATAGAGAGGTAAATAAGTACTTAAGGAGAGGGTATTTCGCTATAATAGATAGTCTAGTTCTTTATTAATTAATCTAAGTAATAGTTTTACTATTAAGAGTTATACTCTTAACGGCCTTATTATAATACTACTTAAAAGCTACTTTATAGCATTTAACCTAACTTACTTTCTAAGAAACAGACCTACTATGCCTTAGAACCTAAGCCACCGTTACATAAAGCTTATTAATAGTATTTTACTTATAATTAAATAAATAAATAAAAATCTTAAATTAAATACTTAAATAATATTTATAAAGTTATATTAACTACTAATAGAATAATTAGGTAAAATAACTATTATTAGTATAATAGGCTTATAATAGCTTTAAGATTAATAATATAAAGATATTCTTATTTAAGGTAAATTACGGATTTAACCCTATTATTAAAATATATATAATATAAAATGTAAACGCGTTAATAGCTATAACGTATATAGTAATTATAATAAAAATATAAAAACACTTATAATAAAAATAAATATTTTTATAGAATTAAATAAAATATTACGCGAATAAAAAGAGATTATTAGTATTAATCTTAAAGAAGGGATATAAAGTATACCTTATTCGTAAAAATATTAAAATTAAGTAACCTAATAATAAACTTAATTAAAAGAAAATTAAATTATTTCTTATTAAATAGAAAATCTTAAATATTAACTATAAACTATTATTATTAAATAGAATAAGAATTCACTTTATATTTTATATATTACTATTAAAGAAAGTATTAAATAAATTTATAATTACTATAAATATTATAATAAAAGATATTAATAAATATAAAGTTAAACGAATACTTAAAGTATAGGAAAATATAAAAAATTATTATTATCTTATTAAATAAAAAGAATATTTAAACTTTAAAAACACTTAAAAATTAATTAAAAATCTTATAAATTACTTAACGTTACTTAAATAGTTTTATTTTTAAGAAATATATTCTAATTAATCTTTTAAGTATTATTTAATAACTTAATATTAAATTTAATATTTAAGAAATAAACTAAAATAAAATCTAGATTCTTAAAAGAAGTAAAAAGAACTCTTATAGTCTTTTAAAGCTATTTTACTTTCTTATATTTTATATATTTTAACTCTTTAACGTTATTAATATTACGTGTAATTATATATATTATTTTCTTAAACTATAATTTCTTTTATTTTTATAAACGTAAGACCTTTTAATTCTTAGTTAAAGTACACTTCTTAGCTTCTTTAAGCTCCCTCTTAAGCTTATAATATTAATTTATAATACTATAAAGCTATTAAAAGGTTACCCCTATAATATTATAATTTCTTTACTTATTTACTATACACTTTATATAATAACTTAAATTAAAAATAAAGGCTTTATATTAAGAAAATTTTATACGAGTATAATAAGCGTAAGCCTTTATAAAAGATAAAAATAAATTATTAATTATTATAAAAAGAAGGTTATTTTAGTAAAGAGAAGAAGTAAATAAAGCTTTAAATTATTATTTTAAGATATAATTAATTAATATAATAGTATATAATAATAAAAGAAAGAAAACGTATAACACTTAAGCTAGCTTATTTTAATAGCTTTAAGAATAAGATTAATAAAGAAGAGATATAATATTATAAATAATACTATATAAGATATAAGATAAGATTATACTAGCTAAAATAGGTATAACTTATAGGTATAAGAAGAAGGTAAAGGCATGTAATTAGCTACGTAACCTAAAAAGTAATTAAAGAGATTAATATTTAAATATATTAACTAAGAAGAATTAAATTAATTAAACCTTAAGTTAATTAATTAAGGTTTAAAGGGATTAATAATTAAGCTAATTAATCTAGAATTATAATAAAGAGATAAATAAGTACTTAAAAAGAAGATATTCTTATAGTTAAATAGTTTAAATCTTTATTAATTAATTTAAGTAATAGTTTTACTATTAAGAGTTATACTCTTAACAGCCTTATTATAATATTACTTAAAAGCTACTTTATAGCATTTAACCTAACTTACTTTCTAAGAAATAAACCTACTATGCCTTAGAACCTAAGCCACCGTTACACGGATTACCTAAAAATTGCTTTAACCCTAACCTACTAAGTTTAAACCCTATTACAGGCCACATTTAAACCCCAGATATTGTAAGACCCTACATAACGCTGCTATCCGTCCTAGATATAGAGATAGTTGAGCCGTAGCGGTGTAAGATGCCTATTACACACGACCGTGTACCATTTAGGATTTAAAGCTTGCATAGCTCTAGCCATACGAGTCTACTAGAGCTAGGGGGTGTGTCGCAGAGAATATAAGGGTGTATAACACACAAAATACCGTGGCGTGGCCACGCCCGTTTTTTGGTATTTTTTCGTGTGACAGAAACAGCCAGTCAAGTCGACTGGCCCATCAACAACCGACATGGACGTCCGTCGATACTCTTTCGTCTGCGTTATAAGTCGACTCGTTATGTTACGGCATACACCCTCTACGGCTTCCACATAGCCCTCTTCCGAGCCCGGTGTGCACCGTTCGTTCGAGACCTCCGCAACCTGCTACGAAAGTTCGAACAAAAAAAATACTGGTGTTCGCACGAGTGAGGAGAATTGCAAGGATATCTGCCTTGTCTATAACATTCAAAAGTAGCTGTCCGTACACGGTTGAGAAATTACGCATCGTTTGCTTGCCGCTGACTCTTCACGCCTTATTCGCAATCTTCATCAATCCCCTTTCACGTACCAAATCAGCCATTATCGTAGCCGTCTCCCCCCCCAGGGCCCTAAGGCCTTACACGACCCCGTCTCTATCAGCCTCCTTCAACTCCTGACTCATCTTCACCTTCCCCTCCAACGTAGTAATCTCGATTTCTACCCCAATGATAGCCCTGAGTGAGCGCTCGACATAACTAGGCGGCGCGTCCTCCACTCTCCACGGTCTCGGCGAGGTCTTCTCTTCATTAAAGCCCATAATATCCCTCTCCCCAACTCTAGCCAGGTCACTCAGCTGCTGGATTAAGAACTCGCTAGTTTCGGGGAGTTTGGAGTCCCAGTGAATCCTTGCCCGGCCATACACCTGAGCCGCAGAGTAGTTCCATGTCGGCGCGGTGCGCTTATTCGTCGACATGGTCTCGGAGTAAAAGTTTGTGGTGATGTAGTGCTGGATGGGAGACGTGAACACAACCAGGACGTCCTGGTCTAGAACGTGAGTGGTGGACCGGGCGAGAGCTTCCACGAAGGCCTTTGCCTGCGGGTTGTCTCGCGCCATGTGCCCTCTCAGACAGCCGAGGCTATTGCCTGTCGAGTCATCGCCCACATCGAGAAGGAATGGTATGTGTGTCGCTTGCAAAGTGGGAAACGAGCATGTCGGTGATGTGATTGATGTAGTGAGGACACCTAAGGGGTTGGATTTAATGAATTGCCGGAGGGCGGTGATGCTGGTTTCTGCGTGGTCCCTCCGTAGATGCATTTTGGCTTTGCTTGCTGAATCTCGTAAGGTCCGAGGGAGGCAAATAGACCGTGGGAAGAGAAATTGTGTCTATGTAGGAGTAGGAAAATGGCCATTGCGAACAATGCTTCGCGCAGAGGGGACCGCACTTGCTGGCCGGGTGAGGCTCACCGCCTGAGCCATTCTCAGGACCAGTTTTCGGACGCAAAGTGCCATGGGGGCTTGGAATTGCGTGTCATATCATATACTGTCAACCAACTACCAGTTGAGCAAATGTTAAAATGACGGTTGGGCGAGTTGGCGCTTGAGTCGCAAACGATCGTCGTGCGAAGTTGCCGCTTTTTTGTGGAGACAGTCTTCCTGGGAAGGAAAGTCGAGCCGCCACCTGGGGAGGAAGGTCGAGCCGCCGCACAACTGTTATCAATCAGCACGCTTTCCTCCCATCTAGTAGGAATCGATTCAATCGAACATATCAATCCATCGAAGGCGAAATTCCGACCAAGGCATTTTTCCGAAAAAAGAGCAGCACGCAGACTGACAATTATTCCGTCGGCAGAGTCTACAGCAAAGCGAGCTAGTAAACGACAACGAGATGGCTCCATGATTTCAAGGCTGTGCAAGAAATGGGGCCACAGAACCATGAACGAGAACGACAAAGCTTGCTTCATGTATTTCGTGCCGTCTCTCTGAAATACCGAAGTCATACTAGGCCTCCGGGCATTGCTTAAAATGGATCTAACCGATCGCTCAGCGGCAGACTGGTCGTGGCGATGGCGCCGATTAGACGACAACGAGGAAGGCTATGTCCTTGGGTGATGTGAAGCACAATGTCATGTTTATCGACTCAATCAAGTATATAAGCTTGCCAGTATTTCCGGCATTGGATGGTCTATCACCAGAGCGATGCAAGACGCATCAAGTTTCTTTTGCTATTGGCTTCAAGGCGCGAATTTTGTTCCTACTATATACGTTATAACTCTGGCGGCTGGAGGCAATATGAAGCTATCTCAATGTTCACTTCTCCTCGCCTATGTAAGCATGTCCTGACGCTGGACCAATCTCATCTAACCTATCGCATTTACGCCATGTTCCTAACCTCAATACATAGGCAACTGCTGTACAGGCTGCAACGGGAATCCATTCAAACTTGAGAAGAGAAAACTTGACATCGAATGCCACGATCCAACTCAGTGCCGACCCTGACTTCCACTATGAGCTTCTGCGCGTCATATCATTAGCACCCTACCAAGGCGCTGACATTGGAGAAGTCCTCGTCGCCGCCCAAAAAATAAAACCCAAGGACTTTGAAAGCTTCTACCACGTTTTCAATGACCTCGCCACCCGTGTCGACAATACTGCCCGCGCAATCGACGCTCGCAAGAACCCGATATCTGCCCGCCAACACTTCTTCAAGGCCGCAACGTACTATCGCTCTGCGGACTTTTTCCTCCACGGCAATTGGAGCGACCCGCGCATCTACAGTCTCTGGGACAGACACCTCGCGGCATTCAACTCGGCCATTGCCTTGCTTCCCGTGCCAGGACAGCGCATTAACCTCCGTGCCAAGAATGGCGAGTTTACCGTCCCGGCCATCTTCTACGGCACCGGCATGCCCGGCCCCCGTCCAACCATTATCCTGGGCAACGGGTATGACGGCGCCCAGGAGGAAATGTACCACGTCATCGGACAGGCTGCCCTCCAGCGCGGAATGAACGTTCTT
Source organism: Metarhizium acridum (assembly GCF_019434415.1). Taxonomy (NCBI): domain Eukaryota; kingdom Fungi; phylum Ascomycota; class Sordariomycetes; order Hypocreales; family Clavicipitaceae; genus Metarhizium; species Metarhizium acridum. The sequence continues at coordinate 448,956 of NW_027094042.1, read as the reverse complement.
AGCTACGAAGGGCCCGGGCAGCCGACCGTCCGCCGGGAGCAGAATCTCGGTTTCATCCCAGACTGGGAAAGAGTTGTCACCCCCCGTCATCGAATACCTGCTCACACGCCCAGAAGTGGACTCGCGAGCCATCGGCCTGCTGGGATACTCACTCGGTGGATATCTTGCGCCGCGAGCTGCCGCGTTTGACCACCGCCTCGCGGCTGTGTTTGCTGTCGACGGCGTGTACGACTACGGCGCGGCCAATCTAGACATGTACCCCGAGAGTCTGAGGGCGATTTTTCGCTCTGGCAACGCGACGCTCTTCAACGAGTACGTCGAGCAGGGCCTGGCCGATCCAGCTGCCAAGACAGCCGCCATCTGGGGCGTTCAGCAGGGCTTGTGGTCGTTCAATGTCCAGACGCCATTTGAGTGGATGACGAAGCTGAAAGACTTCAATCTGGCGAGCGTGGTGCGGAATATCACGGCGCCGGTGTTTGTTGCACAGGCCGAACATGATGATGTAATTCCCGGGCAAAGCAAGATCCTCGCCGAGAAGCTGGGCAAGTTGGCCACACACCGTATTTTCGAGAGCGTCGATGGTGCCACGTACCACTGTTCTGTTGGTGCAAGTGTGTTGCAGAATCAGGTGCTGCTGGATTGGTTTGAGGGCGTGTTGGAAAAGCGCAGGTAGATTGTGACTGAAGAGGGAAAGGGTTGAATACATGAATATTTCTTGGGACTTTGAACTGCTGGGTTTTGCAGGCCTGCTTCTCCGTCCTGTGTGAATTACCTCCATCTACAACGAATCTGGCGGCGCCCATGTGACTTGGTCGACTCGATGTCTTGTGCATTGCTGCTTCTTCTCCGGAATGTATCTGGTACGAGAGGTAACCTTGCTGGACACATCAAGCTACAGCCGCTGCACGGCCGGCCCAAGCCGAATAGGAGGAAACTGTTCAGGAATTCCCCAATGCGTTGACATGATGCGAGTCTGTGCTGACAGGGGTGCCGAGTTCAAACTCGATCAATGCATCAACAATGCAGAAGAGCAATGAATAAAGACAACGTTGCCCTTCATGCCAAGCTTAAAAAAACTACCACTTTTATGTGCTCCGAAAAAGGGGTTGACTCAGAAATCATGCAATAACAGAGAGACTATAGGTAGGGCAAGCACCACTGCTGGCACGGTTGATCAAAAGTCCCATACTACTCTTTTGAAGGCTTTAGGGAGTAATAGGTCTGAACGAGCTAGGAGGCTAATTTTATGGAGAAATAGCTAAAGTATCTTGGAAGCAATCAAAGACGATAGATTCTCTCTGACAGGTGTGGTTGGCCAGCACGATTGAGGTCCATATATTCTCCTATTAGTAAGAGCTATTTCTATAGCATTAGAAAGTCGATGATCTATGCTGTGAATTCTATAAAACTCTCAGGATAGCAAGTCTTGTTGTGCTAGCTTAATCGCTGCTAGTATCTGTGCGAGAGTGCCAGAGTGCCACGAAAGTCACACAACATCACGGCACGGATCTTCCCATGAACTTGAAGATGGTTGCAAAAGTTGTCGAGATCGTCTCACCACTATTTGTATAAATAAGGCCTTTCTGTCCCCGAGGGCCGCGACAAAACCAAGGAATTTTGATACCGAAAAAAAACAGTTATTAGCATGCGTAGAATTGAAGCTCTTATTCCAAGTCCTTTATTAATTCCTTTTCACAGAGACTTGTTGCCTCTTTGAGGGATCTGGAGCACGGTTGCTAAGTATTCTGCCAACGAAATATTAGGAGGTCTAATTGCTTCGCAATGAGAGAGTGTTTTTTTGTGACATACTCTTAATAAATTAAACTTGCCCCCTAGGCCCTTCTTGAATTAGCCTTTTATGCTATCATCTGAGATGTTTTATAATAACTCTTTTACGTAACAAAGTACTAATATGTTTTATATTTTGAGCTTGTAATGAGAGCTGTCTTGGGCGATTCTATGCTCGGTTCTATAACAAGGGAAGGTTGACCGGGCTTGGCATAGAGGGTTCAATTTAAATTTAATAATCGGCTTTGAGGTATCAAAGGTCCGTGGTATCCCATGAGGCCTTGAGGGATTCGAGGTCTCTATACAAAAGGAGTCGGTATGTGTTCGAGACCTGAGGCAACCATCGCTTAGGTGTGACTTCGGGCCTCGTGATATTTCCTTTATTGTTGTGTGATTGTTGGACCAACCTCCTTTGTGTGGCCCGACCGTGTGACAGGTTCTCTGTGGGACCGCTGTTACACCGAGGTCACGTTGCATTGAAGGCACGGGCCGACCCTTGAGCCTGGCGATAGCTATACTACAAGGGCTCAGGACCTAGTTGAAGCCTCAGGCTTCCAGGCTCGCTTCCTCACCGCTACTTTGTGTAAGTAAAGGTCGATTTATCAGCCTCTTGAGGCCTCGAAAGAACCAAGGACCTCAAATCAGGCAAAGCGCGATGATTGGTGGCAGATAGAGTGGTTAAACGGCACGTCGGCAAACAAGCTCAGGACTGGCTGCAGCTTCCCGCTTTGCCTCTTAAATATGATATACAATCCCCTCTGGTGTGTTAAGGCTCCAACCGAGTATCTGCAGGGATATATATCCAATAAGAAGCTAAATTTTAAAAGGTACATTTACTTACGAAGAAATTAAGTGATAATAAGTGTACCTAAAAAATTAGTGTCCTACAAGTCACTACATTTAACTCCATACAATCCTAGCGGTCTTAATGGGTCGCCTTACGGTCACCCACTATCAGCATGGGCATTGTGGGGGTCGTAACCCCACTGGAGCCTTAACACAACCAGAGGGGATGGGAGCGTCCCCAAGTATCTAATTGATTAAAGGGCCCCCGGAGGAGGTAATTTAAAAAGTCCAGTCATAATCCCTAAAAACAATTACCAGTATGTAATATACTTACAGGCTTCAGGTCTCTCCGCTTTGCCTATCGCTAGGGCAACTTGCTCGTTGGCATCAGGGTCTTGTATTGAAGCGAATTATTAGCTCAACCAAATATTGTCTTGAGCTCTTTAAATGAAGCTCGAGTCGCAAGAGGATACTTGTTCTGCATATTCGATATGTAGACTACCCTAATAAGTGATGCAGTTGGCGGCCATGGGGGCCAAGGGCGTTGTCCACCTTTGTGGCTTCCGAGGTTTCCGGTCCGGGGCCGCGCACGCTGGATGGATAATTCGAGACGTCCTGTCAGCTCTGTGTCTCCACTTCTCGGCTCGGAGTTGCCTAGCACCATCTTCCAAAGGAACCTCTTGTCACTTGCTGGTGTTGCCGTTTGGGGGGTGTGGGGGATTTGTAAGCCCAAGGAATGCCTCATTTTCCAGGGAAGACACGTCCATTATTAACAGGATTCATTCCCCTGGTAGGGCGGAAAAGATGGCCATGGCTGATACCGTCAGCCCAGGCCTTTGGCAGCGAGGTCCGAGTATAAAGCGGGCGACGACCCTCTTTCTCAACAGACGTTTCCATACAATTCTCATTCTTCTTCCATATTCCATCATAAATACCATATTATCGAACTCGATTTCAGAGGTATACTATAGTTCGCGAATATGACCGTCGACACTCTATCCCTCGAGGGCAAGGTTGCCATTGTTACCGGCTCTGGACGGGAGAACGGCATCGGAGCTGGCATCGCCCTGGCCCTGGCTCGCAACGGGGCGTCCGTAGTTGTCAATCATGTATCAGACTCCTCTGCTGGCCGAGCTGCCAATGTGGCGCAGATGCTGAGGCAGGCCGGGGGCAAAGCCATTGTTGTCCAGACCTCGGTGGACACTTTGGAAGGTGCTAAATACATTGTCCAAAAGACGCTGGAGGGTTTCCAAACCGACCACATCGACATCCTTGGTAAGCGAATGAGTTTCTCGCACACGTCTCTCTACTCCACCGCATCCAGTGTCGTCGGCGGACGTGTTGCGTGCTATAGTCAACATCTGACCAAAAGCTAACCCAACCCCCGCTCCCTTGCCCAAAGTGAACAATGCCGGAGTCGGCTACGTCAGCCGGATCCTCGATGAGATCAACCAGGCCGAAGCCGACAGGGTCTACCAGATCAACGTCAATGGGCCATTGTACATGACCAACGCCGTGGTCCCTCACATGCCGCCCGGCGGCCGGATTATCAACATCTCCTCTACAAACGCCAAGCTCGGCCACGAGATGATATCGACGTATGCCGCGAGCAAGGCGGCCCTAGATAATCTAAGCGTCTCTTGGGCCGGAGAGGTACGTCTCTTTATTACATGCAGCACGCGACAATCTCAAAGTCTAGCTGACCATCCCCCCCCGCAACTAGCTTGGCAGGAGCAAAGGCATCACTGTCAACTCGGTAGCTCCCGGTCCAGTCCTCACTGATATAATACCCAAAGAACAAAAGGATGCCATGATGCAGCCACAGATTGACATGACGAAAGCTGCTGACCGGGCCGGCACACCCGCGGATATCGGCGACGCCGTGCTTCTTCTCGTCAACGAGAAGGCCAGGTGGATCACTGGACAAAATATCTCTGTAAGCGGTGGTGTCACACACTGATGGAAAAAGAATACCAGCTATCCGTGGCTCACGTATTCCGCGTAATCATATTCTCGAATTGGGATCCCTTTCATATTCTCCTTTTAAAAGCTCTCTATTAAATATGTTCTCCGTATTTTGTATCCACTAGTTGGTAAAGAATGTATCCAAGCAATTTTCTGGCAAGACCAGATCCAAAGATACTAAGACGCATGGGCTCATAAGGGTCTGCATGCGGTGCATCATCCTGGTCTCATCTTCCCCGTCTGAAAATATAGGTCCCAACAGCGAGAACCAAAAGCATTGGTTCTTCGATCCTTGCCCGGCTGAGTATTGCGTATGTATGAGCAACTTTTTCATCAGCTTGGTGTACAGGTCTGTTAGGCTAGTGAACATATCTTGAAGCAGTCCCGTCCCGGGCCAGGAGTAGTAAGAAGATAACAGGTATGGTACCATGGTTCACGATGTCACCGTTATTTTTGACATTGGTAACCCAGAAAGAAGCTAAAAGCATGATAAAACGATGTGACGATACTTATTACGGCTTTTGAACACCCGAACTCTCAACTTCCATGTACAGGGGGTGTCACACGGCCACACGAGGGCTACGATCATGAGACCTAGGGCATAAGGCCCTCACCGACGTCTTGTACAAATAGAGCTCTCGGTTATTAGGCCTTGAGGAGAACCAAGGACCTACCAAAGGCTATTATTAACTGAATTGAGTTATTGCTCCAAGTCCTCACTGAACCCTTGTCACAGGAGGACACGAAAGGGCAGTAAAGCCAGTCTGCACTTGTGAAACCGACCAAAGTAATGACTTTATCAGCCGTGCTAGCTTGGCATGAAAAAATACCTCAACACGCCGAGTTCATAAAAGATACAAGACCCTGATGCCAACGAAATGTTGACCTAGCGGTAGGCAAAGCGGAGAAAGCTGTAATTTTTTCCCTCGGGGAAGCCGCCTTCGGCGAGCTTTACAGCTTGCAGGACCTGCTATCTTTGTTGAATTTAACTCAAGTGCTGCTACCGCCGTGGAATTTAGGCCCCTTGGGCTGCTGCTGCTGTGAAATCGGGTCTTCTAAAGCTCTCAAATTCAGGCCTCTCAGGGTGCTACTATTATGAAATTGAAGCCTCTTGAGCTGTTACTAACGATGAGTTTCACATAATGTGCGTGTCACACGGCCAAAGCTCAGCAACGACAACGCCCAACAAAGGGGTATCGCCGATACAGGACCTACGAGGTTCACAGACTGAACACATGACCTGCTGGAAGCCTTAGACACAGCTGTTCCTCTCATGTACATATAATGGTCACTAGCTCGTTTCTTTCTCCTGGGAATCAAGGACACTTGAAATCCTACAAAATTATTTTTCAATAGAGTTATTTCGCTCCGAGCCCTTGATATCAAGCCCTTGTCACAGTGCGTGTTTCACGAGGTTCGTGGTGCTGGACATGAATGGCATAAGCCACTTATTTTCTTCATTGATTAATCATTATGACGTTAATCAAAGAAAAGAAGAGAAAAGAAAAGAAAAAAAAAAAAAAGGGGAGGGGTAAGATGCAGGACATCTAGTTATTAATTAATTATAAAGAGATTTTGTTTAACCAATTAGATACTTAAAATTACTCTTATGATATATTATATTAAATTGGTGAAGCGGGAAGCTACAGCCAGCTTTATTACTTGCCAACGTGCTCCTTTGTCACCCTACGTCGGCCGCTAATTCAAATCGCTTTGCCTAATCACTGTGTTCAGGAGACTAGGGTTCAGCCAATCCGGGACGAAATAGTCATATGGCTAGGTCGCGTCACCTGACCAACTAGATCATTGTGGAATTTTTTGTCTCTACTCCGTACCCGGTTAAGAAACTGACTAGCTTGGTCATGTGGTACGGACTAATACAAAAGTTCATAGCTTAATGTGAATGTCAATGTAAGGATGGAATCAAGGTGCTACATCATGGAGAACAGAAAGCCTCCACCAAGTCGATCCAAAACATCCCTTTGAGTGTGCGCAGGTGCCTGTTATGTACATACTCCACTTTTCTCTAGTACTTGCTAAGTACATCATTCATAACAGGGTAGCCACTTATATGCTTGTAACTTCTAGTATATAAGGCACTTTATTTACCATATATATTCTTAGGTGACTTAAGTATCTTTTAATCTCATGTCTTTAATTGGTTAACATCCTTGGTCGTTACCAAAATGGCACCTGCGCACACTCAAAGGGATGAGTACCCGTTTCATGGAAACATTGAATGTGACCAATTCCGGGTGCCGGAATGTTGCCGAAGCATTGAGTGGCGCCAGCCGCATTCGTCTTAGACGGGATGAAGCATTCAATGTTGCCTAAAGGCGACTCAATAGCCTATCAGCTTGGGTAAATCTCGATAACACTAGTCCTTGTTTGTCCGGGGGTGGGGCGGTACGAGCGTCAACCCGATCTAGACTCTATTTCAGGCACAGCCACCACAGTCACCACGAGATCCAACGTTCTCCCCCAACTTCCCCAACTTCCCCAACTCCCCCAAAATGCCGGGCACAAGACTGCTTCATTGATTCCATCGCTCGCAGCCCTCGCGCTGCTCGTTTGCATCTTCAGCGTTGCTCGTCATGGCTTTCTTCAGACTTGTGTTGTTCCTGGCGTCAGCTTGTACCACCCGCGCATCCACCTACCATGGCTACACCAGCGCGTACAGCTTCGATGCCAATCTTTCTCACCAGCCTGACTGGATGGCGCGGGTCCCCGACGCGGCGAACATCACCAGTCTGAGCATCCCTGGAACCCACGACACCATGACATATCGCATTGGCAGCCGAGTGTTGCAGTGCCAGAACTGGAATCTGACGGTGCAGATGGAGGCCGGACTGCGGTACTTTGACATACGCGCCAGGGTCAAGGAGAATCGCCTGCATGTATACCACGGGAAGCAAAACACCAGCTTCACATTCAAGCAGGTCCTGCAGCAGATGTTTGAGTTTTTGGACAAGCACCCCTCGGAAATGATCATCATGCGTCTCAAGAAAGAAGGAAGCCCCGTTGGCCGCGATTCGTATTCCTTCGAAGCGGCCTTCAACTACGCACGTCTTCAAGACAAGGACACCAAGGACGGCGCCAAAAAACATGTGGCCTTGTACACTGATGGCGGTGAACCCATCCCAACTCTCGGCCAATTGCGTTCCAAAATATTCATCCTCCAGGATTTTAAATGCGCAGAGGGGAGAACCTACGGACTGACCTGGGACGGCCCGCAAATGGTGCTCGAAGACAACTATGCCATCCATGGCGAACGTCATCTGGCCACCAAATGGGCCGCTGTCGACCTGGCGTTGAATAGAGCGAATCAAGGCCCCTTGAAAAATGACCGACTTTATGTGACGCACAATTCGGCTGCGATTGGCGTGCTGCCCATCCAGGCGGCTGCTGGGGTCTTGGATAAGGTGCAGGTCGGGATGAATTCCAGGACGGGCGAATGGCTGGATGCACATATTGATGATAAGGGGTCGATGAGGACTGGCATCGTGATATTCGATTTTCCGGGAAAGAAGTTGATTGGTAGTGTGCTTGCTTGGAATAAGCACGTGGGAGCCAAGTTGCAGCTGTGACTCCATCGTTGCTGCAAGTTGTGATTTACCTGGCGTGGCGGTTTCGTGTTTTAGCAATGGATATATCCCTTTGACGTTACGGTTTCAGCGGGGAAGTTTCTGATTTTCTAGGGGTCTGAAGGGATGCTCTGTTTTGGATACTCCTATATATCGTTTGGATCTGTTCATAGAAGTGCCTAGATAGGTGTTGTCTTTACATTTAGAGTGCGCAAGTTGGGGACACCGATGAGCAGAGACTACCTGGCACATCGTGAGGCGACCGGGCTGAAGTACATACCGCAGTCTATTATTGAAAGGCCAGTACTAGCAGACAAGTCGTCCTGGGAATTTGTATGAGATGCAGTAACCCTAGCATAACCGACGCTGTCAAGCATGTCGCCCCACCTTTTCCTTTTCCTCACTTTTCCTTCTAAAGTGCCCGCACTTTGTCCAGTCACCGCATATCGATTTCGGTAATTGATCTCTTCATGTCACATTAGAGCCACACTCAATCTCTACGTCCCGCCGCAATGTGAAGAATGACTCCGTGTCCCAACTACGCCCATGAATCGCAGCACCAACGGCTGCTGGACCTGCCGCATCCGGCACAGGAAATGCGACGAGAAACACCCCATCTGCCGAGAGTGTGCCGACCGCACCATTGCCTGCCACGGCTACGGCCCAAGCCAAAATGGATAGATAATCAATGGGAGTTGCAGGCCGAGCTTTCGCGAATCAAAAAGACGGTGAACTCCAATGTTCGCCAGAAGAAAAAGTTGCAAGCCTGGAAGGCCTCTCAGGCTCGCCCATCCGAACGTCAAAATGACCCAAGACAGGAGGGAGAAGACGGCTACCCGGCATCGCCTGATGCGCCGACAACGCCCGAGATGGCATTTCGAGAAGCACAGCTCCTGGTCCACTACCTGGACTATATATTCCCCCTCCAGTATCCATACTACAAAGACGAGCCCTCGCTCGGCGGCAGAGGCTGGCTCCTCTGGCTTCTCATGAAGCGCGGGCCGCTGCACCAAGCCGTGCTCACCCTCTCGGCGCTTCACCACCATACACAGAGCGCGGGTGCTCCCGGGAACCGAGAATCAGAACTCATAGGGTACCACACCAACGCCCTGCAGCAGCTACGGCAAGTCCTTCAGGACTGTGAACTGGACAAGTTTGCAGAGAGCCGGCAGCAAATGGTTGAGTTTTTGGCATGCGGTTCGGCACTCATCAGCTTTGAAGTAAGTCTCCGTCAAGGGTGGGTTTCTTTCCACTACAATACTAATAGGTCCAGCTATTTCGAGGAGGCCTCGACAACTGGCGGCCGCATTTGGACGCCCTCACTTCCGTTGTGAACAAAATCCTCGTGCCACACCCTTCGACAGGCACTCGGGAGTCGGGAGATGGCGTGGACAAGGCGCAGCCGTTTCTTGTCACAAAAGTTCTCTGGCTTGATATTCTCGCCTCCACGGCGACTGGAAAGGCACCGCAAACAAGGTATCAGAGATGGCTGCAACTGCACCAGATTGACATGTCGAGGCTGATGGGGTGTCGAAATTGGGTGATGCAGGCAGTCGGGGATATATCCACAATTTCTTCACGGAAAACCAGGTCAGGATTCTCAAAGTCGGATGAATTGCAGCTTAAGGCTCTTGAACAGGTTCTAGACGAGGGCATCGAAAGGATGAATCTGGGAGGGGTCCGTTTCGAGTTCCCGGTGCGAGTTTCATTGACACTGCTGACGACGCGTGAACAGGAGGATCGACAGGCGTTGGTTTACGCGATTACAATGGTGTTTGCGACTGCGGCCTTGGTCCAAATCGAAACAATGCGAAATGCCCCATCTCCTGGCATGAGACTCTACAGCCGCGTGGCCAGGGTGGTTGACGCAATGGAGGGCCTTCCTGCTGGCGTCACATTTCGAGGTCTGGCGTGGCCGGTTGCGACTGTCGGAGCCGTAGCGGCAAGTGATCAGCAGAGCTTCTTCGAAAGGGCCATGAGAGATGTGTTGGCTACGTCGGGATCCGAGTTTACAAACTGCGGAACAGTTCTCGATGTTTTACAACGGTGTTGGCAGCATCGGAGGGAGTCGGGCTCGGTGTGGACGTGGCAGGATGGCATGAGCGCAATGGGAATATGTGCACTTCTCTTATGAGAATGGCCGCACTTGAAAAGTTGGTAGAATGTGCCAGGAAACTAAACGGCAATGCCAGCGGGGACAAAACAACATTCGTCAACGCTTTTTGTAGTAATGGCATGTACTATCCACCATCGGGCCAAAGACGTTGGTAGGGTTGGCATCGAATTAAGTTAAAACGGCTAGCGAACAAATCTCCGTCATGTGGCAATGGAAGTCGATTGAGCGAGCGAGCGAGGGTCTGGATATTTTCACAGCGGAGTCCTGAAAAAATTGTTAGCACACCGCGAGTGAAACCCATGGTGAGCAAAGACGAGTGAGAAACGACTGTGCGCTGAAATCAGAAACAGGCGAAACCAATTGCCTGTAGGAAAGAGTCCACATTACAAGTTCGGTACGGCGAGTGAAATCCATTCATCAGGGGAGCTGGACAATGCGTGAAACAAAAGACAGCGAAGCCAACTTACCATCTTATATCACAATTGAATTGTCAACAACATAAGTAGCGTAATAGGAAAGCATTGTTGCCGAATGTTACATGGCACGTACCACTTGGTGCGCCGTGTCATAACGGGGGCTGTGGATATTGAAGCTTCAAAAAAGTGGGAAGTATTTGGGGTTCAGAATCCGCTTTCTTCTATCTGTTGAGTCTGGGGATCACGTGTAAGTAGGGATGTTGATCGTTTTCGTGAGGACGAGGCGGCCAGGGGGGTTTGAGTCTTGAGGTTGCGCAGCGCACTATTGGCAGCTGGCTGTCCTTGCTCGAATTGTGTCTTCCTTCCGACTGGTATTTCGTGCGTCAGGCGCGGGTTCAGAGGCTCACCGTGTCTTCCTCTACCCACGATGGGCTCCCACCTTGCGCCTGAGCATAGCCAGGAACTGCCTCAGCTGGCCTGCTTCGGGGGCTGTTTACATACTTATATTCAAAAGCTACGGAGTACAGCCAAGAACAAGGTGCAGCCACATTCTTAAAAGCCACCTTTCTCGAGGCGGATGATCACCGTCGGCGAGTGACTCATCCCGGTGTAGATCGACGTCTGCCCCATCACCTCATCCGTCCCTAGACAGCCGACCTGAGTTCGCATTGAGTCACACCTATATGCTTAGCGAGAGTATTTGGTCATGCTTTGAAGCAAGGACCCATCGCCACGGCTGAACACGCATGGTATTGGCGGGCGGTGGACCAGGCGACTATTGAAGCATTCCGGTCCAAGTTACAACCATGCAGCCGCTGCTTAATCATTGGACATTGGAACCGCGACGCCGAAATTCGCTGGATGGCCGAAAGATAGACGCTCAGCCCGAGGTCACTTCCCACGATGCCGAAAAGAAAACACGAATCGACGGGCACAATGGCTTTCTTGTTGGTCCCGCCACTTGTCCGTCGTCATTGTTCATCAAGCAGCACTTGAGTGAAAGAGCCATTGTTGGCTCCTGCCCGCGAATGTTCCACGTCCTGGTTCCAAGGAAATCCCGCCTTGGATATCGCACTTGTACGGTTTTGTTGCGGCCCCAAGGTCTTTTGGCCGTTTTGCAATCTGGCCAACTAAAACTGGCGGACTCGAAGCATAAACAATGAGATCTCGTCCGATATAACACCCTTCGCTGGTTAGTCGTATAATCCCGTCTTAAGTCCGCCCAACCCCCGATTAAGCAGGCCAACATGTCTTGGCGTGGCGACGTTCCATGTCGTCCATCACGCAGACGGCATTTCGTCATTTTACGGACCGCCGGATATCGAACAGTTGCGAGTGGCAGAGAAACTAAGTGCTCCTTGACGTGTTGGTCAACGCGATAGACAATAAACGGTTTAAGACCCGGTGCCTGTCCAGATCTACTTATGTAAGCCTCCGTAGCTGGTCACTAGCTCTTCTACAATCTCTAACTTTCTCTCATAGTATGCGGCCGCTAACACATAGTCAGGCACGACTTAAACGAAGATTGGCCTTGGCTTTGACCTTGTCCGCCTTAGGCCCCCGCCGTCTGCGCGGAATGGAGAAGGAGCTTATTTCGAGATCCACGCCTCGTCGGTCGGCGTTGAACCTACCACGCGCCACGACGTAGGGATTCATTTCATGTTTCCAGCCTATTGAACTTGTTCCCAATCCTTGGGCTTTTGTGGTTGGTTGGACTTTACTCAAGAATGAAGCCGCTCGGCGGGCTGTCCACAGGATGGTTCGCTTCGGCAAAGCAACAGGTCGCCATTCGCGCGTCTTGGTGTCGTTGCTATTGTCAATTGATGCCGGTTCCGTTCATGGTCTCCCATTATGCGACATTCCTACACTACTACGTGACGTTGCATGGATCAAGCCGCGTCCGTGGCGCGGCATGGACTTTTGCCTAGCTGCATGGGCCAAATGTGACAATGGGCAGCCAACATGAATACTCGCCCACGATGAGAATAGGAGACTAGTATAACTATCTTGTCGGCCCCATATGCGGATTCTTCTTCTTCGTTCATCTTCTGTGCTCATCTGACCTGGTCCATCTGTCCTAATCTATCTGTCCTGCTACTGAAAGGGAGCCCATTAACAACATGGTTAGGCTTGGGGCAGCTGTGCCATTGCTGGCAGCGGCCTTTGGTGTAATCATCTCCGCCAGAGTTGTTCCTGGCGCATTCATCTTTGAGTTTGAAGACGACCAGGTATGTTGAGCAAGCTGACCGATTCCTTGCCTCAATTATGAGGAAATAACATATCCAGGTCTAACAGGAGGATGCCACAGGATACAGCTCTAGCTTTGGCCTCTGTTCGCAAAAATGGCGACGTCAGAATGGGTCTCGACTATGAGCTGTTTAGAGGCGTATCAGTCCAGCTGCATGACCTCGAGAAAGCTAATAAAATCGTGGACGAATTGGCTGCTCTACCCAGCATTAAGAGGTGGTGGCCTGTTACCTTGCATAATATTCCCGATGCCCAAGTTCACTGGATGGGGAATCCTGATGGGGAGAAGATCCTCCAGGCTCGAGACAACTCAACGCTGACAAACAATTTTTCGCCTCATTTCATGACCCAAATCGACAAGCTGCACGCCAAGGGGTACACCGGCAAGGGTGTCCATGTTGCTGTTATCGACACTGGTGTAAGTTTTGCTGTTGTTGCCGGCAACAGTCGGTTCTTCCAAAACGCCCCCCCTTTCAGTCCTTTAGACAATGCCCCTTTGCCATGTTGCATCTTGCTAACTCAATACCTCTAGATTGACTACAAGCACCCCAGCCTGGGTGGATGTTTTGGCAAAGGATGCTTGGTCACGAAAGGGTTCGACTTTGTTGGCGACAAATTCGACGGGAAAAATGCACGCATACCAGACGACGACCCCATGGACTGCCAAGGACACGGTTCTCACGTTGCCGGCATCATTGCCGCGGCCGACAAGAAATTCGGCTTCACCGGCGGTGCGCCAGGGGTAACTCTCGGCGCCTACCGTATTTTTGGCTGTGCCGGCTCCGTCTCGTCTGATGTCATCATTGCAGCAATCAACCGAGCCTATCTGGACGGGGCCGACATCATCACAATGTCCATTGGAAGCCCAAACGGCTGGAAGCAAAACGCGTGGGCCGTCACGGCCAGCCGTATAGTAGCCAAGGGTGTCATTGTCACCGTTTCTGCGGGCAACGAAGGCGCCCAGGGCATCTTCTACGCAAGCTCGGGCTCTTCCGGTGAGGGTGTGGCGGCCATTGCCTCGTATGACAATGTGCACACGCCCACTTTGATAAACTACGGTAATGTCTCCGTGGGAGCCGACAAACCTCAAGAGTTTTCCTACGTGCTCGGGAACCCCAACAAGTTCAACACTACGCTGCCTCTCTGGGTCGATACCTTCAACACATCGGCGGCTGCGGATTTGTGTTCCCCTCTCCCTGCTGACACGCCCGATTTGAGCAAGAACATTGTCCTTATCCGCCGAGGGAGCTGTAACTTTGATGAGAAGGTCTCCAATGCCGCCGCCAAAGGAGCCCAGTACATCATGTTCTACAACTCAGTCGACGCCCATCCCACCCAATTGAATGTCAAGAAAGAGATCCCCGAAAGCGTCAAAGGAGTCGGCTTCGTCGACAAGAAGACGGGCAAGGCCTGGGTCCGACACCTTGAGGCAGGGAACAAGGTCACCGTGGCCCTCGGCTCCAGCCTAGACACGAAGCGTATCGTCAAGAATCTCGACAATACAGCCTCTGGCGGCGCCGCCAGCACCTTTACTACCTGGGGCCCAACGTGGACAATGGACGTTAAGCCTCAGTTTGCTGCTCCCGGTGGCCATATCCTGTCCACCTACCCCCAGGCAAAGGGGAGTTATGCCGTTCTCAGCGGCACCTCAATGGCCTGCCCGCTGACAGCCGCCATCTACGCCCTCCTCATCGAGGTTCGAGGCACGAGGGACCCCATGCTGCTCCAGAACCTGCTGTCCGCCAATGCCAAGCCGCAGGTGTTCAACAACGGCTTCCGGTTCTACGACAGGCTCGCGCCTGTTGCCCAGCAAGGCGCCGGTCTGATCCAGGCCCACGATGCCGCCTTTGCGACGACGCTCCTCGAGCCCTCGAGTCTCTCCTTCAACGAGACGACGTACTTTGCCCCCAGCAAGAACTTCACCCTCACCAACTACGGAGACGGCAAGGTCACCTACGAAATCTCGTACGTGCCCACCTTGACGACGGCAGCCTTGAAGCCAGACGCCAAATCCGTCAGCGTCTTCCCCGGCGATTTCTACAACGATTCGGCAGCCATACGCTTCAGCGAAACCAAAGTCACCCTCGCCAAGGGCGAAAAGGTCACCGTCGAGGTGCTCGCCACCCCCCCGGACACCCTGGACGCCTCCCGCCTCCCCGTATGGTCGGGGTACGTGCGCGTCAACGGCACAGACGGCACGTACCTCTCGCTCCCGTACCAGGGCCTCGTGGGCTCGCTCCGCAACCACACCGTCCTCTGCGCCGGCGCGACACACATCGCCCGGGCCAACGACAAGGACAGGAAGCCCGTGGCCGCCAACACCGTCTTCACCATCCCGCGGCCCGGCTCGATCAACAATACGGCGCTGCCGGCAGTCGTCTACGCCCCCCACCTGGGCAGCCGCCTCTTGCAGCTCCACGTCGCGCGTGTCTCCGAGAGCGGCTCCCGCAAGCTCATCGGCCAGATCAAGGGTTCCCCGGTTGAGTACGTCTCCCGCGCAAGGGACTCGCTCACCTGGGACGGCCGGCTCAGCAACGGCATGTACGTGCAGGAGGGGACGTACAGGATAGTAGTCGAGATGCTGAGGCTGTACGGCGACGACGAGGACGCCACGGCCTGGGATGAAGGTTTGACGCCGCCGTTTGTCATCAAGTATGCCTAGGCGGGATATGGCGCCTTCTTTATTCCCTTCTTTTCCAGCATGGTCCGGGGGATTGGGTGTTGTCACACTTGACAGTATATAAGAGAGTGGGGGGAAGCACACATAATACGTGGTGTGGCCACGCCCGTTTTCTATGACGCGTGGCCACTTGCCTGATCCAGTCTACTCTATCGGACGGGAGTCCAAAAAGGACAATGAACAAAGTGTACAATGCACTTTGGCTTTAATTAACGAGGTAATGAATAAAGGCGCGAAGCCATGTATAATACAGTCCGTTTCAGCCTCAACCAAATATCTATATGAAGACAATGAATAAAAGTGCGATACGACATGCAACCCAGTCTAGGGTCTTTGCTTCAATTGAGCATCTACACATTCATGTGACTGTCAGTAAATACCCGATGCAGAACAGAGCATCGGTGCCCTCTGCAGCACGAGCACAAACAAGCATGTAGCATCAAATCACCAGTCACAGCACCACCGACGTCTTTGCAATACATTATGACGTCTTAATTTTGTTTTAGACGAAACCTAGTCGTACCCAGCGCCGTCCCAAACAGGGGTATAATGCTCTTCAACGCTCCAGAGAAACAACGCTAAATATAATACACACTCGTGAAAGACCAAAAGAAAATAGAAGGCTACGTGGATCTCCCAGACTCGCTATGTCTCCTGGAGCCCGGCGCAGACCCCGTCCTCTGAGCATCCAGCTCCTCCAAGTCGTCGTACTCAATGGGCGGCTCGGCAGGGTAGCCCGGCGGGCTGGGCGGCACGTCCTGATAGACGGGGGGCGCCTCGTTGTCCCACGACACGCCGAGCCCCGGGTACTCGGTGAGGTTGACGGCAAAGTGCATGCGGAGGATCCTCCCGGTGCCGGTCTGGGCGGCGAGGTGGGTCTTGCCCTCGGGGGCAAACTCCTTGGACACGATGAGCTCGATGTGCAGGGCGTGGGAGACCTCGGTGCCGTCCTGGGTCTTGAGGTCGCAGGCGTACCGGGGCTCCTTGGCGTGGGCGCGCAGCTGGTTGACGGCGTAGTCAAACTCGAAATCGACGGTGCCGTCGTTGCCCGAGTAGTCCGACTTCCAGCCCTCGTGGAGCTGCCTCTCGCCGAGGAGGCGGGTTTCGGTGCGGACGACACCTCTCTTGGCCTCGTTGTCGTCGTCGTCGGCGGCGGCGGAAGCGGTAGCAGAAGAAGAGGCGGATGCGTGCTTGTCGCAGGCGGGGGCGACGGTCTTGATGGTCTCCTCCAGCTTCCAGGTGACCTTTTTCAGCTTCCACAGGTCGACCGTCTTGACGCGCTCGTTGTGCGTCATCAGGCCGTCCAGCTTGAGGGTGACGGAGTTGCTGCTCGAGGGGTGGATGACGGCCGTGTAGTGCGCCGACGCCTTGATGTTGGTCGGGGGGAAGACGCGGACCGAGTGGTGGGGGTACAGCGGCTCCGGCAGCGAGCGCTTGACGTGCAGCGAGCGCTCGAACCGGATGGGCAGGCACGAGGTCGAGGCTGGCCCGCGGACGGCCACGGCCTCGGCCTTGAAGTGGTACGAGATGGACACGATGGGCGAGTCGGTCGACGCGGGCAGGCTGCCGTCGAGCAGCGTCGAGAAGGGGAACTGGTGCCTGCCGCGGCGCAGAGACGTGGGGTGGGCCAGGAACTGCCAGCTCTTGAGCTCCGTGACCCTGGTCTGGCAGTCGGCGCAGTGGCTCTGGAAGGGCTTCTTCTGGGCGACGTGCATGGTCAGGCTGGCGGTGAAGCTGTCCACCTCGATGGCGTCGTCGTGGACGTCGATGTACATGAGGCCCGACACGAGGGCGCCGGTGCTCTCCTCGGGCGAGCCGTAAAACACAATGGGCGGGCTCTCGATGCTCCAGTCCATGGCGGCAGGGGCGTTTGGCCCGCCAGACGAGGCCGAGTGCGATGAGCCGGCGGCGCCGTCGTGCCTCGAGCGACCAAAGTGCAGCGACAGGCGGTGCTTCTTGAGGGCGTCTCCCAGCTCGGGCATCTTGACCGGGTGCTGCGCATGGTCCTCGGAGTCGGAGGCGTAGGGGCTGGCGCTGACCGAGCTGTTTCGCGAGTTGTTGCGGGACGTGGTCCGGGATCGTGAGATGGCAGACTTTTTGATATGCGAGATGTTGCCAGACGAGGTGCGGAGGAAGTTGACGACGAGGTGGGGCATGATGGGCGGGAGGTTGCCTCGCTGTGTGTGTATATACTAGTAGTTATTATTCTATTTGGAAGGAGCACCCGTCAAGTCGGATTCCAAAGGGGTATAGTCGTGGTGCGTGGGTGGTTTTTGTTTTTGTGTGCTCTTGGGACCCAAACCTCGTCTGGTGGTGATGATGGCCTTGGCTGGACACGATGCAGCAGCAGCGGAATGCAGCTGTATCAATGCTCAAAGTCGGAAGAGATGGGCTGTGCGCTTTGCTAAAGGAAGGAAGATCTCCTTTCAGATCGAATTACACAACACCAAAAAATTACAAAGTAAAGACAAGATCCGGATAAACAGCCGTGATGCCCAGCTCTTCAGACCAAAGTACCCCTCCTATGCCAAGCGCTGGCAAAGGAATTGTCTAATCGGAGGGGCACAACAGGGTCGTGTGACGCCGAAATAGAGTCAAGGTCGCGTCGGGACGAATTCTCCTCGTCTCTGCTTAACCTTCTTGGCCGATTGTCCTCCCCTCCCGTGCCAGCGATGACGGCTCCTCGGCAGGTAAATGCCGGGTTGGGTGGTGTGACACCTGTTTTTTTTGGCTCGAGGGCGCAGGTCGTCAAACGGAATATGCTTCCGTCCAATCTGGGCCAACTGCGCTCCCTGACGTATGCGAACACGGGCGGCAATGTCCGTGGCGACGATGATTGATGGAGATTTGCTCCGATGGCGCTAGCCGTGCAGCAGGCACCGAGTCGAACAGGTGTGAGGGCCGATGTGACGTGGGCCGTGCCGTGGCCTTGCCGTGGCCTGTGTTTTTTTTTCCCTGGTGACGCAGATTTTCTCCCCCTTATTTTCTTCTCCCCTTTCCCGGCTGGCGTCTATTCCGGGACTGATTGGGCGAAAATTGGTAGTGTTGAGGTGTCGTCTATTGGGCGTTGCAGGTCCTGGTGGTAAACGTGGTTGGGTTTGGTGTAAGTGAAGCCAGTGAGGCGGTCAACAGGTTGTCGTCAATGTACACCGCTCGCTGTATGCCAGACGATATAACAACAAGGAGTAAATAATTACCAAAAGGGGCCAATTGACAAATGTCAAAAGCCAGATTCTGGGGAAGCGCGATAACGGGGTAAATCAGAAGCTCTCGGAGGGAGAGGACATGCCCCCGATCTTATATACAAACCCGCGACGTGGTGCGAGGCTGCGCCGACGAGACGGCATGTTACGGCCGGAGCTGGGCCGTTGGCCAAAAGATCAAAGGGAAAAAAAAAAGAGCAAACTCGATCCCTGCTTGGGGTATCCACCTTGTACGGAACCAATGTGTCATGGTCGAAAGGCGTGGGCGCGAGGACAAATGCGTGGGTATGCAGAGTTGGTTGGCATGGAGGTACCTTGGCTGTACCTGGTGGTGCTGGGCCGGGATGGGTCTGGCGCGGCACCCACATGGTGACTTTTTTTTTTTTTTAAACTTCAATGTTGACTCTTCTCTTAGTGCTCTGGGGCCATGTGCCAGGAAGTACTCCGTACTCTGCACCGGCGGAGCCCCACCGAGTGGATGCCGCACGCAACACAGGGAGGGCAGTCCGTCTTCAGCGGGTGGTACAGCGCTCCACGGCCCTGACGCATTCGAGTGTTTGAGGATGCAGTGGCAGACATGGCCGTCCGCATCCACTAAACGCTGCTTGAACCACAAGTCACTTGCATGTGCATCTTTTTAAATACCAAGGTACACATGTACCTACCTAACTTTATGCGTGGCCGGCTATGCCTGCCTTTGGAGGCAAAGCCCAGTGCCAATAGAGTCCATCAGGAAGGGCGTACGTTATTCAATGGGCATTTGGGTTTAGAAAGAAGAAAACACTAAAGAAAAAAAAACAAAGCACCCATTTGCCCAGCAGGAGGCTTAGTTTTTTTTCTCGGGTCTTTCGACTTTGGAGGCATCGCGCAATGGAGCACATGCACGGACATGGAGTATTGGGGTCTTCAACGCTGGCTGTTCTCTGTATTCCTGCCTCCAACGGTAAGCGTGGGTGGGCATAGGGGGCATGAGGGTTACCTGAAAACAAGGTCATGTTGGTACCACCGGCTGACACCGTTAAATTGACTTTGATCTCGTCAATAGTTACATGCGCCAGACGCAATAGTAGCATTGTTCACCGTACCTTGACAGGAACGAAAGCCTCGTCAACTTGCGTACATCCAAGGTACCTGTATCGGCACTTGCAGCTGTTGCTTTCAAATCCACCCCAAAAGTGGCTGACTATGACTCCCACGTTTCACCCCAATCCAGCAATGTCGTGATTGTTCGGCTTCGGCTTCCAACTTTTGACCTGGACGTGGCTGTTGGTAAGGCGTGCAAGGCCAAGGCGAACGAATCCCTCTGTGTGTGCGCGGGTGTCTTTCATGTATATACTCCACTTTTCTGATAACGACTTGCTAAGTACATCTTCACAGTGAGGATGACCTCTTGTATACCTGTAGCTTTTTATATATACCAGGTACTTCTTTTATCATATAAATTCCTAGGTCAATCAAGTATCTTTTAATCTAATATCTTTAATTATTCAACATTCTTGGTCGTCACCAAAATGTCACCTGCGCACACCAAAGGGATTTAACCGCCTGGAAGGCGTAAGTACGTTGATCGATTACAAATTGTGGGGCGGGCCAAGGCCTTGCTTCCTGGTATCATTGAGTTCCGGAGTACGGAACTGCACCAGGCAGCTTCTTTTTCGCAAATCACGAGAAACAGGGTGCATTGGAGGCTGTCCATGATGTCGATTGTGGAATCTGGTCGAATCGAGATAATACCAAAGCTGACCGGCGGCGTTGCTGGACATGTCGTGGCTTGCGCCCTTGTTTGAATGACATGTGCACCAACTAGCCAGGCCAGGCTGGGAACGTGCCACTCCAAAACACTCGAACCAACCAGTTGGCGGGACCCGCGGCGCAACGGCTGCCGGGTCGACCTTTTCCGAGTCCCGAGGGCACGTTGGTTTGCGCAGGTACCTGGGTGCCGTGTACTCGTGTGTGAGGCTGCCTTGGCATAAACCGCCGTGCCATGGCGTGCAAGAGGATCCCATCACATGCCCACCAGTGCTTTTTGCACGAGTCGCTCAGTCAGACGGTCCTTGATGGGCGCGATTTTGCATCATAATTGCATGCACCAACCAGTCTCCGTTGGCGCCATCCTTTATTATTATGATTAATTTTACTTTACACGCATGTCAATGCAAGGCGCGCAGCCCATGAGTCGAATGAGTTCGCGACCTGTCAACGCCGCTAGCAAACACGTGTGCGTGGAATCGGCAACGAGGCCCATTATTCAGCATGCATGTGCCACCTGGTTGGCCATGATCGCCGATGCGCATGCAAAAAGTAGATGGCCTGGTACGTGGCATACCTTGACGTAATAAATTACCTAGTCTGTTAATTATATATACTTGGCAGTGGGCGAATGCATTCTGCCGTGGGCTATTGCCAGTCTGGTTAATAATACTGGACTGTTTTAATGTTCCATTAATAGTGTCCGCATGCTGCCAAGTTAGCTATCATCTAATAACACCCATCGAATCTGGAGGCCTGGTGCAACCGCATCAGCCAACCAGGATTCAGAGACGACAATAGCCGCAACCGCTACCCAGTCAGCCATTAAAGGCAAGGAAGGAGCCAGGCGTCAAGCCGATGTCGGATCCACTTTTTTTTAAAGTTCCCAGTCGCTTCCGAAACGCAAGGGATCAGCGAAAACTTCACAGTTCGTACACCGCAAGTCAGGGTTGCCATTTGTTTAACGTGTGCAGTACAGCGCAGACGGATCCTAGATCTTGCTTCGAATTCAATTCGCATCGTACGTCGGCATCGCCATGCATATTTCTCAAGCCTTTGTGAAGCCATCCAAATTCCTCGTGGCCAAAACCCCCCGCCGATGTTCATGCCCACCGGCCCACCTCTTCACCTGACAGGTACCTACCTCAAGTACCTCCCAAGTATATTGCATATCCCTTACGGAGTACGGAGTACACAAAACTAAAACACTGCAGGCAATAAATGCATCCCAAGTGAACCCACGGCGAACCCACAGACGCTGCTACTGCCGCAGATTCACAACATCGTTGCTCCATACCCAGTCATGATTCGCCAGCGGTATGGGAGAACCATGTGTCGCATCCAAGGTCAAGTCTAGGATGCAGAGCATGTTATTCCTACCTTTTGGCCTCTTGATCCATCAGCGGACATCTAGGTACAGAGTACGGAGTGCTTTGTTGATGCAAATACATCAATGTACGCGATTCGTGGTACTCGGTTCTTGTTCCTCGCATGTCGCAAAACCCTCATCCTTCACTCTACGAGTCATATGACGCCTTGCCGTGTAGCATGCCATTCAACTGCCCGATATGGTAATGTCTCCATCGTCAGGTTCCGTGAGGCTCCTCCCGCTCCCGGTTTCTTGTTCCCGCTCCGACAACGGAGTAGGCTCAAGCAATACGCCGCCAGAGCGTTGATATTGACAATCATGTTGGGCTTCCTGGACTCGGCTCCATGATCGGACCCATTGGTTCTGATCTGGGGATTGCTCCCCGGGGGGTTTTTTTTTTTTTTGGCCATATCTTGGAGTCCCCGCGGTGCTACGTTTATTGTTGCGGGAGTATTGGCATGGAGTCGGAACCACCAGGTTGGTGATGATTTGCTCTTGGACCCCAACATGTACCTGCACCTGGAAGTTACCTTGCTGTAAGCACACTCACGTGTTATTTAATCATCTGGACCAGCGCGGTGTCTCAGCCACGGCCAGCAGTGGAAACGTGGTGTCATAAAACCACCTGGGCAAGCCAGCCACGCACTTCACCTCACCTCACTCACCTCGGAATGAACCGAGCCAAAGGCGGCTAACGCTGCAACATGCAAAAGGCGCCCTTGTGATCTCGGTGACTCGGAGAAAGGGCCGTCGGGAAAGGACAAATGTCACGCTCGGGAATAAAGTGTGACAAGGGCTGGCGCCATGACTAGCCAACATTGAATCTGCAGCCCTTCCCATCGGCTTGCACCATGGTCAACCGCCGCGCCGACCTACCGTGGTATTCTGCTGTCAAATATGGGGCTTCGGCTTTGCCATCTGGCCATATGCGGTAGCTTTGCACGACGGAAAACCAAAAATGCAATCTTTGTACGGAGTACACATGTGGCTCCCGGCCGACGGCAATGTCATGTTCGGCTTTATCATGAGCGTTCCCTCATCCGTCTTCCGCATATCCGCCATCCGCCGCATTTCCAGAAGCGAGTAAATTAAAAAGGAATTACAGGGATCACACGAATGCACACACGCAAACACCCCAAACCAAGGTCTAGAATAGCACAAACCCCATCACCAGGGATCTATCCAATTTTTATTTACTTATTTGTTTATTTCATTTCCTTTCGGCCCTGTTCCGTTTAAGCCGACGCAGCTTCGGCATTCAGCGGGGCCCAAGCGCCGCATAGCTTCGGGATAAAGCGCCCTCACCTTGCGCCTTGACGAGCAACCCCGTGTACGCAAACAAACTCTGTGTCCAGATGGCAACGGGGTTATATCCACAGCCGTCATGATGGGCCGATGAAGCGACTAAATGCGTGCATTCATGTTGTCGGTGAGAAAACCCCCCTCCTGCCCCTTTTCGCGGAAAACCTTCATGGATCATTTATGCAACCAATCGGTACGGCAAAGAAACTAAATTAAGCAAGCGGCCGCCAGGTTACCATCATTCATGATGAATGGCTACCATTGAGAATCGAGATGCATACGGTACGCCATCAGGGAGCCGCATCACGCCACTGCCTGCGTCCTCCCGCCACTCTGCCAGCAACTTTCCGCCGTGGCCATGGAGCCCTGACCGGCCGGTGAAGATTTTCTTTTGTGGGTCGCGTCGTTTCTTCTCCATGGAGAAGACGTGTTTCGTAGCAACATTGATGAAGACTTCTAGAAGGACTACACACTTCTACATGCTTCTACCAGCCGATTGGAGTGCCTCGTACGCAACGACAATGTATTGGAACAAAAACTCCCTCGCCTGCAAGGCGTCACGATAGAGAGCGCTGTATTGCCCAACTCCGCCGCCTGTCGAGGCAGTCCACGGCCCTGCTGTCCAGCTAGCTTTACACGCCCTATATGTACAAGTGCATAATTGGTCCGTGGGGTTCAAATCATCGCTTTTAGGTCTGTGCGCGTGTTCCCTCGGACTGCTACTGATATTGTCTATGAGGACCAGCCAGGCGTCTTTGATAAATTCGCACTTTCACTTGAATCACGTGGCAAGATTTTACAAGCTTCACAAAAGGGTCAACACTTGAGTCACACCATGTTTTATCGCCTCTTCAAAAAAAGAAGAGTATTATTATGAAACGCTTACCATGACGCATGTCTACGTATGTGTCCATTTCCATTCATCACATACACACTGCTCAGAAAGTCTCAAAGGGCCCATGTGGCCGGCTAGACAGCAGGTACTGGAGTGGTAGAGCACCAATATCGGTCAATGACGAGGCGTTGATGACGATTCTGCCAGCATTCATTCCAGGGCCTTTGTCTTCGTAAAAAAAAGGAACGGCCCCCGAGTCAGGAAGGTTTAGAGCACTACAGTGGGAGGCAAAAAGTACTTAATGAAATCAGGTTCCCGGCTATCGTGCTCTATACTATAATATACTATAGTTAGTATATTAGTGTATACCTCTCGGCTGATAAACGTATTCTGCCAGAGTCTGTCGTCCGGCGGCTATCGGAATTCACGACGCACAGCGTCCGTGGTCTCGTGGCAAAGTTGCCGATTGACGAGTTGGCAAAGGGCAACGGCCTCATCGACTACACTTGGAACCGAAAACGCCTTGTTAGTCCAAAATCGCATTCGGAAGCGGGCAGATATACACGACTGTTTGGATGAATCTCCGCCGGTGAGGCACGCGGGTCTTGCTTCAATTCGCAGTACAAGTGACATGATTTCATCCCGGACCTCTCGCGGGAGAGGCAACTGAAGGCATTCAAGGTAGCCGCACACCACGCCGTATATCGCCGTGTCCGGTTTTGCTGAACCTTGAGCCAAATACAGCTTTGCACAGGTTTTTATTCCGCTGCAGGTTCTAAACGCCACAAAACATGAAGGGTTCTGCTTTCGTGTCTGCATCCTCATGCTGTAATGTCGCGGGAATGGATAAAGAAATGTTGGTGGCTGAGCAGGCAGTTGGTTGATCCAAGTCCTGCCATGACTTAGAAGGGAAAAGTAGAATGATCTTTTGGTGCGTAAACAAGGCGACGACTGCCACATCCGGCCTGAAAGGGAAGTAGCTGTCAGTCAACGATACCTCCCTGCTGTATCGTCAGTGCTCGCGCGTGTAACCAGACACTTGAATATTAATTTGCCACGATTGGCAACCTCGACTTGATCCGCGATTGCACCCGTCGGTCTAGGGACCTGACCCTAACCCTAACCCTGGCTAGTAGGTCTCCTAACTACCTTATCTTCTAATTTGAACATTGAAATAAAAGGCGAGGGCGCCGCATCTGAACATCGCACAATACATCCTGTCACCCGTGTCATCACCCTCACTTGGTAATTTTCATCAGCATCTCCTCACTCAACGGTTTGGTCATCTTCACAGACGCCATGCCCACCATTCCAGCTCGTTCCTTGGCCTTTGCTCGGTTGCGCACCAGGTAGTTGAGTCCCTTGAATGTGGATGGGTTCTCGGACCCGTTGAACTCTTTCATGAACGTCATGGTCAAAGGCAACAAGTTACAGAGTTTGAGACCGCAGAGCAAGACGGAGAGATTGTTGTGTTGCAGGCCGAACAGGAATGTGTGAATTTTTATGAGTGCTTGTTCCCATGGATATTACCGGTTCTAACGGCGGCAAACCAAGCAGTGCCGAATTCGATGTGCTGTAAAAATTGTGCTTGAATACGATAAAAAATCTGTTCCATTCCCGTGTTTCAAAACATGGCCGGTGGCAGTTCAGTCTGGACAGTGTTATTCAAAACCAAAGCTCTGTACCCCTTTTCGCCCGTGTCTACAAGTAAACTACCTACTGCCGTCCCATTCGCGGCCGAGCTTCCCAACCCATGACATGAGCCAACTTCTCCCAGCTCTCCCAAGCCCTCTTTGCATGCTCCCAGATCGTCTCTTCCCCTTGCGCTGCTGTAGTCCTCGAAAACACCTCCATGCTCACCCATCCCTCCCACCCGGCACTAACAAGCGCCTGTATAACGCTTACAACGGGCAAGTACCCTCTCTCCTCGAACGGAAACAGCCTGGCATTCCGACTGAGGGCCATGAGGGGGACCAGTCCCGCCTCCTTGCGCCAGGGATGGTCCGCCGTCAGTGGCGAGTCGGGCAATTCTGCATCGGCAACTTGCAGCAGCGGCATCCTGGCCATGGGAACCGTGTCGACGAGCCTTTGGAGGGATGCCCGCAAGCCGGCCTCTGCGTTGGGCATCTTACCACACGCCTCCTCGGGGTCCATGTATGTCCGGCCGCAGATATTGAACGTGTCGGGGAGGAAAAGCAGGCCATCGGGCTCACGCGCGAGCTCGATCCTGTCCCACGCCTGGTGCCAGTCCTTGACGTGCGCCGCGAAGCACAAGTTCTCATAGGCAACACGTATACCCTGTGCCTTTGCGAGCCGCGACAGTTTTGCCAGATCCGCCGCGATGGCGTGGCGGTTGTCGGTGTAGTCGGCAGCCTTCACCGTGGGCAGCGCGCTCGGCACGCCGATGATGCCCGCGCCGAGTCGGCGGGCTGTGGCTAGCCAGAGCCTGAACTCGTCTAGCCGCTTCTCCCGGAGGCCAGGGTCGGTCAAGCCGTCAAAGTTGCGGAATGGCTGGAGCGACAGAATCTCCAGGCCGAGACTTGCTGCCAGGTTGGCAACGTCTGTGGCGGCTACCAGGACGGCGAAGCTGCTTGCCGCGGCCTCCTGCGCGGCACACGAGCAGGGCTCGTCGCGAAACTGGAGGGAGTACTGGAAGAGGTCGTCCCAGTACATCTCGACGCCGAGGAAGCCCTTTGCGGCTGCGATTTTGAGCTTCACGTCCAGAGGGTGGAGGGCCGAGGACCCGAGCGACATGGTTGCTATGGAAGGGAGGAAGCGCTTCTGCCGTTGGACTTGGCCGGCCACGCCGTTTCCGTGGCTGACGTCGATATTGTTCATGTTTGCGCTGCTGAATCTGGGTTTTTGTTTCAAAGTGACGGGCGTATGCGCTGTGGGTAAATGTACTATCAAAGTGCTCAACATTCAAACCATATTGACAACGGGTCGAATGAAGAAGACTGCGGTTGGGTTTGAAAACGCCCCAAGTCATGTCTGTGCTACGCCATCCGGCGAGTGAGACTGCTACATTGGAAGCACACAGGCGGAAGCAACAAGGATAGGCGTGTGACTATATTTAGCCGCTTCCTCGCATTATTCCTTTTTCTCGTAGTTTCCCATCTAGTATTTACTTGCCGTCTCGTTTCACAACAAGGAACAAAGACTGAGAACCGAGTTGTTACCCGAGGATATTGCTAATATAGACTTGAACCTTGGGGATAGCACTGGCGCTCTGTCTTGCTGTTGTACGATTTTGATAATCATCTCCGGCATGTCACACAGAAACAAGCGGTCTATCGGCTGCCTGTGGATGTTTTTAACTGAAAGCTTCCTCCCCCTTTTCCTCAGATGATTTATAATAATTTTTATAGAAATACATTAGCTCTTTTAAGCCGCTGTAGACTTTATAGCCTCTCATGTCTTCAGCTAAAACAATCGAATCAAGTCCGTGTTAAGCCTACTGTGTGTCGTGAGCCCCAGCTTACACCAAGTCGAGTATCCAATATTAATACCGACTTTGGCTAGTCATTTCTAATTCTTAGCTTATTTTACTAGAAGGTTGCTAAAAGAGGAGGCAGAGAGTCAATATTCCTCGATAGAATGGAAGCTAGTTCTACTTCAAGAGACCCTTTAGCGAATCAAGTGGACCATGGGGGCTCGGAAACCCCGGGCTGATCTTCCGCGTGGTGATAGTCAGGCCCGGTGGCTTTAAGCAATACAGCGAAACCCAATATAGCTTTACTTACAGAGCCCATTGTGCCGTGTCTCGTTGCCGGGGACCCCTGGACGGTTCTGCCCAACATTGCCATAATTGTCCAAAATTCTGGAGTCGGGGAAGGGAAGAGAGACTCGTGGCCCTACGGAAGTGAATTATCAGGAGGCTGAGAGGGTCTTTGTTGGATTACTAACTGTGGCATAAACCGATATGTTGGGGTGTTGCATTGCACAAGTGTCAGCGCTGTGCGCGTGCCGTGGATAATTCTCCCTCTTTGCTTCTCGCACTTCCGTTTCTTCCATCATAAACCACAAGTCGGGCGCCTCCTTAGGTTGGGAAATCGCCCCTGCGCCGATATCAACCTGGGTCACATCTACAAAGGTTAAGGAACTCCCAGTCACTCTTCATGCTCTCCTGGTAACTGCGAATTACCCTCGAATTGCCTGGAGGTCCCAGCACTTCCTGATATACAACTTGACTTTCTCACCGACCCTGAAGGCCGCATCTGTCCCCGACACACCCAGCCCTTTTCTTCCAATCCATCTTTCTACAAAATTCACTTGTATTTCTTGCAAAAAGCCATCTTCCACCATCATGGTGTCCAACGGTGTCAAGGACCACGGCCCGGGCAAGCTCGCCATTGCGCACCACGCTGCCACGACCGATATTGCCCTCGAGGCCGAAAAGAACTTCTCCGCCCAAAACTACCAGTCCCTCACCATTGTATTTTCCCGCGCTCGGGGGGCGTCTGTCTGGGACCCCGAGGGCCGTCATTATCTTGACTTCCACTCCGCTTCGACTGCCCTCAACCATGGCCATTGCCACCCGAAGCTCGTCGCTGCGCTGGTCGACCAGGCCTCACGACTGACGCTTACGTCGCGGGCCTTTCACAACGATGTATACCCCCAGTTTGCCGAGATGGTGACCAAGACTTTTGGCTACGACAGAGTCCTGCCTTCGAGCACTGGCGCCGAGGCGGCCGAGACTGCCATCAAGGTCGCTCGAAAGTGGGCTTACAAGGTGAAGGGTATTCCCAAGGACCAAGCCATTATTCTTGGTGCGGCAGGAAACCACCACGGACGAACGGTGAGTAATCCGGCGTAAATGTGAGGCGACTTGGGGTGGAACTCGTTGACAAAAGAGTCTTTGTTCTACAGCTGGCTACTATTTCTCTGGCTTCTGACGCCCAGTCGCGGGAAAATTATGGTCCCCTAGTCTCTAATATCAGCTGCTATATTCCTGGAACCGACAAGACCATCGCGTACAACGACAAGGATGCACTGCGTGAGGCCTTTGAGAGAGCGGGCTTCAACCTGGCCGCCTTTGTCATAGAGCCAATCCAGGGGGACGCAGGCGTCATCGTGGCCGACGACGACTATCTTCGAGAGGCGAGAACGCTCTGCGACGAGCACCATGTTTTGTTGATCTGCGACGAAATCCAGACGGGCATTGCGCGGACAGGGAGGCTGCTCGGCCACTACTGGAGTGGGATCAAGCCCGACTTGGTTCTGCTGGGGAAGACTATGACGGGTGGCATGTATCCTGTCTCGTGTGTCTTGGGTAGCAACGACGTGATCCTCACAGTTGAGCCCGGAACACACGGGTCGACGTACGGCGGCAATCCCCTCGGCGCGGCGGTCTCTATGCGTGCTCTTGAAGTTATCGACGAGGAAAACTTGGTCCAGCGGGCTGAACGCCTCGGCAACATTCTCCGTGACGGTTTGAAAGCTCTCCAGGCCCATAATCCTATTATCCAAACTGTGCGTGGCCGAGGTCTTCTCAACGCCATGGTCATCGACCAGTCCAAGACCAATGGACACTCTGGTATAGAACTGTGTGAGCTGATGAGAAAGAAGGGCCTTTTGGTAAATATCTACACGCCAGCTCCTCTTTTGACAAAACCTGTTAGTAATGGTTTCTAGCTCAAATCTAGCCGTACTGGTGTCATCCGCATCGCCCCGCCGCTGGTTGTCACAGAAGACGAGCTTGAAAAGGGCCTCCGAATTATCAAAGAATGTATTGAAGGGCTTCCGGGCCTCTCGATTGCCGCGTAAGACAATATCATGATCGCTTCGGAGGAGGGACTGGGACTGTGGAGTCAGAAAGCTGGTGCCAGAAGGTTGCCTGGTCCTGTTGAAAAGTTGTGAGCCACAGAAATAATGAGCGGATCTCCTTCTATGCCTCCATCGTAAAGCGTACCAGCTATATTGTGGTCATTGAAGGCATGTTTTCCCTATGATGAGAAGCCTGTAGCCTTTTGCCCGGAGGAATGTGAGAAAGACGCCTGATCTGTTCATCATCAACTTGTCACACAATGTAGTGGGAAAATGGGGTCTATTACCTTGACTATGCCTTGAGACCTGCTTTGTGGGATTTCAACTACTCCTTCACTTTCGGGGTATGAAAATCCAGGATGATGTCGTCACTGAATGCAATTCATCTCTTCAAAGTAAAAGATGAAAAGGACACGAAGCCATGGATATGAGTGTGTGCGCCTGTGGTTAGGGAAACGAACGAGAGCTGCCAAATCCCCTGATCAAGAGCATTCCGGGCCTTCCGCGAAAACCTTTGACATAAAAATCTGCTCCGCACAAATTTAAACGTACGATTCGACTTGCAAGGGATTTTTCAAAGATGGCGAGCTGACCAATTTTTGTCGAGCGTGCGAGATGTAAATTGTATTTCATTACCTAAATACGAAGTTTGATACCGAACCTTTTGCCCATTTTTCACTCAGACCTGCATGTCTCCTCACAGCTGGCGGTAGGTTGTGAGTTTCGATCCTCCTGGTGTGTACTACAGCTTGGGCGTCAATCGTGCTGTCAACCACTTGCTTAGAGACGGCTACCTCATTCCTGACAGGTCCCATAGCCTGTTAGTTTCCATCTTCATGAAATCACTGACATCCATGACTTCTGTCGCCTCTCCACAAAGTCGTTGCTCGCCATCTTGGGGAAAGAACATCTCAACTGCCCGCTTCAACGAGGTTTTGTCTGACCATGTCCGAGGGACCGTTTCGCCGTCTCGCAAAACCCGAAGCACAGTAGGTAGCTGATAGGCAGGCAAGTCTTTTGAAAGGTCGCCCCTGATGGTACTCAGGTCGACTTTATGGAGACAGTCTTGAAGACGAACAAGGGCAGCCACCCGGGTATCGCACTGCGGATCTGCCACTGGCACGATGTATCCCTCGGCGATATAAGGAAGCGCAACCAGGCTCGACTCGACCTCCATCCGCGGGACTTTGTACGTATAAAACTTGAACACTGCGTCAATGGCCAATCGTTAGATGTTGCGTCTCGCGTAAAGCGGGTATGGGTGAGGGACGGGTGCTGACAGTCCATGTTTGCCCTTCCTTTGAAGATGTAGCGGCCGTTCTGGCGGATGGCCAGGTCGCCAGTTTTGAAGAACCCGTCCGAGTCCATACATTGCGCTGTCGAGTCCGGAGCGTTCAAGTACCTGAGACGGCAAGGAGAATTTAGTGCATTGCCGTCCAACGAAAGCCGAGGGAGACGCATACCCAAGAAACAAGGATGGAGTCTTTACAAGTAGCTCCCCCTCATCGCCGTTCGACAGCTTGATAGCAACGTTGGGAAATGGCGTTCCCAAATCACCCTGGCTCACACCCGTGTCAGAAAAGCGCAGAATACTCTGCGAGACGTCTCACCTCTGTCATGCCGGATCCCTCGTCGCAAATAGAAATCTCTTGTGTTTCCGTAGACCCGTACTGCACCTTGAGCGGCCTTCCGCCGCGCAAGTCTTTCCAAAACTCTTTGATACGACTACAAGGCATGGCTCCCGTTGCGGATGCATCGCGAAGGTGCCGAGCTCCCTGGACGTACTCGTTGATCGTGGGCTCGGGCAACTTGGAGATGTGTCTCTGGAAGAACTGCATCATGCCGTACCAGAAAGTTGGGGACAAGACAATCCTGGTGCCGGTCCGGTCACGGAGCTTCTCCCATACAAGGTCGTAGTTGCGTCCGAAATTGTGAATCTCGACGCGGACCCCCGTGAGGAGCATTTGGAACAGTTTGGTGAAATAGACGGACCAGAACGCTCCCCTCGGTATGATACAAAGCTCATCGTTTGGCCCGGCTTCTTCCAGCCGAGCATACTTACTGACCGTCCGACGGGCGTGTAAAACGCCCTTTGGAGGGCCGCTCGTTCCCGAAGTAAAGAACAGTATGCTGGGACACTCTTCAGACACTGCGCCCGCTGGATCCAGAGTATAGGATGCAACCGGCACCAGGCTCTTGGAATCGCTGACTTGGCCCTTGATGAAGAGAAAGGGTATTTTGACCTCGTCTTCCACCCGGGTGAAGAAGTCGACTTGCTCGGGGCCAACAAGAATACAGCACGCATCGCATTGCCGCAGGATATGCGCTGCTTCGGCTGGAAGCGCGCCCGTCGCTGTTGTTTTCGAAAAGGATTGTCAATTAGTCCAAACTTGACGTTTTGCAACGGGGGACTCACGCATTGGTACAGCGACACCACCAAGAGCCAGAACGGCGAGAACCGCAACAATGAATTCATAGCTGTTGGGAGCCAAGACGGCGATATAAAACCCGCCACGATTATCCAGAATGGACCTGTCGAGGAGTCTTTGTAGCTTCTGCACGAGGTTCACGGTGCCGTGGAGGATGTGACCATAACCAAACTGTGTGCCACGGCTGCGGTCGTCAACAATAACCTCACCATCTCTGTGGGTGGCGAGTTGCAGGAGTCGAGAAAAGATGGGGTCGTCGGGGAGGGCAGTCTGTGGAAGCAGCATGTTTTCGAAAGCTAAACGGGGATCACGATGTGAGCTTGAGCCTGGAGGTTTAGGAGCATTGGGGGAGTGTTCTGCTTTAGAAGGCCTTTTTCTATTGGCCCGCCAGACACGTGATGGGTTGTGTAAAGCTGATACAGGACCTTGAAGAAAGCCTTTTGCTCTCGACGACCATTCTGAACTATTACCGGGCTCATGGTGTATTACGGAGGCCAATCTGCTAGTGATTGGGCCGTTGATGTGAGCGCTTGGGGGCAGACTCTACCCAACCTGGTCGAACGACTCCACGCCACTATTGCTCCGTCAAACTATCATGGTTGTCAGTGGGCGAGAATATTCAAAATAACTACTATAGAATAGGCGCTGAATATCCGTCGCGAAATTCTACGTGCAGTGGCACGTCTCTGCTTTTGCCAGAGTCCGGACGCTGAATCATACTATTGCTGAAGTTACGTTAGTTCGTGGACATTTCCATCCAGCAGTGTAGAAGCTAGCCTCACGGCTCGACCAGATTTCCTCTCGCTTGTCCTTGTCACTGCGGATACAACCCCAAGGTATCTACTTGGCAAGTAAACGGCAGCAGTAGAGCTTCTCATACATGGCAGCTATAAACGTTGCTCTACCCATTAGAGGCGTTATCTAAGCAGACTAGAAAATAAACAAGGCCTGAGTCAATAATACATTGCAGGATGGGAGGGACTTTGGTCTACGGAGTACTGGAGTACCCAGATACAACGGGAGAACTAAAGAGAATTCAACAGGTTGAATAAATACAGACAAATGCCCAGGGTACAAGGGAGCGAGTCCAAGAATGAGCTCAACCACTCTTTGAACGGACGCCTTATGAGGGCCTCCAATAAACACATATATCCGTCCTACTGGGGTCTCACAGGCTGCGAACCGTTCCGAGAACCAACAGTCCCCTCTTCCCTGGTTGTGCTTCCTAGATTTTGAAACAAGCCATTAGAAGAGCCATTGCCATTCTTGTTCCTTCTCGCAGATAGGTAGTGATCGGCGGCATCGCAGTAAGAATCCAAGGACCGGACGGCCGAGGTGCATATGGCATCAATGTCGCCGTGTATAATGAATGCATTCCAGCCCATGTCAATCCTACGCTCAAGGGTAGAAGGGGAGATGCCAAAGCCCATGATTGGAAGGTCATTGGCCTTTGCAGCGTCCCGGATCCTCTGGAGCGCAGAGACAAACACGGGCTCATCGCCATCCAGACTCCCCACAGCCAACCCCATACACATGCGCAAATCGCCGGTACCAATAAAGAGCCCGTCAACTATAGACGAGCGGCATTAGCGTAATACACGGCCGACACGAAACAATGGTAGAAGTGGCGGGTGGCGTGGGCGGGAACGCACCTCCTGGAACGCCGCAGATCTCCTCGATATTGTCCAAGCCTTGCAAATCCTCTATCTGACAGATGACGGCGGCATGGTCGTTCCACACATCGTAGACGGTCTGGGAGTCCGGCGTACTTTGCTGCCTCTTGTTGATGAGGGCCGCGGGAGGGAAGCTGCGGTCGCCCATGGGCGGAAACCGAGCCAACCGGACCAATTCCTCTGCTTGTCGGGCGTTTTGGATGTGAGGCATCACGACACCCCCCGCGCCGGCATTCAGGGCATAATTGACCAGCTCGGGCGAGCAGCCCGGGATCCGAACGAATGGTACCATGGAGCCGCTGGAGTGATACTGAATCGTTCGGACAAGGTTGACAAGCAGCGTTGCGTTCAGAGGCGTGTGTTCCTATGCGTGCCACACACTCGTCAGATGGTAGAATGGCGCACACGGCCGTGCGGCGAGCGTACCGCGTCTATGAAGCAGGAAGTGATACGGGGTCGAGGCAACAATCCGCGCCGCCTCTTCATGGGGGATTCGGCATCCCGTGCCCCAGAGCAGCTTGCCGGAGTGTAACATGGACTTGAAGTTCGTGGGCTGAGCCAAGCTCAAAGCGTTGTAGTGATTTGTGTTGAGCATTTCCACTTTCCCGTGGTGAGTAGTGTGCTGCGTTGAGGATTGTGGCTGTTGGCGAGACTGCCCGGAACAATCTTTTCAAGGAGTCAAAGATGCGCACACTCCCTCATTTATGTGTCATTGGGCTGTACACAGCATAACGTGCATGCATGGCGACCTTGCCATCCCTAGATCCCCGTCTTGCAAAGAGGTTGTCAAGAGACAAGCAAAGTCACAAAACTGAACCAATCTTTATCACTAGTGAGACTTTCGTGGGGAATGTCTATATTCATTTGACGAGTGTGCTCGCTGTGACTGGCCTTGCCGCATGTACCGATTCGCCGGCCTTCCATTCCTTTGTTTTCAATTTGTTGCGGCTCGGATACTAAGCTCAAGCCTTGCTGAACAGTATTAAGAGATTTAACCAGTAAATGGCTTTCATTTCAAGATCCAGTCATTTCTATTATAGAAGGAAACGATTGAAGGAGGCCGGGTCGATTGAAGCAGGAGGTGGTGTTACCTGGCCTTGTACCCCCGTTACTGATCGTCACTGATCGTCACGGGCGATCAAGGCATAATTTCTCCAAAACAGCACCGGTTAGCTAAATGAATACTCGAGAGGACAATGTCTTGGCCCGTCTGGGAGAATTTCTGTCACGTTCTTGTAGTAATCAGCTCTGCAACACACCCTCACGTCTATCCACACCGTTGTGACCAACCACGTGTCAGCTTTCCTCGATGGCCAGGACCAAGAGACATGGCAGTCCTTCCAGCGGGCACATGTGTCTGAATAAGCGAATACTTTACAGAAAGTAATGTATGGCGGGAGGGGGCTTCAAGTCTGCTGGTTGTCTCACGACCACAGGGGACGATGTCTGCCTGGCTGCTGGAAGCTGTCGAAAGAATACATGCGGCCTAGTGTCGCCTTCAATACCTGGCCGGTTATTAAGAGCAGCACGAGGACTAAGTGATTCAAGGTATTTAAGCAGACATATTTTTTTTCCAAAGATACAAACTAAACGCCAAACTATACTTTAACATCCCACTTAAACATGGGATCCGTCGAATCGTCCAAGCAGGCAGATCTGAAATCAATCTCACTGGCGGGGCTTCTTGCCGGGAACAACGATGTTGTGAACGACCTTGTGTCCGCGTGCAAAGAAAACGGCTTCTTTTATCTTGATTTCCGTCACGAGTCCACATGTGACATCCTGAAGGTTGTCGACGACCTCGCTGCTATTGGAAAGTCAGTTTTCAAGCTGCCACTAGAAGAAAAAGAACACTATAGCACCGAGAAATATCTACCATCAAGGCTTTTCGGGTATGTTTTGTCTTGGTCCGCCTGACTCGGATTGCACATTTTCCAGAACCATGGACCTAAACTTCTATGCTTTAGCTACAAACGAGTCGGGTGTTCCGTTGGACCATTTGCCGGGAAGAAAGACGGTTACGAGAGCTTCTCGGTATTTTCCCACTCTACCCACATTGACGGCTGGATGACGATGAGGCGTTCTCTTCATCGCCTTCCAAACTTGTCCGAATGGAACTGATTCGATACCCTGTAGATCCACAATAATGGAATCTTTGGTGAGGATACCATCAATGCTCCTCCAGCTATCGATGAAAACTTGCCACTCTTCGAGACATTCATGAGCGAGGTTCATGGGTATACAGATTGCATCCTGTCGAACCTGTCCAAAGCGCTGGAGCTTCCGTATGACTTGAAGGACTGTCACCGGAAGGACAAGCCATCGTCTGCAAACATGGCTATGTTGCAGTACCTAGCTTGGGGAAGCAGTCATGACCACATCGGGAACATGGCACATACCGATATGGGAACTTTGACGGTTGTTTTCTCCCAGTCCGATGGCTTGCAGGCAATTCTGCCCGGAGATAAGGAGTGGTCTTTTATTCCACCCCGAGCTGGGCATGCCGTTGTGAATGTCGGGGACTCGTTGCGTTTTCTTTCCAATGGTGTATTGGCCTCGTCTCTTCACCGCGTGGTGCCTCCACCCGACTCAAAAGGTCAGGACAAATTCTCCGTCATCTATTTCTTACGGCCAGAATTTGATGCCAAGTTTACTACCCATGATGGAAAGCAGATGAACAGTGTGGAGTGGCATAATCAAAAATACGCTCTGTTCAGAGAAGCGAGCCTGGATGCGAAGCAGCATGGTGCCATGCTGACTGGACGCGAGGAGTATCTTGGCTCCACTGATCAGTGACTGTTGGCAAAGTCTTATCAGTAATCCTTGATTGTTGATGTTTTTTGTTTGTTTCTTGCCTCTAATATCAATAAATCAGCACTTTAATTTTGGGTCTCCATTCGAATAGCGCATCGTGCCCTTGAATACTTACGCATCGACACGTGATGTCCTGCAACAAAGGATCATTTACCACTAGCAATGGCCTCCGGTAATTGGACTGGCCAGACATGTGAAATCAGATGCACATGCTGCCGAGATTCCAGGTTTTGACACTGGTATGGATCCGGAATTGAGATCATAATGGGACATGGCATGGTGGGACCCCGGGGGTTGGGGGGCAACGGGACGCTTCTCTCTCAAAAGCGCATGTTCCATCAAGTAAATGTCTGTTACGGGGTGGAGAATCGATATTTAGTGGACGTGAGTACTCATTATCATTTGCAATAAAACTTTTCCGTATTGTTTGGACGCTAGTGCTACTTATCGGTTAACGACGAAAGAACGGAGAACTGACTCATGAAAACCTCTGAATACGCCTGTAAGCTCATGTCAACTAATCAGAGTTAGCGTGCGCAACTGTCTGTTGATAGGTGTGACCGTACAGTTGTTGAAGGGGTCGTATGGGGCTAAAAAGCTATCCACCATTGTACCGATCGTGTTTTGATGTTCTCGACCCCGTTCCTGATCAGTGGAATATTCTTGCGCCAAAGGTGGCACCAAAGAGTGAGTAGGATGACCAAAGAGGTCGCCAATACCTGTCGACGTGTTAATACAACTGAAAAGTCACCTGGGGTATAGTATCAGTACCAGCCGGCATTGATTCGGGCGGCGTCGTCAACTGGCCAGCCGGTTGAACGAGGGCTAGTTCGCCCGCGCCCGAGGAGGGCGTTAATCGCGGTGATTTACGAGTGTTCTGGTTCGGCTCTTCTGGTTCGCATGTATAAGCATTGCGATTGCTGTGACACGAGGGCGCTCCGAGAGAGCCTACCATCAGCATCCTTGCGCTTCTTGCCCGTCATTTCCCTCAACTTTGTCGCGATATGGTTGCCCAGTTCCGAAAGTTCCAAATCCTCCACCAGCTTATCGATGCCTAGGCTTTTGAACTTGAGAGCAGCCGCACTCATTTGCTCTTTGGTACATCTGGATGTGTACCTATAAGATGTTTGTGAGCTAGGGTTGCCCGTTGAGGTGTGTGTGGTTGGAAGAAGGCATACGCTGAGTGCGGCACATTTGCAGGCAGCGCGAGAAGATATCCAAGATCTGATGTTTCGCTGAGCATGTCAGTCCACTCACGATACCTACAGCCCTGATCAACCCAGTTCAAACATTTGTTGGCCGTCTTTTGGTTTTGGAAACGCTCCGGGAAGTCCTGACAGAGCTTATTAACCAGCACAGTTCGCATTTCCCGGATCCAATGGGTGCCTGTATGGAACCCTGCCTCGACAACATGCGAGTAGATATTGTGGCATTCAAACCTATGGTAAATCCTCATTAGATCACGAATGTCAGCATTTTCTTTCTTGGCGGCTATCGCGGCTTCCCATCCATGCCCGGTTGGGAGAGCCGCTTTAGCTTCCTTGATTGCCCGCAGGAACTCCCCGCGGTCTGTTCTACAGTCCTCCAAGAGTTGTTTGGTGCTCGGCGCAAATTTTATTTCGTTGCAGGTGGCCAAGCCCGTTCTGGCAAAGGCGTCGCCATCGGCCTCGACATGGAGAGTTGTCGTTTCGGCTTGGTGTGAGGCGTCTGCGATCGGAGAGGGCTGGTGTTCGTGAGAATGACGGATGTGGCGAGGTCGGTCTGTGGACGACGGTGACCTTGCACAGTCGTCATACTGGCGAATGATTCGAGCCGCCGAGGGCGCATCTCCTGGCCCGGATGGCCTGGGCCTGTTGGCTTCAAGACTGTTGTTGGCGTTGATGTTGGTGAGTGATGCGACTGACGATGGTGGGCTCGAGGTCCCACTCGCATCCGGGCGGGAAGGTGCGCCCCCCTTCTTGTTGCCAAGATCAGATCTCAGGGTCCGAGACCACAGTTTCGGAGTCTGCATGAACCCACCAACCTTTGTTTGATGCAATAAACAAAACAGACGATTCAGGGCCGAAAGCTCCATGGCCGACAGATGCTGCAAACATTTCGATACCTGCTCCTCTGAGATTCTCGACTCATTTGCCCTCAAGAACCGAGCAAGCTGGGCAAGCAAGTCTCGAAGCTCCGGCTTCGACTTCGGCTCCATGCGCACCCAGGAGGAAGCTGGACTCGAGGAAAGAGGAGTCCGGTCTGGACGCGGTCAGACTCAACAATGAACCAGACATGACTCGGATTCCCTAGCGCTAAAAACTATCGGGGAAGGGTGCGGGCCACGGTGTGCCGAGTCTGGGGTACCAGCCTTGAACGACCTTCAAGATGTCATGGCCCTCTCGCGGCATCTCTCAGCCAGCCACAGCCTCAGATCCAAATGTCGGTCTCAGTTCATCACGGCTCATCACGGATCGGACCCACTTGGGCATGAATATCTGAGAATTTCAGGAACATGTGGAGCTCCATCTTCCGTTCCACGTCGCACGTATCCCGTCCGTCTGTGTCTTCGGAATCAAAATCCCGCTTAGCCGGCAAGCCTTCGGTTCCAACGGCCCAGATCTGTTGAAGCGGCGATGAGCGGCGGCAAATGGAGCGGATAGGTTGGTGCCGATGTTACTTCGGTACCGGCCGGCGTTTTAGCCGCTTGCCACCGGGGGCATCGCGAATGTTCTTGCTATTCTACCATTTCTAGGTCGGCAGAAAGGGAACGAAGGACCAGGGCGCAATTAGATCACTTTGTGACAAAAGCCCACAGGATAAGAATCAGTCCTTTTATACTCTGTGGATGCGTCTCGCCGTCATGTTCGATGCCTTTGGGCAGGGGTATTGCCGTCAAAGAGGTCGACGGCAAAACGAGCGGCTTGGCCGGCATTTTAGCATTAAACCAGCTGCTCCTCGCTTAACAAAAGCCTCAATTGTTTCTTATTGAGCTTTCAAACGGAAAAGCAAGAATAGAAACGCACCAGCAAAAACAACTTCTAGCCTCTTGCCACACTACTTATTTTGTCATCTTTGTACTTGCCTCAACATACTCCACCAATGAATATTCGCACGCGCTTCCCCAATCTTGTCATTGAGACTGTTCGAAAACAATTTCCGGGTCTCAACAAAGGTCTGATCTGCCTGAACAATGGCTCTGGTGCTTTGGTTCATAGAGGAGTCATGGAGAGGTGAGTTCGGCTCCCAACTGCTGCGGTAGAAACCTTTCAATTAAGAAAAGGGTCTACGCAGTATCACCCGGACAATGTCCTCTCCCCATATGAACTTGCGCGGACTGGACTCAAAAAGCCGCATCGACGTCAGAGAGCGTGCGGTCCAATACGTGAAGCTTGCATCGTTCATGAATGCCGACCCTGACGAAATTGGTAAGAGATTCCCGGTCGCGGACACTATTTCGTATAGTTTGCTAAAGGTATACTTACGATATTCACTTGACGTCATATAATCCATGTGCTACTGATGAGTGTTGCTAATGAGACTTGAAAACAAAGCCTTTGGACCTTCTACTACCGGGCTTCTACGAACTCTGACTAATTCTCTTCGTCCAAATCTCAATGCGGATTCTGAAATTATTGTCTCTGTTCTTTGCCATGAAGCTGGCATAACGGCGTGGGTTGCCTTAGCAAAGAGCTTGGGTGTATCCATCAAGTGGTGGGTGCCGGCCGGGGGAATGGGAAACAACAGAGACCCGAAGCTTACGCTGGAATCGCTCCGACCGCTTTTGTCATCCAAGACCCGACTTGTATGCTGTGGGCATGTGTCAAATATTACCGGAACAATTGAACCCATTCAAGAGATTGCAGAGCTCGTTCATACCATCCCTGGGGCTTTAATATGTGTGGACGGAGTAGCCTGGGCTCCCCATCGCCCTATTGACGTTAGGAAGTTGAATGTCGACTTCTACGTTTTTAGCTGGTATAAGGTCTTTGGTCCCCATATTGCTCAGATCTATGCCAGACGGACTGTTCAGCAGCGCTACTTGACCAGTCTCAACCACTACTTCCTGGATTCGTCCTCTCTAGCCGTGAAGCTGGGCCTTGGCAACAGCTGCATCGAGCTCGAACATGCTCTGATCCCCATCATCAATTACCTAGTCGACGAGGTTGGCTGGGACTCTATAATTGCATACGAGGAAGTGATTACAAGATATCTTCTCGATTATTTGACGGCCAACCCGGACCTTTACACTGTATATGGGTCGCGAACGTCGGATCCAAAAACTCGAGTTGCCTTGATCAGCTTTTCCGTGAACGGACTCGCGTCTGACAAGGTTGCGAGCGAGATTCATGAAAGATCAAACTGTCGGCTAATTACTGGTGACTGTTGGTCTCCCCGTACAGTCCATGATGTTCTGGGACTGGCAGATGACGGTATCATTCGAACAAGCTTGACCCATTACAATACCATGGATGAGATGAAGATATTCACAAGAAAACTCCATCAGGTAGCACATTCCTTGAGGCAATGAACTACAGGGCTGCCAGTCGCTCATTTATGGCTGCGAATGGGGATATAGGGGCTGAACTTGGAGTTTTCCGCTTCCACCTTTGTGAGCTCACATCTTACTTGTGCAGCATAGAAGAGTAACAGAACAATAGAAAAGTCTGGGAGGGTAAGAAACAGTCATGAACTGGCTTACCGACTTCCCATTGAGCCAATTCGTCCAATCTCATTTGTCCCCTTTCCATTGTAGTGGCTGCAACGCCAGAGCACCATCGCCTGGAGACAAGATATGTGTACTCCCATAGTCATGACTGATATGCAATTCCGGAATGCACTCAGTCAACATCGTAGATTTGACCGTAGGAAGATTCAGACTCCAAAAATACATATTATTCATGTTACCTGCAAGGTGTGGGTCTCGAGCACATTACAGTATTCTCGATCTACTGGCCTAGGGTGGATGCCAAACTACTTTCGTGACTGACGTAATAATGCTATTTCAGTCTATTTAGATGAAGGTTTGCTCCCATTATTTTAAAATAAGTTATCGGTGATACTAATTGGTTTGTTCAAAGTGCCGATATCAAGTTGTGACAAACGTGCCTCAGTTCAGTGAGAATCGCCTATCAAGAATGAAGACATTAACGCGCGAGTGGTACGGCTCCCGCCTTATGGAATCGTCAAGTATTCCATACTGGTGACATTTGTTGAAGCCCGCGCGCCATTGTTTCACATTGTAGTTGGCAATCGGCATATTGCAAGGGCTTCTTGTAAAAACAGACGTGCAGCGGCCATTGAAGCACGGGACTTGAAACCGATCCGTCCCGTTTTAAATCCAACTACCCCTCATTTGTCATTTTTAATTCAAGTCCTGTACATAAATAGGGCCCTGGCACCTGCAAGGTTTTCATTTTCATCAAAAGTCAAGAACAAGACGTCTATTTCTACCCTGAAATATTACTCTTGCTCTATTGCTACGAGATGACCATCTCTCAGTATCACGATCTGCGAGGCAGTGCCAATGACAGCTCCCTCTGTAGCAAACCTTTAAAGCTAAGGGGTCTTCTAGATAGCTACAGGTCCTACAATGTTACGCCCGTCATCGGGACGGAGTTCCCTGATGCCAACGTGGCAGAATGGATGAAAGATGCAAACAGTGATGAAATTTTGCGAGACTTGGCTGTTACCAGTGAGTATACTCTGTAGAGTTATTCGATGGCGTGTGGCTAACAAGTGTGTATAGTCTCCCGTCGGGGTGTGGTCTTCTTTCGAGCCCAAACTGATCTTACAGATGAGCTTCAAAAG
Organism: Metarhizium acridum; assembly: GCF_019434415.1. NCBI lineage: Eukaryota > Fungi > Ascomycota > Sordariomycetes > Hypocreales > Clavicipitaceae > Metarhizium > Metarhizium acridum. The sequence continues at coordinate 406,444 of NW_027094042.1, read as the reverse complement.
GAGTTGGCTCTTCGCTTGGGCCGTCTCACAGGCAAACCGGAATCCTCAACACTGCACATTCATCCACTGGCCAACTTCAATCCTGATCGGGACCCCTATCTCAACATAATCACCACCGACCAGGCAGCTAATCCCGCAGAGGACCTTTGGAAAAACAGACCCGCTGATATAAGAAACAGCTGGCATACGGATGCTGGGTATGAGCCTAATCCACCCGATTACTCCATCTTGAAGCTTATCAAACTCCCCGAAACCGGTGGAGGTAATCAATTCTATATCACCCCTTTCCAGGCTCATTTATATATAATACTGACCGTCACCTACATAGACACAATGTGGGCCTCGTCTTGCGAAATCTACGACAAAATATCCCCAGCCTACCGCAAATTCCTCCAAGGCCTCACAGCCGACTTCTCCCAATCTAGATTACCAAATGTAGCTGCTGCGAAGGGATTCGAGCTGTATTCCGAGCCCCGCGGGTCCCCTAACAATATCGGCAGTTCTCTCAGAGCCGTCCACCCAGTCGTTCGCACCAACCCTGTCACTGGCTGGAAAAGTCTCTTTGCCGTTGGTAACCACGTCGAGCGGATCAACGATGTGACGCCTGATGAAAGCAAGAGACTGCTCGATTGGTTCCTGCAGTTGATTGTCGAAGAACATGACTGCCAATTGAGGCATCGGTGGGAGAATCCCTACGACATCGGTGCGTACTCGGACTCCATAGCGTTTGTCTGTTTGGTATATCTGATGAGTATATAGCGATCTGGGACAACCGCTCGGTCTACCACACTGCCATTTTCGATTATGCTGGATTGGGTGCCCGCACTGGCCATCGTGCGGTTGGAATCGGCGAGAGACCGTATTTTGACCCGAGCAGCAAAACCCGTCGTGAAGCACTCGCTGAGGAATGAGTGTAGTTTGATAATTTAGTCATGAATGGTATGCTCTGCTGAGTTTTATTAAACTAAAATACCTCCAGGAGATTCTATGCGAGCTTGGATCTTTGCATGGGCGTATCGGAATGTTTCGTTATATCGCGAGCCCCGAGTTATCAGGAAGGCATTAACAAAGGTGCTTCTTATGTATTATGACTGAAGTCAATGAAGAGACTTACTATAAATCAGAGTAAGCAAAGGATACGCGATGACACTTTCTTCAATCGACTACTACACCCTGGTATGCGGTGTTGAACAGGCCCTGGTGGCAAATAGGCCCTTGGCTTAGGTTTGGGAGCTGGCCATTAAAAGGATGCACCATTTTCTACTTGGTCAGGCCAAGATTTGTCGGCCAAACTAGTGCCTTGGTGAGTTAGTCTTATGAGATAACTGGCGCGTTGATAGCTGTCACGGCGGGTATTGGGCTATATCGTTGAGCCATGGAGAAAAAGCATCTAGCAATAGATATACTTGGCCGAATATATCCAATTGTAGTTTATTCGCTTGCACTTTGACAACTCTTTTGTTCGTGAAAATGTTGATACGTTCGAGATGCACAGAAACAAGCCCAGTATATGCCCCTTTGCGATGCCAGTAGTGGGAGATCTGGTATTCTCACTCGGCTTAATTTTCATTCAAAATTATCTCTTCATCATGAATGATTCCTAATCTGTGTATGACTTGCAGGTATTCGGGACTTAAGTTCTATCAGAATCCAATTATGCAACCAGACGAAAAAGAGCGGTGAGGTCACAAACTGAACTATAACACAGTGAGATTCCGCCCTATAAAGCGACGCCATCTGTTAACCCTGTAAATATTGTAGCCAATGTATAGTGTTGCCGTTGTCTTGTACACTGAGCTTGTGTTGCAACTCGTAGGTACTTCTCGGGTACAATGGGATGTATGATGTCGCATTTCTCCGTGCTAGAAAGTCCGTGTATTTGCTTCTGGCAGACGCAACTTCGACGAGAGAAGCGGCGAGCGCCTGAGCTATTCCTTCATCCGCTCGAGAAGAGAGGTTGTCTAGCAAGAAGCCATGACATTGCCATAACGAGAAAAGTTAATCACCTTGCGCTCTGTCCCTTGCATCTCTTCATGCCCCAAATTATATAACCCTCAATCTTCTGATATCTTACGTCTTCCACCGAAGAGATGCAAACAAAACTCATCTTACGATTTAAGTTTACCAACTCTGGAATATGGCTTCAGTGACCGTTCATCTTCCCGAATCCCATGGCCCTCTTCTAGCAGAAAAGCCCGAAGACCCCGTCTCAGAGAGCCCTCACCACGTTCAGACTACGCTCACCTTTGTCAAAGAGAACGAAGATGGCTCCCCCCAAGCCCCCATATACATTGGAAAGCCAGAGAGTTACGAAAGACCTACCGTCACTGTCCCGGCCACTATCCATGATATCAGTGGTCACGAGCATGAATACACCCTGGACAGCCACGGGTTCCAGTTCCACTACCACGAGAGCAAAGTGAAGGAATTCCTTGACGATAAAAAGATACGAGAAGACTATTACCCAGAAACAGAGAAGCTTCTTAAAGATGTGTAAGCAAGGCGAAATTTCTGAACCCAAAATAGATAGATCAGAATATTGACTAGCACAGCACGGGTGCCTCTCGGGTCTTCATATACGACCACACCATCCGACGAGCCCCAAAAGATTGGACCACCAAGGGTCAGCCCCGTGGTCCGCTCAAACGCGTCCACATCGATTCATCTTACCATGGCGCCAAGTGTAAAGCCTGGCACTATCTTCCCGACGAAGCGTCAGAGCTCCTCAGGGGCCGCTACCAGATGATCAGCGTCTGGCGTCCGATCCGTACAATTCTCAAGGACCCGTTGGCACTTGCAGATGCACACTCTGCGCCCGAAAGTGGCCTCTTTCCCGTGAAGTTTATTGCCCCGGACCAAGAGGGAGAGGCGTGGAACGTCAAAGCAAACCCAGATATCAAATGGTACTTTCGCTACAAACAGACTCGGAATATGGTTACTTTGATCAAGTTTTACGACTCTAAAGTAGACGGGAGAGCGAGGCGGGTGCCTCATTCCGCTTTTGTCGACCCTGCGACGGAGCATGAGGCAACGAGGGAGAGTATTGAGATGAGGGCGTTGATTTTTCATCCTGAGGATCGTGATTAGCCAATGCAATTGGCTGAGTAGTTTCACGCAGGTTGGCTGTGATGCAAGTGAGACTATGAAACGGGTTGTTTAGTGTCCCCTGCAGAGCACCACAAATTGTCTCTGTCAATTGAGCGAATCCTGGCACATGCTAGTAATCTTTGAGTATCCACTAATAGTTGGAAGTTGACAATTGTTCTACCGGAGAATATACGTAGCGAAAAAAATGAAAATTAAATGGGACATGTCCTCCTTGGAGGAAAGGGGTAAAGCCTGCGAATTCACGACACATCCCATTGATCCAAAGGTACTATTGATATAGTAACTAGATTATCCAATCTTGGTCATAAATTGCTACACCAAACCTGGGCGCATGTGTTTGACGGCAGACTTATAGCATCGTCCCAGCGTTCATGTCCCCTGCCTGATCCAAAGATGTGAGACCCCCTGCTTGCTGAATTTTCACTTTGAGACGTTGGGAAAGTAAAACGCAGTGTATTGAGTTGATGCGCCAGGTTGCACGATATTAAATGACCAAGTGGATTTGAGGGATGTATGATTAAAATAGAGCATCTGCAGAAGTAACCAGACACAGCGTACCGGTAGGATAGAGTAAGCACGCATATCTTCTCACTTCAGACGATTGGTTTACTGTAGAGGCCAATGTTCCAGCCTCTAGGTGCAGACAAATGAACCAACCCGGTAAAACAAACCATGACGAGTCGACTGAATGCAGTCTCACCTTTCCTCTTCACAGGCTTGCCGATGACCCATCCGTCCTATGGTATAGTTCTTGATATGCCGCTGTTGTACAACCGAGAATTTGGCTACTCGCCGCAGGTCTCGGCATGTTGGATAGTAATACTGCGACAAGCCGTCATACCATACCACGGTTGTTCACCACAACCCAGGCCAGAGATTCCGGACTTGGGCCAACTCAAGAGACGATTTACAAATATCCAAGGCATTTCAGCCATAAGCAAATTGAAGCACAGCATGTGACAAAAAGAGGGGAAAACAATCGCAATTCTTTTTGTTTCGACAAATGCTCCGCAAAAGTCCTTGCCTATCCCAAGATGTGAACCCAACTGATAGTCGACTGGTTAAACACAACGCGCATTTACAGGATGCATGCTCTTTCACCAAACACCTGTAGACTAGGCCCTGCAGTCATTTCTCAGAGCCGTTGTGGCTTTCATCCCCGGAGAACCTTTGAGATACAGACAAGTCCCTCTTCCAGTTCCTGCCACGTTGGCCACCCATATCCCAGTCGGAAAAAACTATCATCCCTCTCAAACCAGCCTCCTCGGCCAATGTAAACCCCATGCTTCTCCAGCAATGTTGCGTAGAATGCGCCTAATCCTCCAACCGGCTCCTTTTTGATCTTGACAAAGCACATTACTCCTGCCTCTGGTCTCACCCAATCCAGCCACTCGCTCTCCTCAGCGATCCAGCTCGCAACGCGGTCTCTCCGCTTCTGCATATCGGCAATGGTGGCGGGAATCAGCTCGTTCCGCCGAGACAGGATTTGCTCAGCACAGATTTCGTCGAGGCTACTGCCGCAGATACTAATCTGTTCCTTGGCAGCGAGAAATGTCTCTTGCAGGCGAGTGTTGGTGGTGGTGAGCCAACCAACGCGAATTCCGGGAACGCCATAGGCTTTGGACATGGAGGAAACGCCAATGACGTGGTTGCCAAGTGAAGCCGCTGCTGGAATTGCATCCACTCCCTCTAGGTGATGAGAGGCGTACTTGAGCTCCGAGTACGTCTCGTCAACAAGAAGGTAGCACCCCTTTTCTTTGGCAAGGTCCGCAAGAGCCCGGAGCTCGGAGCCGGTGTGCATTGTACCTGTAGGGTTGTTGGGAGAGCAGATACTAATAAGCTTGGTGACGCCGGGGCGAATGGCGGCGCTAACACGGCCAATGTCCAAGCGGTACTGAGATTCAAATTCGAGATCGACGCAAGTAATGTCGCAGCCGATGGCGCGCGGAACTTCCAGGTTGGTCGCGTAGTTGGGACGCGTGATAATCACATGGTCCCTAGAGCTCAGAAGAGCGCTATTGATGATGAAGAGAGACGTCGAGGCGCCTGCCGTCACAAGAACGTCCTCTGGGTCAATGTGCCCATTAGAAGCTTGAGCGACGAAAGAGCGAATCTTGGAACTGCCCTTGTGCTCCGTGTAAGTTAGCACGGTATCTGGGGGGATCGTGATATTCAATGACTTGAGCGTCTGGTCTGATATGGCGCTCTCAGAAAGATTGTACTTGATCGTGATTCCGACCTCCTCCGGGGCCTCTTTCTCAATGGCCATTCGTTGGTAGTTCATCTTGTCCGTGTTGTTGCTGGAGTTGTTCTATGCAAGGGAAGAATGCAGAAGAGATGTGAAGTCAAATACCTGCCGAGTCGTTGGAGCAGGAGCTCGAAGGACAAGCTTTGTATTGTAGGACGTCCCTTCATCCGTCAGCGAGCCTGCCCCCGCACGCTTCTTGGAATGTGCCTCACATGCTGATGTATCACAAGGTGATTTTTTTTACCGCAATTTCCATGTCACGTGCACGCACACACACACAGAGGGACGCATCGTGGATGCACAAAGTAGGGTGTGAAGTGATGAATTCGAAAACAGCTGACGTCTAATATATCTAGCTCCCATTGTGATTGTGAACCTTCTCATCAATATTCTGGAACCGGACTACACATTTCAGGCCCTTCGGCACCGCGTCATGGGTGCTACACTGCCTCATCGACACTGAAGTCATTGATCTTCCCATAATGGTATTATACCTTAAATATATTTGTGCGATTAGAACTTTAATCTCCAGTGTGGCAAGGGCTTTGCCTAGACATATTCTGGCACCATGCCCGAATGGAATCAGATGGGCCTCACGCTTCTTTATCGTTAATGGGTCCCCGTCAAGCCACCTCCCAGGACTGAATCGATCAGGATCTGGGAAAATCGTCTCGTCTCGATGAAGAGCCATAACAGAGGTTGTCACTATAGTTCCCTGTGGGAGGTAGACTCCACACAAGACGTGGCCACCCTCAGGAACGATGCGCTCGGCTCGTCCACTGGATGCCGGGTGTAGGCGATAGACCTCGCGAAGGCAGGCTTCAAGTGAGGGAACTCGGCCATCGAGCTCAGAGAAGGGCAAAAAGCCGTCTGACTGTATCAATAAAGCAGTCAATTCGTCTCGTATCCTCTTCTGCCACTCCGGAGCCTCTGTCAATCTCCATATCAAGTATGTTGCCGTTACCGCAACCGTGGCTTCAGCGGCATTGATGTTGTCAAGCACCTCGGCCGCGATATACTGCCGGTCAAGCGGTGGCTTCGCCGTGTCACTCTCGCGTGCTTGAAGGAGGTGTCGGAGTAGAGAATGAGAATCAAATGCGCTAGGCCCCTTCATCGCCTTTGCAGTGCGTTGCTTGCACCACGCTGCGAGCTCGTCATCCGCCGATAGATGGCGGAATCTCGAGCCCAGGACTCTACAGCACTTGGAGATGTAGTCGTAAACGATTGGATGCCGGATGCGGAATGAGCCGACAAACTGTTGTTGCTTGAGACGGGCGAGGATGTCGCGCTCAGGGCAAGCAGTTTCGACGGAGCGAGTGCAGCAGTCCGGCCCCAAGACAAGATAGGTAATGATGTCAAGCGCGTACCAGTCTGTCAAACTGTAGACATCGACCTCTGTATTCGTCTGGATTTGTCGGAGAACTGTCTGAGCACGCTCTTGCACATGTTGTTCGATATGAGGCAGCTTGTATATAGTTGAGGGCTGGTAAAAGGCCGAGATCAACCTACGCTTTGCTTGGTGCTCTTTATAAGGCTTCGTGGCGAATACCGAACGCCGATTATATCCCATGAAATGGTCAAAGTAGTTGCTCTTTGGCCATCGATGTGCTGTGCCGTAAATGTCCCTTGTACCTTCAAGCGTCGCGACTGAGACCTCGTTTGGGGCGATGCACAAAACAGGGCCATATTTCCGATGCCATTCGAGAATTTTGTCATTTCGACAATAACGAAGATCAGCCAAGGCCAGAACCAGTCCTGAAATCTTGCATAGCCAGGGACCACGAACGTGATGGAGCGGTCTGCAACGACGATGGGCGAGCCACACAGTGGCAATCAAAGATGAGATACACAAGATTGTGAGAGTTGGATCGTTGGGAAGGAGGTGCCAATTCTGCACTGATGTCAGTGCCAATGTGAGCATTTCTTCAATCATCAATTCTCGAAAGGTCGCTATTTGTCGTTGAGAGGGAAACCATGGGCGAACAGACTTTGCTCGCTCCTGGACCAGTGTTGATACGGAATATTGTAATGTTTGTAGAGTCCCCAGTTGGGCTGAAGCCAATAAACGAACGGCAGGAAACGTCTGTCATCAGAGCTGTAGGTAACTGATAGATTGCAGCGAAAGTGTACCCAAATGCACTATTACACCCCCGTCATTTAAGCTGACGGATCGTTTCAGACATGTTCCCTAACGGGGCGAAGCTTCGGCCGACGTGTCTTGCGAGGAGCGTGGCTGATAACTCGACCAAGATATAGTGCTTACTGCTTACTGCGGTTCGGGTTCACAATTGCAACTGAATATGCTGTGCTACACAGCCCTACACCGGTACAGAAGCCGAGCTGCTGGACGAAGGGAATATGGATTGCCCGGTACCAAAATGCTGTCGTCACATTGTCACGTTGAGGCGGACACCTCTGCCTGCATCAAGGGTCCCTGCCGTATAGAACGGCAGGTGAAGTCGAAACACTGGTACTCCGTATGAAGACCGATCATGGCTCTCGCATCATGGGCTGCATATTCGGGCACTATTGACAGGAGTGCAGGTATTAATGAGCTACAACAATACATCAGACACACCGCCATTTGGCCACCCTTTGTCAATAGTAGGAAGAGCAGCAATGGAAATTCGTAGCAGTTGAAGAGACTTCACTTTAAAATAGAAGGCAATGTTTACGAGTATTTGAGCCATAGGTTGGCATCTGCTTCTGGTTATTTGGGCGAGTGATTTGCACAGCCGTGTCAGGCAATCGTGAGTTCAGAACCGATTTGGAAGCACGCTTTGTAGAGGACCATACGCGCGGCCCCTGTTGACTGCGAAGACTGCTAATTGCAGAAGTCGCCAGGCCTTGAGCCGTGACCGGGGTGCGTCCACCTCTGTCTTTTTTCTTTTTCCGGCGCTTTCGAGGCCGTACGGTCTCAGTGCATGCTGTGCTTGGAACTCAATGAACTCAATGGCTGTGTTGCGGGAAAATTATACGTAGCCAGTATTGATAGGACAGTGGCTGGGAGCAGTTGGGTCGTACATTATTCCTGGTTCATGTCAATTGTGTAAAGTCGGTGGCATCTACAAGGGTTCATCTTCTTGGACAGCTCTGAGTACAACGTGAGATACGACTGAGAGACCGAACCCAATGCTCGATGCGAGACTCAAGGGGATAGAGTGATAATCGTTGCAAGTGGCTAGCTATTTCTTCCGAATTGGGTTTCCTGCGCGTCGATTGTACTGATGTAGTTCAGGTGGCGCTGGTTTCTTAAATATACTTCTCATGTCGCAGTTACTGCAGCTGCTAGTTCCATGAAAGGATGCCGATCGTAACGTAATATCTCCACAGAGGTGCCACCCCGTTCTCTTCCTCTGTGACACATGTTTGATTCGGTGTGATTTCAGCAAACGATAGTACGAATGAGAGGCCGTAATGAGACGGCAGAGCACCTACCGCCTCTTCCAAAAACTAGCGGACGCAGTGTAACTTTGCAGCTCCGCCGGCACTGGTCGACAGACAGGGCTCATATTCCAGGGACTTTGGGACTACTCCGTACTCGGGGGTTGTGTTTTTGGGCACGCAGGTGGCAGTACAGAGTACGTAAGTGAATCAATGTCTCAGCCACCGACATTTGTCTGCCTTGAGTCAAATCTGATAATCCCGAAGCTTCAAACAGTAGGAGCGTGAACCCCAACTAGAACCCCAATTGCGCCATTCGTCATCTGATATTCAACCGCAAAATATCGCGAAAGTCAAGTTGACGGTATAACGGGGGGGTTAGATATCGTCGCTATCTTCAGACCAATTCAGGTGAACACTGTCGAACATGCCCGGCAATGGATTGAGTCAAGTTAATGGTCAAGAGATTACACGCAAAGTATCGAAGCCTCCTTTCAATAACATCTTGCCAACAACAATGCCGCTACAAAACAGCGCGGGAAGAAAAGAGGCCTGTTTCTCAGCAAATGGTATCAACGGCACCAAAAGGTTTACCGAAATCCCATCTACTACGGCGAGCAATGGTAGCCCAGCTGCAGTAATTCAAAAAGTAGAAATTGACCACGACCGGGTGCCTCACTCGAATGGCGAGTTACGGAAGCCAGATTCGGGAAGCGCCGCAGCCGCCGAACATCTAGAGCAAATCTGGGAATGGAACGGCACGGCACCAGAGTCAGTGGAGCGATGCGTCCATGATTTAATCATCGAGAGAGTCCGGGCCCAGCCTACTGCTCCTGCTGTTTGTGCCTGGGACGGAGAGCTTACATACAGCGAGCTGGATGACCTTGCTACCAAACTGGCGTCGCGACTTCGCCGCTTAGGAGTCGGACCGGATATCTTGGTACCGCTATGTTTCGAAAAGTCCATGTGGACTACAGTTGCAGTACTCGGGGTAATCAAAGCTGGAGGTGCTTTTGTTCTGCTGGATCCGTCGCTCCCGGAGCAGCGCCTGCAAGTCATTGTTCATCAACTCCAAGCAAACGTCATCGTATCTTCAAGTTCCAAGGGTGAAGTGAGCTCGCGGCTTGCAAAGAGTGCACTTGTCATCAATTGGGAATTCTTCACTTCCACTGAATCTGCCAACATTGACGATACTGTCTCGCAAGCCCACCCTGCCAATCCGGCATCTCTTCTCTATGCGGTTTTCACATCTGGAAGCACCGGCATGCCAAAGGGGGTCTTGATTACTAACAAAAATGCTGCTTCAGCTCTATACCATCAAGCAGAATTCATGGGGATGAACCAGAACGCAAGAATATTTGACTTTGCATCGTACAGCTTCGATGTTTCAGTCAGCAATGTGCTCTCTGCCCTTGCGACTGGTGGCTGTCTATGTGTTCCAAGTGATCAAGATCGGAAGGATAACTTGGAGCGAAGCATAGCGTCGTTAGAAGCCAATATACTTGATATTACGCCGTCCATGGCTCAAGTGTTGTCGCCCGATAGGATACCTTCAGTCAACACTGTGATTTTCGGAGGAGAGGCCTTACATCCTGCGGACATCAAGCGATGGTGGGGGAAAGTCAACATCATTCACATCTATGGGCCATGCGAATGCACACCAACAAGTACGATCAACCACAGCATGGCTGGACCGGGCGAGGCGGTACACATGGGAAAGGGCGTGGGACTAGTGACCTGGATCGTTGATCCAGAAGACCACGAGACACTGCTTGCTCCAGGATACACTGGTGAATTATTGCTAGAAGGTCCACTTGTTGGTCGAGGTTATCTGAATGACGACGCAAAAACTGCGGCTTTGTTTATAAAGGACCCGGAGTGGCTACTTCGCGGAACCTCAACCAAGCCGGGGCGGCGCGGTAGGCTGTATAAGACCGGCGACTTGGTACAATACACGAGCAATGGGTGCCTGAAATTTGTCGGCCGGAAGCAAGCGGCTCAAGTTAAAATCAGAGGCCAGCGGCTCGAGCTCGGGGAGATCGAGCACACACTTCGCAATCATGCCAATGTGGATGAAGCGGTCGCCGCATTACAACACGAAGAGGGCCAAGAGTCCCGGATAGTCAGCTTCGTGACTGTGCGCGATGTTGATAGCATCGACTCGCTGACTGACAACATTGGAGAAGTGAAACGTAGAGATGAATGGAAGGCGCACTGCGACGGGGAATATGTCTCCGGGATGGACCATCGGGATCTGACCGACCAGCCTCTCAACAATGGCAAGTTGCAAAGGAGGAATAGGCAGGAGATTCATGACGAGCTCTTTGGAATGCTAAAGTCTCAGCTCCCACTATACATGGTACCGCAAGTGATCGAGATTCTGGATAGAATGCCTCTCAACCGGAACGGCAAAATCGATCGCCTAGCACTCGTCAAAGGCCTCGAAGGCCGGGCCTCTGCACGAGGCCCTATTCGGCAGCCCGTGTCGGAAGCCCAGCGACTGATGCTCCAGGTTTGGGCGCAAGTCTTGAAAATTGAAGCTTCCACCATCGGGACCGATGCTAGTTTCTTCCATCTTGGGGGCAGCTCGATATCGGCCATGAAAGTGGTGGCTGAGGCTCGAGAGATTGGCATGAATCTGAGTGTAGCCGATATATTTCGCTATCCGATACTTCATGAGCTGGTCGACCAGAGCCACCATGAATCCCCAGCTGAGAAACCAGACCAAGTAGTTGTGCCCTTTGCCCTCTTATCCAACGAGACTTCTCTGAATACTCTCCTTCAGGAGATATGTATCCAATACGACCTAGGCCAGATTGGTGGGACAGCAGAAAATACGTTTATACAAGACGCTTATCCATGCACCCCACTGCAAGAAGGTCTGATGTCCTTGACATCAATGAGTCCAGGGGCTTACATCGGGCAGAATGTGCTAGAAATATCCCCCGATGCTTCAATTGAGAATCTATGTGCGGCATGGGAGCAAATTGTGCGCCGTTTACCAATTCTGCGCACTAGATTGGTGCATCACGACCGCGTTGGTCTTGTTCAGATCGTGATAAACGAACCTATAAACTGGATCGAAGCGAATTCTTTGGATGACTATATTAAATCTGATATTCAGAGACCCATGGACCTGGGCCAGCCACTCACTCGTTTTGCCCTGATAAAAGACGCCACGGGTAGCCCAAGGTGGTTTGTCTTGACTATACATCACGCCCTCTATGATGGATGGTCTATGCCACTAATTCTAGACGCTGTGAAGAAGGTATACCGAGGCGGAGAATTTCGAGAGGGTCCGCAATTCCAAGCCTTCGTAAAGTACGTCAAGAGTCAGGACAGAAAGATGATGCGGGATTACTGGCTTGATGCTCTCGAGGACTGCCAATGTGCGCCATTCCCGGGTCTCCCACCACATATTGAGAAGCCAATGACGAACAAATCTGCTCAATACTCATTCCCAAAGCCTCAAAGCAACCGCTTGGGCATTACTCCTCCGATAATGATACGTGCAGCATGGGCCCTGCTTGTTGGGAAGATGACCAGTACAGAAGACGTCGTCTTTGGTGTTACGCTATTCGGGAGGAATGTACCGCTTCCGGGAATCGAAATGGTAGCCGGACCAACTTTTGCGACGGTTCCAGTGCGTATAAAATGGAACAGGAACGACACGGCAGTCGAGTACCTGAAGGCGGCACAGCATCAGGCAACAGGAATGATTCCATTTGAGCAAATAGGTCTACATAAACTGGCCGAGCTTAGTCCCGAGACACGGCAAGCATGCCGATTCCAAACGCTGGTCGTGATACAACCGGAAGAGGCCAGTGATGGCTCGGACGAGCTGGGCACGTGGAAGGGCGACTTTGGCCAAGGAGACAGAATCGACTCATATGGCCTTGTGCTTATTTTGCAACTCGGTGCAGACACGGTGAGAGTTTCAGCTTCCTTCGACTCCAGGATGATTGAACCATGGAGGGTTGATAAGCTATTGAGCCGGTTAGGACATGTGGTCTTCCAGCTAGACCAGGCCAGCCCTGAGCTTCTCCTCTCAGATGTTGAAACCATAACTCCACAGGAGCTTGAGCAAATTTGGAATTGGAACCATGCAGTACCAATAGCAGCAGAGCAATGCGTTCATAAATTATTCGAGCAGACAGCTCAAGCTCAACCTGATGCATCTGCCGTATGTGCCTGGGATGGAGAGTGGACATACCGCGACCTAGACGAAGCTTCCTCACGGATAGCCCATTACTTAGTTATTCTGGGTGTCGGTTTAGAGCAGATTGTGCCTTTGTGCTTCGAAAAGTCTCGCTAGACACCAGTCGCGATGCTGGCGGTCATGAAAGCCGGAGGAGCATCAGTGGCTTTGGACTCTACCCAACCAGAAGAGCGCCTTCGTACAATCGTACAGCAAACCGAGCCCGCCTTGATGCTATCATCTTCGGCGAGTCAAGAGCTGGCGAGTCGCCTAAGCCGCCAGCACGTTGTCGTGGTCGATGACGGCCTGTTGGCAAGGTTGAAGCCGGTCTCTGGAACCTGTCAACTGCCGGTCGTGACACCATCTAACAAGCTCTATGTTGCCTTCACATCGGGTAGTACTGGAGTTCCTAAAGGTGCTGTTATTACTCATCGAAATTTCAGCTCCGCGATCCAGCATATGCGCAATTCAAGATGCGCTATTGTCGATCCCACGGCGAGAGTATACGACTTCGCTTCGTACGCTTTTGACATCAGCTGGTTCAACAGCCTGCAGTCTCTGACTAACGGTGCATGCCTGTGCATCCCTTCCGAGGCGGATCGAAGAAATGATCTTGCGGGATCCATTCACCGGTTACAAGCCACGTTTGCAATATTAACACCGTCAACCGCGAATATTCTCCCACTTGAGACCATCTGCTCCCTCCGGACGCTAATGCTAGCTGGCGAGGCTCTACCGTCCGAGTACGCAAAACGATGGCTTGGGCTAACTCGGTTGACGAATGGATACGGTCCATGCGAATGCACTCCGATCACCACCGTTGCGGCCATCGAGGGGACAAAGGTAGTAGCATCTAGCATAGGTAGAGGTGTTGGCGTCAATACTTGGGTAGTACAGGCCTCAGACCACAACAGATTAGTCCCTATCGGGGATGTCGGAGAGTTGATGCTGGAAGGGCCTCTCGTCGGCTGCGGCTATATTGGTGATGCCGAACAGACAACAGCGGCCTTCATCCAGGATCCAACATGGCTTCGTCATGGCGCTTCTGGCTTTCCTGGTCGCCAAGGCCGCCTGTACAAGACAGGCGACTTAGTGCGGTATAATTCAGATGGCAGCCTGGTCTTTGTCGGACGTAAGGACGCCAACCAAGTCAAGATTCGCGGGCAAAGAGTCGAGTTAGGCGACGTCGAGCACCACGTTCATGTTAGCATCCCAGCTGCGAGACAGGTAGCAGCTGAAGTGATACTACCTGCCGATGCGAACGCTCAAGGGCGGCCAACACTGGCTGCATTTCTTGTAGTTGAAGATCAACCGGGTTTACCGTCAGAGGTTCAAGTCATGAGCGTATCGGCTGAAGTTCATCATGAGCTTACAAAGCGTTTACCCGGCTACATGGTTCCGAGTGTTTACTTTTCTCTGCACGAGCTCCCTACCAACAGCTCCGGCAAGATAGATCGGCGTCGTCTACGCGAACTCGGAGCCGGCTTCACTGTTCAGCAACTTGCCCAGCTACAAAGTGCGTCTGTCAGCAACAAACGTGCCCCTGCCAATGAGATGGAACGTACGCTTCAGAAAATATGGGCTCGTGTCCTGGGCGTCGATGCAGATAAAATTGGTTCTGACGACAGTTTCTTCCGCCTTGGCGGCGACTCTATTACCGCCATGCAGGCATCAGCGGCTTCCCGAGCGCTCGGTCTGAATATCTCTACAGCAGATATCATGCGCAGCAAGACCATCTCCTTAATCGCGGCAGCTGCTTCTTCGTCAAAACATCATTTCCCAGAGGTGGGCAAAGCTGACCCCAAGAAGGATGATGGTCAGCCTTTCGCGCTGAGTCCGATTCAGCGGCTTTATGTGGCCATGCAGTCGCATCCAACTCAGTGTTTTGACTTAAAATTTTTCCTCAAAATGCGTCAGCCAATCTCCCTTGCTTCTTTGTCAAAGGCCACTGAGAAGATTGTCATGAGGCATCCCATGCTCCGGGCCAGGTTCATCCTGACCAGCAAAGGGGTTTGGAAGCAACGTATAATTGATGATGCGTCGCATTCATTTCACCTTTCTGAGGTAGTTGGTACAGAATCGGTGAGCTCATCAAAGGCTCACGATATTCGTCGATGTCGGGAGAGGCTCAACATTGAGACTGGCCCTATTCTGGCAGCAGTTCTGTTTAGCGATCAGGAGCGTCAAAGCCTGTTCATCACAGTGCATCACCTCGTTATTGATCTCGTTTCATGGAGGATTCTACTCGAGGAGCTCGAAGATCTCCTCAGTGGACGCGAACTGTCCACAAGTCCGACGACAAGCTTCCAGAGGTGGTGCTCTCTTCAAGCACAATATGCCCTTCAAAACCTTCAACAAGAAACAAAGCCGGGAGTCAAGCCGCCTCTTTTATCATACTGGGGGTTGAAAATTGACGACAATGTACAAGGAGCGATTGCATTAAAGGAGTTCACGATAGATGAAGAAGCTAGCAGTGCGATTTTAGGAGCCTGCAATGAGGCGTTTGGCACACGTCCAGTCGAACTGATGATCGCGGCTCTTATTTACTCATTCTCAACTGTTTTCACTGATCGAACCTTGCCCACGGTGTTTAGTGAAGGGCATGGCCGCGAGCCCTGGGACGACCGCATTGATCTTTCTCGAGTCATTGGCTGGTTCACGACGATTTCTCCTGCGTTCGTTCCGAGTAGAGAGCTTCAGGACTTGGTGGAAACTATACGCTTGACCAAGGATTCTGTCAGAAGATTGTCAAAGAATGGCTGGTCTTACTTCACATCTCAATACGCCGATGAACATAATGCCGCAACCAATGCCACTGACTTCCCTGTCGAGGTATTATTCAATTTCGCCGGCTCCTACCAGCAGCTAGAAAGAGACGACAGCTTTTTTGAAAGCACCTCGATATCAGAAGACTGTCACCCGGAATCATGGTTAAAGTTGCGCCGTTTTGCGCTGTTTGAATTCAACGCCCATGTGGACCAGGGCCGGCTGGCTGTGTCCCTCGAATATCCCAAGAGCACACAACATGGCGATTTAATCGAACGTTGGGCAGTGATCTATGAAACTACATTGAAAAATTTGGGTGCGCTATTGAACAACAGATCACCAGAGTGGACTTTATCCGACTTTCCCTTGGCGTTTACGTCTTACACCGACCTGGAGGAATTCCGGTCTGTCACATTGGGCCAACTTGGTCTCGAGAACGCACAGGATATTGAAGATATTTTCCCATGTACTGGCTTGCAAGAAGGGCTTCTCTTTGCCCAGTTCAAAGCCCTAGACAACTATCGAGTGGCCCTCAATTTTGAAATAACAGCTACTGAGACTCCTGGCGATCACGTCGACCTACTCAGAATTGAACGTGCTTGGCAGGCCGTGGTGCGGCGGCACACGCTGCTCCGTTGTATCTTAGTTGACATGGTTCCCGGAAGCAGCAGGACAATGCACGTCGTCCTGAAAGACCCTAAGCCCAGCATTTCATTTGATCGATCTGCATCCGAGGCTTCGGTAGATCGTGGATTCGTTGGCGGCCGAACTTGCGTCAAGTATGACAAGTACGGTCTTCAGCACCACTTATCAGTATCTTGCATTGACGAGAAGCATGTCCGTATTTGTTTCGAGTTGAATCATGTGATTTTGGACGGACACTCGACCGGCGTGATGCTTCATGACTTCTGGCAAGCTTATACTGGCACTCTCTCCCTGGATGCACCCTCTTACGGCGACTTCATCAGATACGTTGAAAAACAACCCCGTGGTGCCGACCGTGATTTTTGGGTCAAGTATTTGGAAGGGGTGAAACCTTGTTTCTTCCCGCCCTCAAAGTCAGCAACAGGGGAGATGAAGGACATCACGGTCTCAGTGCCGGGCCTTGAGGCATTCAAGGTGCATGATTTCTGTGCTAAATTGGAAGTTACAACAGCTTCTGTGATTCAGACCGCATGGGCTCTGGTGCTGTATCACTTCACAGGCTGCACAAGCCCTTGCTTTGGCAACCTTGCCTCGTGTCGAGATGTGCCTATCGACAGACTCGGAGAAATGTTCGGACCCGTCATCGCCATGATCCCATATCGTGTACGATTGGATGGGAGTCATTCGGTCGTAGAGACATTGCGGGAAGCGCAGAAAGACTACGTCGATAGTTTGCCCCATCAGATGTTTTCATTAATGGAAATCCACGAGGCGCTTGACGTCGGCTCGTCTGGGTTGTTTAATTCTATTCTTAGTTTTCAACGAGTCGCTGAGCAACCAGATGCATCCGTGGACGGACATATCATCCAAGAGAGATCTGCTCATGATCCAGTAGAGGTAGGCATATCCATTTCCATCACTTGAATTGTCTCCAGGTATCAACCCATACTAATATGGTTCACTTTAGTACCCCATCTCCCTCAGTGTTGGCGACAGTGATACAGAATTGTCGATTGAAATGACTTTTAAAGCGGGTTTTATTCCGAATGCTGAAGCTGATCGTGTAGCGAAGGCAATGGGAGCCGCTGTGTCGTCGCTTATAAGTGAACCCCACAAGAAAATCAGCAACGACAGCCTCTTAACCCGAGATGACTTGGAGCTTATATGGTCTTGGAACTCTGAGGTGCCAGCAGAGGACATGCGTGCCCATAATGTATTCGAAGAACAGTCCACGTTGCGATCCGAAGCCGTAACAGTCTGTGCCGAGGAGGTCGTGACTATCGTCAAAGGAGCCGGTCTAGTGACGTGGGTGGTTGACCCCAAAAACCATGACTCCCTGCTGCCGCCCGGCTGCGTTGGAGAACTCCTTCTTGAAGGGCCACTTGCTGTTTACAGCGACCTCTGTGGCAAAGTGAAAAGTGACGCAGCCTTCATCAAGGACCCAAAATGGTTGCTCATGGGTGTTCCAGGCAAACAGAAAGGACGACACGGCAGGCTCTACAAGACAGGCTACCTAGTCCGCTATAATGTGGATGGCAGTCTGGTCTTCATCGGTCGTAAAGAAGACACTCAAGCAAAGATCAACGGGCAAACAATTGAGCTGGAGGAGGTCGAATACTGGGCCCAAAACCACATGTCAGATGCTAAGCATGTTGTGGCCGAGGTTATTAAACCTCAAGGGGCCGACCTGTCTTCAAACTCTCTGCTTGCCATGTTTGTTCAGCTGAAGGATGAGACAATTGACGGCAATGAACCAGACGCTCGTATCAAGTTACTTCCCATCCCCGCTGATGTAGAAGGCAGATTGGCCAAGCATTTACCTGTTCACATGATGCCATCTTTGTTGCTCTCCGTCTCGGAGCTACCGAAGACAATGACGGGAAACATTGATAGGAAGCGATTACGGGAGATGGCGGCCCAATTCAGCATTGAGCAGTTAGAGACCGCACGATCTTCCGGACGAAGTACAAGCCGACGACCAACCTCTGAGGCAGAACGGGTTATGCAAAAAATCTGGGCCAAGATTCTTGATGTTAGTATCGATGGGATTGGCCCGGACGACAACTTCTTTCATCTGGGTGGCGACTCAATCTTGTCCATGAGACTTGTAAGCGAGGCCCGAAAGGTTCATATGAACATTACGGTAGCGGACGTTTTCCACCGCAAAACTTTGGCTGAGTTGGTCAACGGGCAGCATGTAAATGGAGTGGAATCCGGTCCACAGCTCGGTGAGGTTGCGCTCGTTGATTCTTCTACCAGGGAAGCCCTTTCCGAGGAGATCGTCTCCATTAGCTCAGACATCTGCCACAAAGACATTGCTGATATTCTACCCGTCACCAGCGTCCAAGAAAGGTGTTTTGTCGAGGGTATATACCCTGTCATGTGCATCAACCAAGACGACGCCGTTAGTGGCACTTCATGTGGACGCTTTGCAAACTACGTCTATATAGATCTGCCCGAGAACACTGATGTCCCTCTTCTGGAGGAAGCCTGTAAGCGAACCCTTAGCCAGTTTCCTATTCTGCGAGCATGTTTTTTGCAGCTGCAGGGGAAATTCTGGCAGGTCGTGCTGCATCAAATCCGGCATCCTTTCCGCGTGCAGGATGTCAGCGAGAATCTTGATGTAGCCCTCCACAACTTTTGTCTCAGTGATGCTCACAGCGTCTCCGCGACTCTGCCTCCTGTTTCTCTCGTACTCCTCAGGCACAAGACGCAAGGTGGCCGGCTGATAATTCGAATTTCTCATGCCCAGTACGACGGTGTTTGCCTACCCACGATTATTGCGTCGTTCATAAATGGGCATGTACCAACTCCTCTTCCCCCAAGCTTCTCTTCGTTCCTGTCGCATGCCTCTCTCAGACGGCCCAAGTCTATCGAATACTGGAAAAAGCTTCTGCAGGGGTCACAGCAGCCCGGTCACCTGCGCGAACATCTCCTCGCGCAGACAGATATCCATACGCCGCAGCCAGAGGCAATTTATATTCGCGCAGAGACAAGTCTTCCTCGCCTTCCGGGCAACATCACTCCGGCGACTCTAGCTAGCGCCGCCTGGGCACTGCTTCTGTCACGCCTGACTGGGCGCGGCGATGTTGTCTACGGACATTTGGTAGCAGGACGAAACTCGGAAATTGGAGGCATCGATAAGACCGTAGGATGCTGCCTCAACTTTATACCCGTACGAGTTACGTTCCCGTCGACTCAGACCCCGACTGAACTACTGTTGGCCGTCCAAGAACAGTTTCTTGCTGTTGGGGAAGCCGATTCCCTTGGCTACAGGGAGATTATCGAGAACTGCACAGACTGGCCGCCGGGTTCAACGTTTGAGTCAACCATCCAACACCAGAATATTGATGAGAATCCGCAGATTCAATCTGCCGCCGGCATATCGCGAGTGCAATTCTTTCAAAACCCCCATCTTGTGCCGATGTCAATACACATGGTCTCGGAAACTCGAGGCAATGAGCTATGCTTTGAGCTCAACAGCAATACACACATAATGAGGCTAGATGCGGCTAAGGCCATGATGGATGGGCTTATCTCAATTATTGACGAGTTCAAAAGTGCTATATGACCTGAGCTCTAACAACTTCAACTATGCAAAATAGATAAGAGGGCAAACCAAATCCCCATCAGAAGACTTTTCACATTCCCTAGAACGATAGTCGGTATATATATAAGCTATATGTGTTTTTCTACCATGTGGCTCCGCTCAATTGACGTACGAGGGACTCTCCCCTGCCAGTATCACCAAATTCACCATTTCATATCGTTTTGCGTGCATAACCTCTCGACATAGGATAATTGATGGCTTTGCAGAAATAATTGTATAATGACATAGCTTTCGCTATACATGCAGCCACTTGCCGTGCTGATAGTGGATTGGAGGGTATTCGTGCCCGGGATTACGACACGTCTGCACTACTCTCACTAATTTGATCTCCAAGCTCTTTAGTTTTGTGCAGATTTAAACATAAAAGACTAAAAAGGCTGTGCACTGCTTCAATTGTTAGTCTACCGAATTGGCCAGCATCAGCCAAGACATGACACATTTTCAGTGTAAAGCATATGGCTTCTCAACGCATACAGGTGAAATATGGATATTGACACAAAAGATATTCTAGGGAATACACCCCTTCCTTAAAGCGTGCAAGGCCTTCGCTGCATGGAAAAGTTTCGAGGTAATAGGGGTGAGGGTTAGTCCGATCATCGCTGCCTAGAGAGCAAGCCGACCAAAAATTTGAAATAAATTAAGTAGTGGCAGAGAATTCCCCAAGGGCAATAACTTGACTGTGTTTATCCAAGCGACCTAGGGATGCTGCGTTCAGGAATGGTCCTCATGTGGTACAGTACGGCTGTTTACCAAGGGCGGCCCAACAATAGTTTAGCTAACATATCATACCCAGCTCTTCAACTAAAGTATTCCAAGATAATTTACTCTCTTGAACAAGCTCAAAATCCAGGCGAGTCGTTGGGCACTTCCGCGTCACGAGAAGCCGTAAGGCTGTGTTTATCTGTCCAGTATGCGTTCTGAACTGAAGCAACTGCCTCCCGAGTCTAGTCGCAAACAAGCAAGACGTTTTTGGCTTTAGAAACGCACACATCCGCCACTTTTCAATCGTGAATGGGGAGGTTAAGCGAAAGAGCGGTGGTACACTTTCTATAACCATAGACGACTTTGCAAGCGCGAAGAGTGTCAAGAGTTGGTGTATTGTAATTCTCAAAGAAATCTAGAACACGAATAAAAGTAAATACATCAGGAAGGCGTTCTCATCGAATTGAACCGAACCCCAATTCTTCTCGTCTATTCAAATAAAAAATCCAGCATGTCTAGAAGCCACCGCCACGCCAAATGCCACCGCTCTAATTGATGGTGTACCATGGAACTCTGATTGTTTCGGGCTTCGAGCCAGGAGTTCTAAGTCGAAGGGGCAGCACACTTGACGCCCGTGGCCTGGTTGACACAGACTTCGGCTCCGACTCGATTGCCGTTCATCTCGTAGTAGCCGCCACCGCAGAAGCCGCCAACGTTGCAGAAGATGCTGTCTCCGCACTTGGGCCCGTTCTGCGGGAACTGGGGATCGGGTGTGTTGATGCAAGACTTAATCTGAACACAGACATTGTCGGTATTACCCGAGCCAGAATAGTCACTGGGGCCGCAGATGTAGCCAGAGAGGCAGTCGGCGTCAGTAGCACACTGGGGAACTGCCGTAGCAGTAAGGGCCATGCCCATGGCGATGATGGCGGACTTGATAGTGAATTGAGCCATTTTGTAATAGTAAATCTGTCGTTGTTTTCAGACGAGTAGGATGCCTACGGCTGATGTGCAGGTGCGGACGGTTGTAATCGTGGTTGAATAAACCGGATTTAATGTGAGAATCGGTCGAGTGATGAAAGTAAAAGGGATTGAAGATTGTTGTGCTGGAATTTATTTTTTCTTCCTGCAAGATATCCAGGGTTTATTTATACCCAAATGTCCAAGTCCCGTGGCGCGTGCATACTGACAATAATATACCCTCGTGATAGCAGGTATTATCCTATTCCTACCACCACCGTCCTCTTGGCGGCTTCCCCGAAGCTGTTAGTAGAGCCTCTTTCTAGGGAAACGGCTGGCTCGGACGAATATGTGCCGATGGCTTCTTCAGCCCAATCGCGCCCCGTGGCGTTCCCATGACATCAATGTGCCTCGCAGACTCGGCATTGTCGCGGCCCTCATAAGACCGTTCAGATGAGTTGTATGTTTGTGAAAACTGCTTAATCGTCTTAATTGTGGTCAAATGAGGTGATTTAGCCAGCTGCTTGCCTCCCTGGGTTTTGCTCATTTTCTATATTGACCCTGTATTGCCCTAAAAAATTATTGTTCTGCTAATCACCTTCGCCACCGGATGACGTATCTCTATAATTTTCCAAATTAGGTGCTTTTACATTGTCTCCCTGCTCGTCGAGTGCTAATCTGACAGCATTTGATGCTAGGTTTGCTAGGGCTCCGGATATTGCAGTACGTAAAGTTCAACTTTATATCTAAAAATAGCTCAAGCACAGGAACTACCGCCACCGCAGGGATCATCAGGAGAAAGTAAAATATCCGCATGGCGGAGGGTCAAGGGGAAGTGTGAGTGAACTAGGGATTATGGCCAGTATAGCGTTGACGGGAATGCCATGCCGTCAACCGAATAGGCTGCCACCCTGCGGGTGAGTTGACACCGACTCGTGACACTCATTTGCCTAATAGTCGGTAGGAAAAACACTGCCACATTCTGCAGTTATAGGGAAAACATGTTACCTGGGCCTCTTACATGTAAGGTCCTTGGCGCCGTCTTTTAGCCCTAGGGGACTTGAAACGGCCATATTGCATCGAGCTCATACGTCATTATAATTTTTGAGTTGTCGTTATTGGTTAAAAAAACTGGGACTTTATAGAAATTATGGACGGTAGAGCCGATACTTAGATGTGTGCTACACTACCTAGATATTTGGTTGTGTGGTGGCAGTAAGCTTGAGGCCACAAAGGCTGCTCCTAGTGGCGCCAAAGCGCCCAGACAGCTTGACCACCTTTTCATTGGCAGCCAGTAGGGCCAATCAAATTAATCAACTAATGTTTGGAGAACTGGTGGCAGTGTAATGCAACAGATTGATGTAAGTCGGTCTGTTAGTCTGTTGAACAAGCCAGTCATTCCAGGGCAACATAGCAGTCACAACACGAGCCCAAGTGTTTTGTAATTTTAAAGTGAACTGGGCAAATTGCGATTGAGCATGCCCGTCAATGGTTTAGCACTTCCCCCAAGAAGCGCCTTACTACATACTCCAATGGTTTCGGATCAAAGCCATGACGCAAGACCATAAACAGCCATGAGCTCTTATTTCTTGCGTATCCCGTATCATCTATTGCATATCGACGCACTGAAAACAAAGCAGCTCCATTTTTCTGCAATTGCCGCGTTGGTGGCGTACACATTCCCAGCCCGACAGCCGTAGCTACCTATCACTATGTCGAATGGCGTGACAGTTCAGCCTCTTTGATCCATCAAGACTATGGTGTCTGTTCGGTAGCAGCAAGCCCGAGAAGCGTCAGCAAGATCGCCGCGGAGAAGCCCCTGTACAAAACATACAAGTCAATCGGGAACAGCGAGACCATCGCCAGCAGTCAGCAATATTGCAACTCGTTAATGATGCGGTGTCGGTGAAGGCGAACAACACAGAATCTCTGCTCTGGGATAGGAAGTCGAGAAAGGACAAGCATACAAAATAATTCCATTATAAATATGGCTACCACTCGCTGATAAACTGGAAGATTACAACACAATCCACAGTCAACACAGACACTCCAGCACCACTCCTCTCTTTGAGAACTACATCGCGGAATCAATCAAGCCCTCTTGCCAAGCCAAATATCAAAACAACTTTACAACATGGCGTCCAGAATCTTGCAGATCACTGTCGCAGCTTTTGCCTTGACCACTGCGGTCAGCGCAGTCCCTCAGCAATACCCCAACAAGTGCGGCGACCAGGTTTGCCCAAGCGACAAGCCCAACTGCTGCGCCGTCAATGTGAATGGCGTTGAAGAACTCGGCTGCTTTGCGGTCTGCCCCAATCCACCACAGCAGTCGCAACGGCTTCAGCAGAGGCAACAGGGCGTTGAGTGCGGCGACTCCATCTTTTGCAAGCCTAACCAGCTTTGCTGCGCCGTCATCTACAATGGCGTCGAAGAGCGAGGGTGCTACGACGGCCCTCAATGCCCTCCTCTCAACCCGGCCACCACCATGACCACCATGACCACGACAACCGCCGCCTCTCCCGCCGCCACTGCTGGTCCCAAGTGCGGCGATTCCTTCTTCTGCCCTGTTGGCAAGGTGTGCTGCCCCAACAAGCTTTATACTTGCGCCGACACTGTTGATCAGTGCCCCAAGTAAGACTTGCCTTGACAATTGCGGTACATTGACGTCGAGGTCAACCCGGAACGAATACAGTCACAGGGCTGGAATGTATAGAATTTCCTGTTTTGTTTATTTTGTTTTGTTTTACGTCATTTTGCTGCCGGATAGACAATAGACTATAGACAATACTACGGGAGAGGGTATACAGCGTTGGATGCATGGCTTCGGAACAGTGCTACTAGACCGTTTCCTCATGGTCGATAGTCAAGCTTTATATATAGACAATGACAGTTTCTGTTGACACAATGCTCCGTCAAGTCGAACCATCATGACTCTCAACGTAGTTGTCAGCTTGTAATGGCGAGCTGCTAGCCCCATCTAATTCATCTCCAACGGCTAGAGTGCTGAATGGGCATCGGATGTCTCGACGAATACCTCAGAGGTACTGCTAAAAGCGACCTAAAGCCTATAATGAAAATTTCAATGACTTTGAGTGTATGAATAATACTGTACTTTTGGACCGTTTAGGAACCCAGAGGGCTTGTCAGCAATATGAATATCCCAGAAGTCTCTATATTTTCATGTGTAGCTCTCTATCAAGTTGTCCGCAGTGGAAGAGACATTATCCCAACCCCGTTTAAATAGAGAGTAGTGGCGCGCATCTGCATTAAACAGACTCGGTAGGAAAGGACAGGCTGGTCTTTCGCGAAGCACAACAACTTCCAAAATTTCCACCCGGGCATCGGCAATGACATGAGTGGTCGATACTTCATCGCAGAAAAATGATTAATGCCTGAACATATCATCTAATGCGTCACATACCACAAGCCATTAAATTCCGCGCCGAAGCCGAAAGTGGCAACATAACGCCGTTTATGCCTTTTTTGTCCTGGAAATTCTTCCCAGGAGACTCTAATTATATACCAGACTAATAAAAAACAGGCCGTTTGAGTCATCCAGTACGTGTCCCGCCTATGGAACGAAAGCTCCGGAGGGGGCGAAGTGATGCGTCTAGGTCGAACGGAATGTAATGGAGTGAAGGACTGTGAGTAGAGCCCCAGTGACAGGGGGGAACGGGGCTTGTGTCTGTCAGCCAATGGGAATAGAGTGATCTAGGCTGGTTGGTGGAAGACATGGTATCATGGATCCACTTGTCCATGAACAAGATAAGGGGTCTTGTGAAGTATAAGAATGGGATAGAGTGTAAAAACCGGTACCCGTGGGCACCCGTGGGTATCCAAGTTTTTCTTGGGTTATTCGTGGGCTACCTATTTTATTATGTAGGTGGTTTAGGTATACTACAGGTAACCTAAGAAAAAGATAAGTACCCTATAAATACCTATAAAATATATAATAATATAATATAATAATATAAATTAATTTCCTTAAACTAATTATAATAATTAATTATAATAATTAACGTTAGCCCTTTAATAAAGTCTAAAGTATTATCTCTTAATATTTAATATAACTTTAATTATTAGGTTTTAAAGAGTTAATTAAAGAGCTAATAGAACTAATTATTACTTTCTTTTCTTTCTCCCCTTTCCCCTCTTTTCTCTCTTTCCCTTATTCTTAGCGTTTCTTACGCTTAGCTATTACCTTTTTATCTTCCCTTACACGTATAAGTTTAAGTATTTTTTCCCTTTTAGTATTATTTGATTTTTCTTTACGTTTTTATTCTTTATTTATTAATAGACGTTTTATATAGGCTTTATTCTTAAATTCTTTACCCTATTATAAACTATTATAATTACCTATAAGATAATTAATATAAATAATTATTATAAATAAATATAATTATATAAACCTTTTATATAACCCTATAAAAAGGTAGTATTTTACTTTTAAAAGATATTTAGTATATTATATAAAGTGTAAAAGTTCTTAGGTATAATTATAACACGCTTTACATGTTAACTTAAGATATTTATAATTAAGTATAATAAGTAAATAAGTAATTAAATATATATATAATTTATATACTAATTAATATTTAAACTAATATTATTTTAGCTAACTCTTATAAAGCTTAAATTACGTTAAGATTTTAGCGAGAAATAAAGGTGCTTATATTATTAGTAATCTCTCTTACTAGGCGCTAAAATAGTGCTCTTAAAATAATAAGTAAAGTATCCCTTTAATAGCGTTAGATTTCCTAGAGTATTATAGTTAATTTAAAGTTAAAGTTATAATAATTATTTATAGTAATTATATATACTTACTATTAGGTTTAAAGCGATATAATCTTTTAGCTAAAATTACTTAACTAGGTAGCCTCTTACCTATTATCTTTCTAGACTAATTACGTGTAGCTATTATATTTTTACTTAAAAATACTCTATAATATTATTATTAAATATAACTAATAAAAATAACTAATAAAAACACTTATTAAAGCGGTTATAAGCGGGAAAAATTAATGGTAAAGGGTAATAAAGTAAAAAAAAGAGGGTAATAGGGAAATTTTAATAGCTAATAAAAGCTACACTAAAAATAAAGCTTATAGGTATATAATTTTAACAGCTAATAAAAGCTACACTAAAAGTAGGGTCTTTAGGTATATAATTTACCCCGCTCTTATATTTACCCTACTATTAGATTTTACATATTTTAACTTTTTATATATTATCTTACTACTTTTAATATATCTTTTTATATTATTTTTATTATAGAATATAGATTTTATTAATTATTTTTAATAGCTATACCTATAGTTATATAAATCCTTTTTTTTAGGGTTTTATTTTAACGTAATATTATATTAGTTTAACGCTATAGCTATAATTAGTTCTAGTATTTTCTATAATATTATACATGTAATTATATTAATTATTTCTACTTATTAGGTTAACCTTTTAGTTTAAGTAATAAAAAGCGTAAAGCTAAGTCTAAGCTTTCGTAAAACGTATATATAAAGCGAGTAAGGGAACGTTAATTATAATTAACCTCTACTAGGCGTAAACGAGAAAATAGGTAAAATATTATACTTATTAAGTAGCGCTATAAATTAAAAAAATTACGTGATATTATAAAGTATAAGAAAGCATTAAAAGTAACGCGTAATACTCTTAAAGAAGAAGTTAAGTAACGCGTTTAGGTAAAATAGTAAGTATTATTTAATTATAATAATTATTTATACTAATTAATTTAATAAAAAGAAGTAATTACATTTAAATTAAAGCTATAATATAATACTTATTAAATTAACGTAAAATAAAGATAATAAGAATCTAGATTAAAAGAATATTAATAATAATACTATAAATCGCGTAAATATAATAAGAAATTCTAATAAAGGTATTTTAAAAGCAAATATTTGAGATATAAAGATAAGCTTTTAAGATATTTAAATTAAAAAAATTAAGGTAAGTTTTATTTATATTATTTTATTTATATTATTAACATTAATTTAAAATAATAACTATATTACATTTAAGCTTATACGTAATATAGCTATTAAGATACTAAAGATAATCTAGTTTAAAATTTAATAATTTCATATATACCCGCTTAATTATAAGAAAGAGATTACTATTTTAAAGTATAAATAGTTTAATATTACGTGAGTTTTCCTTTATATTAAATACTATAATAAGTATTTAATATTATTAGTTCTACGCGCCTTTTATAGCTTAATACTTTAAAGGTATTTAATTTAATAGAGTTATTAGTTTAATACTCTATTACCCGCTTATATCGTAAAAAAACACTATGTAAGCTAAGTTAATAGTATTAAGTATAATAAGATACCTACTTTTAGCAATTAATTATTGTAATTATTTTTACTAATTATTTCCAGGTAATACTATA
This sequence comes from Metarhizium acridum, assembly GCF_019434415.1. NCBI lineage: Eukaryota > Fungi > Ascomycota > Sordariomycetes > Hypocreales > Clavicipitaceae > Metarhizium > Metarhizium acridum. Next base: position 378,411 of record NW_027094042.1, on the reverse strand, counting down.
GAATCCGTTAAAAGTTCTTAGTTAAATAATACGTATAGGTTAGCTACTTATATCGTTTATATTAGCGGCTAAGTAAAATTAATATAATTCGCGATATTTATAGCTAGGGTTATATACGCGACCCTAATGTAACTTAGCTCTTTATATTCTTAAAGTAGGAGAACCTACCTAGTCTAGCTTATTTTTAGTCTATTATATCTAATAATTAAATTACTAGAGTAATTAAAAGCCTTAAGTAGCTCTTAAAAGAACTAGAGAATATAAAGTATTAAATACTTAGAAAATAAAATAAGAAAGTTATTCTAAATATTAATTTAAAGCTAAAGGTCTAGAAAATTCTTAATAATATTATAGAATAAAAATATTAAAGATAATAAATAAATTATAAGTATATTTTTATTAATTAATTTTAATAACTAATTATTAGCTTAGCTTTTTAGTAATATAAATCTAATAACTCTTAGCTTATATTATCTTATAAGGCTATAGCTTATAGGTAATACGAAATATTATACGTAATATAAGTAACCCTTTCCCCTTTTTAAGCTACCTATTATTAAAGATTTAACTTAACTATACAAGTAATAATTACTATATTATATAATTCTAGTATATTATAAATTATATATATTATTATTATAGGAAACTTTATTATAGGATTAATTAAGTATATAATTCTCCTAATAATATACTAAAATAAACTTAATTATAATACTAGTCTTTTAATGCGCCGTTTTAAGGAGATTTATTATAGGTCTTATTAAAAAGAGAAATATTAGTATTTATTTATTAAATAAATATATAAGGTAAACTTATATATAATATTTTACTTACCTTTTAAGCGCTATTAATAGGTTCTACGGTTTAATATTAACTTAAATTTTATTATATAGTAATATATTTTAATCTTTTACTTTATAGTTAAACTTATCTTAAATAATTAAAAGAATAAGAAATATAATATATAATACTTACTTATAGGTTATTTAAGCTAGCTAATACCTATATAAGTAAGATTACTATTCTACATTTAATAAATAAGAACTTAAGAGTAAAAAGAGATAAAAAATAAAAACGCGTAGTCTTATAATAAGAAAATTTTACATGAAACTATCTATTAATTACCTTACTATAAGTTACGCGCTTATTCTTATTTAATAGGAATTCTATGTATTATTTTTACTTATTACCCCTTTATTAAAGCTTTAAGATTAAACCTTTTCTATTATTTCTTTCTATTATAGATTTTAATTCTAACGATAATATTTAAAAGCATTTATTCTCCTCTCCTTTATTACTAATAATTCGCCTATTAGATATTAATTTAAAGAGAATTATAAACACTAATTATCTTTTATATAATATAAGAGACTTTACCTAATAATTAGACTTTATAACTTAATAGTTAACAATTAAATTCTATTAATAATAAATAACTACTTATTTAATAAGTTTATTATTAAGCTTAATTATAAGAAGAATATTTTAATTCTCTTATTAGTCTTATATATAGAAGTCCTTTATATAAGGCACGTAATAGTTAAATAGTATATTAAAAGTTATATGTAATTATTACTATATTATACTTACTTATCTATTTACTTCTTAAACTAATAATAGTATATCTACTATATTAAAATATCTTACTAAAGCTAGGTTCTATAAAACTAACCGCCTACTAGACCCTTTTAAAGATATAAAATAAGAATTTAAGGTAAGTAGTATATTATTTATATACATTAATTTTACTAATTAATTTATAGGTTAAAATACTAGAATAGTGCTAGTAAATATAAAAGAAGTTATTAGTCTTTATTACTTAAACGCACTTAGCTATAAATATTATTATAAACCCTACTTTTAATAATATTCTTAAATTTCTTTATTTAAGTATTATAATCTCTAATACTCTATTAATAGTAAAATACATTTATAACTATATTATATTAATATAATAATCTCTTTTATAATATATTATAAAAGGATTATAAATATTATTAATAATTAATAATTAGACTAGAAATATTTAAACTTAAATAATACTTAGTATATTATACCACTTTATTAATATAAAGTAGAATCTTTAAATAATTACTCTTAGTTTAATTAATATATCTAAGAATATATTTAAAGAAAGGTAAGACTAAGAGATTATCCGCTACCTTTAATAGAATAATCTATAACTATATTACCTACTAAAGAAAGTTAAATTTATTACCGGTAATAATAGCTTTTACCTTAAGCTAAAGCGCCTTTATAAAGCTATTTTATAGTATATTCCTTTTAAATAATAATAACCTAAGATTTACTTTATTCGCTATATTACGTATATTTTAAATCTTATTATTAGAGAGGTTATTTATACTACTAAGATAATAGTAATTAAAAAGAGTATAAATTATTAGGATAATACTTATAAGCTTAAAATAAAGGAAATTACTAAGCTTAATAGTAACCTTAAAAGTTATCTTTAAGATATTATTAAAAGCGCGGGTAAAACACATATAAATTTAATTTTAATTACTATTCTTAAGGTATAAGATATTTATTTACACTCTTATATATCTTACTATTATAAATCTAGTATTTTTATTAATTATTTTTACTAATACTTTCATAGATTTAAAATCTTACCTTATATCTTTTTTAAAGTAATAAAGTATAAGTAGCCTTTATAAATATATAAGGTAACTTACGCTTAGGGTACGCTTTATTACGGCTAATACGTAATATTACTACTCGGTGAAATTTAATTACTTTAATGCTATTATAAGCTTATAAGCTTTACTAATTAATTAACGCTTTTCTTAATACTAATATAACTTTTTAAGAGGGTAAATTTAATAATAAGAACTAGAAATAAGTTAGCTATCTTATTAATATTAGCGCGATTTTTTTATAGCTTATAAATTTTATAAGTCATAATAATAGCCTAACACTTTTAAACTCTTAAAATATAATGTAATTTATATATTAATATCTTAATATTACCTAAGAGGCTATATAAAGTTAAGTTAATATATAGAATTCTAGCTTATTTAAAGCCTCACGTATAATCCTATAATAAGCAGTTAATAATATAAAGAAAAAGGCTAATAAGTATAATACTCTTTTATATAAAGATAAAGATATATATACTATTATAGCTTTACTTACCCTAATTAATACTAAGTATATAAATTAGCGCTATTAAGCGTATTTAAGCCTATTATTTCCTAGATAATTAAGTAATATAATTAAGTTATATTACTAAAAGGTATTTACGTAAGAGTATATAAAAATATATTATTAAAGCTATGATAAAACTTATTAATAATCGTATACTATAAGCGAGTTATTTATTAAGGTCTTTAACTCTAGCTCTTAAAAGATACAGCTATTTTACGAATTATTTTTAGTAATTATTTTTATTAATAATATTATATTTTATAAATAAGAGCGGTAAACTCTAAGCATTCTCGTGCTATTTATTAGGCTTTTTTCTGTAAACGTTAGAATATATTAAAAGATATTTATAGCTTTTAATAACAAATCTTAAAGTAACTTTTATATTAAGATATCTTAAGAATAGCCTAAGATTACCTTACTATTTAGCTAAGTACTATACTTTTAAAGCGCTCTTAGAGTATTTATTATAATATTAACTATTATAATTAGTATTATTTATTAACTAAGGTATTAATAAACCGTTTTTTTATATTAATTTATAATTATAAGAGTAGCTAATAGCTACTACTATTAAAAGACTACTCCTTAAACACTAATATTCTAGTAATAATATAGTAATAATACTTATATAAGCTATAAAAGGCGCTTAAATACTTAAATATACTAGATAAGCCTAATAATATAAGCTATCTTTTATTAAATAAGTATAGTATTAATATAGGTATTTATTTTATATTTATTGCTTAAATTAAGCTAATTATAATATAAATAAGAAATTACTTACTTAACGCGTAAATTAACTTAAAGAGAATAAGCTATATATATAATAAATAAAGAGCTTTAATATTTTAAGTTAAATATTATATAGCTTCTCTTCTTTATTAATTATATATAATAAGGTATTATTACCCCTTAAAGATACCTTAAAGCTCTTTAGCTTAATAATTAAAGCTAAGCGTTAAGAAACTAATTAAAGTATAAACCTTAAAGTATAAAATAAGAATAATACTTCTCTTAATACGCCTAATATATTAACTATTATTACGCGCTTAAGAGATTAAATTAAAGCTTAGTTATTAAGTTTAAGTTTAGCTTTAATAAGTTCCACGTTAAAGAGACCTTACCTAGCTAATTTAATATTAGCTTAAAATACTCGCGTATAAAAGAGATAATATATAAAGCATTTAACATTTATTATATTACGTATATAAGTTAAAAGAAATATTTAATTAATTAAAAGAGAGTTATTATAGTAAAGAGAAATATAATAAAATAATTATTATAATTAATTACTATATAACTTAATAAATGTACTCTTAAAGTAATTACGTTTACCTTAAAGGTAATAAGTAATTTAAGTATTCTTAAATTAAATAATAATACGCTTAGCGTAAATAGCGTAGAGATTAATATCTTAAAATAAGAAGATAAGGTAAAACTTAATAAATATACTTAAATATACTCTTAAATTAATTACGTTTATCTTAAAAGGTTAAAGTAATAGGCGAGCTAAATATTCTTATATTAAATAGTAATACGCTTAGCGTAAATAGCACGGGGATTAGTATATTTAAATAAGGAGATAAGGTATAACTTAATAGACTCTTATAAGGCGCTAATTAGCGATAATAAAGGTTTTAAGTTACACTTATATAAGTATTATATAAAGTAAGATATAATACTTTAACACTTAATTAGTAATAATAATTACTATAATTTAATGTAAAGAAAGTAAGCTATATAGGTCTTATTTAGGTACCTAAAAACACCTAATATTCCTAATAAATAGTTATAGGTACCCTATTTTCCCCTACGAATCTATTTAGGTCTTTTTTTCCTACCTATACCTACCTTAAGCCCACGAGTAAGCAACCCACACGGGTACCCGTGGACCTTTTACACCCTAGAATGGGATATTACCCCCGGGACGGTCAAAAGTTTAACGGAGTCTCTTTATTATCTTTTATGATTCCTTTATACCATTACACAAAGAAAGCGGAGTGAGTTAGGCTCCTAGGAGTCAACTAGCCTCTTCATCCTTTCACCTGTCCCCAGATGGGACTTGTCTCTCGGTTATATCTGTTAACACTAAGAAAGTGTTTGTTTATTTATAATAATACAGGAACTTAGGAGGTTCTATCTGACCCTAACTATCGTTCATCGATTAAGAGAGAGATAGACTACAAGTAGCAGTAATCCGTGAGGATACGAACCGGAGTCTACGAGAGCCTATGCTCAATGGGAACTAGACAGTTCCATTTGAACTGGACGTGAATGACCGTATAGGAGACCCAGATAGAACGTAAGTAAACTAGCCCGGGCGGGGCGATCCACGAATCTGAACTTGGTGGTGAGGTTGTGCTAGAAAAGAACGAGGGCCTGTCTAGACGAGTAGATAAGTCTGTAGAGTATGGGGCACTCACCTATACCCATACCCATACCCATACCTATACCCCGGAACGTAAGAGAGTGAAGGAAATGAGTTTGGGAGAACGAACTAGAGTGAGTAATGAAGTATACTTGTCTAGTTGACTGGTTGACTGGTTTGACTAGCTAACCTAGAAGAAGGGGAAGTGGGCTTAACAGTTGTAGACAACACTGCTGCTTAATTGCATCCCATCCGTTCTCCTAAAACCCGTGTATAAAGGGGTTTTGTGTTATAGGGAACTACTAACTCGGACTAACGGAGTAGTTAACTAAGTAATTGGACGAACTATAGTGGGTGGTGTAAAGAACACATAAATATAATAAGCCACTAGTTATTAGCTCCACTAAACAGAGTGCAGGGTACCCTAAATAGTGGACGAAGAGGACACAAACAGGTGGGGTAAGAGGGGAAAACCACCACTACCATAAACAACATCCCACTTTTCGAAACGGGAAGTTAATGGAGTGACTTGGAGTCTCATGCAGTCGGTAACTCTTGCACAGAGTGCCACCCCAAATAAGAATGAGGGTAATACGAGAACGTTAAGGAACGGTTAGATAGGGACTTTAACATTACTAGAGTATTAACAAGAAAACTATATTTTCATTTTTTAAAAAAGCTTAAATAATTTATAAGAAATCTAATAAAATACTTAAATTATAATAATAAATACATAAATTAGCTAATATTATAACTAATTAGCTTATATAAGAAAGTGGGTTCTTTTAGCTTATTATAAGCTTAGGACTAGATTATATAATTTTCTAAAAATATACTATATTATATTATACTATTATTAAAATAAACCTAGAATATAGGACGATTAGATAAGATATTAGAAAAGAACTTTATTCTTAGATCTTTTAATAATATAAGACTAAAACTTATTTAAATTATTTAATATTTAAATTAATTCTTTTATACTTATTTATTAAGGGTTTTAGTCTTAATTTATACTCGCTTTTTACGTAATAATACTTATAGAATTTAAACTAGAATTAATAGGGATTTATACTTTATTTTAGGATATAAGTGAACTTAATTTAGTCTCTCTTTACAGGTAACTCCCTATACGTAGTACCCGATTTAGTCCCTCTTTCTAGGTAACTTCGTGTGCGCGTGACAACTATAAAAACTACATTTTATAGTTTTTAAAGTTCTAGGCTTATAAGAGCTTATAAGGACCCACTTTTTTATGTTAGCTTATAGTATAAAATTCATACTATTTATTCGTAAAACTTATAATCTTATAAGTATTTTATTAGATTTAATATTATTTATTATATTTAAAACTACAAAAACTATAAAACTACAAAACTATACTACTTCTAATGCTCTAAACATCACTTTAGTTTCTTTAGAAAGAAGTAGAAGTAGAACTAGGACTAGAGTGCGTAGAGTGTCTAGAGTAGCTGTTTATGTAATACATAGATAACATGATATTAAGTGTAGAGCATTAATAAGAAAACTACATTTTCATTTTTTCAAAAAGCTTAAATAATTAATAATAAATCTACTAAAATACTTAGATTATAATAATAAATATATAAAATAGCTAATATTATAATCAATTAGCTTATTTAAAAAGTGGGTCCTTCCAGCTTATTATAAGTTTAAAAAATAGATTATGTAATTTTTTAAAAACACACTACACTATACTATACTATAAAAACTATAAAATATAGTTTTTGAAGTTTTAAGCTTATAATAGTATATAAGGACCCACTTTTTTTAAAATTAGCTTATAGTATAGAATTTATACTAGTTATTCGTAAAACTTATAATCTTATAAGTATTTTATTAGATTTAATATAGTTTTTTATATTTAAAACTACAAAAACTACAAAACTACAAAACTACACTATAGTTAATGCTCTGATTAAGTGTAGAGCTCTTACGAATATAGTAAATACAAGTGTATTATATATTGTATTTTATATTGTATTGTATTTTCGTGTATTATATTTAAATACTATATAGCGGTATTTGTGCTTATAAGTTAGAGGGAATTAAAAGAACTATTTAGTTATAGCTATATTATTAGTATAAGAAGATAGCTATACGCTTAAGTCTTTAATTTAATAAGTTTCGCCTTTATAATTAAGTTTATAAGGTCTTTTATTAATATATTATTAAAGTTATTTAATTAGCCTTATATAAGCTTATATTATATGGTTAAATTATTTACGTTACTTAATTACTTATTTACAAATTATAACGCGCACATAAAGTTACCTAAGAAGAGAGACTAAATCGAGTACCGCGTATAAGAAGTTACCTATAAAGAGAGATTAAATTAAGTTTACTTATATTCTAAAATAAGGTATAAATTCCTATTAATTCTAGTTTAAATTCTATAAGTATTATCACCTAAAAAGCAAGTATAAATTAAAGTTAAAACCCTTAATAAATAAGTATAAAAGAATTAATTTAAATATTAAATAATTTAAATAAGTTTTAATCTTATATTATTAAAAGACTTAAAAATAAAGTTCTTTTTTAATTTCTTACTTAATTATCTTATATTTTAGGTTTATTTTAATAATTTTTAAAACTTTTTTATATAATTACCTTTAAAAAGATAATAAGAACTTAAGAATAAAGCTATACGTTATATAATAATATATTAAAAGAAAAGATATCTATTATATCTCTTATACGTAAATTATTTACTCTTTTAACTCTTATTAAGTACTTTATTATTATTATATAAAAGGTATAATTAAAGAAGTACTTATATAAACTTAAGTAAATTTAAGAACTTAAATCTTAAAAGTAAAAGTTACTTTAAAACTTATTCTTAAATAATAAGAGAAGTTTCTTAAAATAATAAGACTTCTTTTTATTAAAAGAAAATTAAGGTTTAAAGATTTAAATTAAAAATCTCTTTAAGTTATCTCTTAATATAAATTAAAGAAAGAGAAATAATTAATTAAATAACCTTTAATATACTTTTAAGAGTATTTTAAGAAAATTTAAGAAGAATTACTTTTAAATCTTATATATAATTATATAAATAAAGAATAAATATTACTTTTAATAAAACTAATATATTAAGAAAGTAAAAGCGTATAATTTAAGTATAAATATTAATTAAAAAAATTTTAAAGTATAAACCTTAAATTTTATTTAAGATTCTATTAATTAAAATATAATTATAATATAATAATTAAAAGAAGTATATTAAAGAGAAAATTAATCTCTTTAAGACTTTTATATATTCTTAAATTTATTAAAAAAGTATTTCCCTTATATTTTAAAGGTATAATAAGCACTTAACTTCTTCATAAAACTTTACTCTTACACTTAAAACTATATTAAAATATATATATTAAGTATACTAAAAACTTAAAAGAAAATTATAGCTTTTATTACTTATTTTTAAAATAATATAAAAGGTAAGTAAAATAATAAGTAACCTTAAAATAAGAACTTAAATAAAAGGCTCTTTAAAGTGCTTTAAAGAAACTTTAAGAACTCTTCTCTTAAAAGAGAAAGTAATTAAAAAAGATTCTTAAAATTTAATTAAAGGCGTTTCTTACGTTAAAACTTATCTTAAAATAAAGATAAAAAGAAGATTAATAATGAAGAGAAAAAGAATTTTACTTATTAAAAGTATAATAATAATAAATATCTTTAAAATAAATACTTTAAAAGAGAAAAGATTAATAATATAAAAACTTAAGATAAAAAGAGAGAAAATAAAAAGAAGAATTAATTATAAATAATACTTAATTTATAATTAATAAAAACTATATTTAAGTAAAAGCTAATCTTATAATATAAGCTATAATTTAAGAATAAAAATTAATACTTATTAAAGTAACTTTAAATATTAAAGTTAAAGTAAACTTAATTAATATTACCTTAATATAACGTATAAAATTATATTACTTAAATAAGATTCTATTAAGTTTTAAGATACTTAATAATATTTATTTATAAAAGTTAAAAGTATAAAAGATACTTTAACTCTTATAAATTTATAAGAGAAATAAAAAGAGTTTACTTAAATCTAATATATAATATTAAATATAAGTAAAAATCTTCTTTTACTTAAAATATTAGCCTTTAAAAATAAGAATATTATTATAAATATAAGATTATAATAATAATAGTATAATATAAAGAGAAGTAAATATAAGGTAATTTTAATATATAAGTTTAAAAGAGAAGTATAAAATCGCGTATATATTTTCATTATATTTAAAGTAAAAGAGATAATATTATTATAAGAAAATAGTATTAAACCCTTTTTAAAAGTAATGCCTTTACTATTAATATTATAGAAATATATTAATATTTTTAAAGATAAGAAAGTAAAAGAATTACTATTATATTACTTAATTAATTATATAATTAACCTAATAAAAAAAGAATTACCTTTATATAAATTTATGTACTTACTTTTATTAAAAAAGCTAATAATATTATAAGATTATTTAAATAAAAACCTAAAGATAAATTAAATTTAATACTTTAAAAGTTTAATAAAAGTATTAATCTTATTTATATTAAAAAAGAATAAGATACTTTATCTTTACGTAAACTATTAAGAATTAAATAAAGTTAATATTAAGAATTAATATTTACTTCTCTTAATTATTAAGATATTAAATTAAATATAAGAAGTTAAGGTATTCTTTAAAGTAAATATTAAGAAAGCTTATTATTAGATTAAAATTAAGAAAGAGAATAAATAAAAAACCGCTTTTTAAATATAATATAAGTATTTTAAATACTTAATAATACCTTTTAAATTAATTAATATACTTATTATATTTTAAAGTTATATAAATTAAGTGTTATAAGGCCTAAATAATATTATTTATATTATATACCTTAATAATATCTTAGTATTCTCTAAAATAAAGAAGAAATATAAAGAATATCTAATATAAGTATTAAAATAAATAAGAAACGTAAGATTATACGTTAAATTATTTAAGTATAAATTCTTTTAACCTTAAGTAGAATTCTTAAAGTTTATCTTATTAATAAAAGAGATTTTAATAGATTTCACTTAAATTAAAACTATTATATTTTAATTAAAACCTAAAAGCTATTATAATATATAAGTATTCTTAAGGTTTTATAACTTTTATTAATACTTTATTAAAGTATACTTTTATATAATAGCTTTATTAATAGCTTTATTAAAAGAAAGTAAAAATAAGTGAAAATTAAAGAGTATAAAACTTAATTAAAAGAAAATAAAAGCGTTTTATACCTTAAAAAACGCCTTTATAAAAGCTTTATTCTTATAGTATTTTAATTTTAATTAATAAACTTAAATTAAAATAAATATATTAATCTTTATAATTATAGTAATTTTATTATAATTTAAAGATAATAAAAAATAATATTTTATTATCTTTTAATTATAAAAATTATAAGATATAAAGACTTATTATAATACGCTTAATTAAAAGATACTAGTAATTAAAAACGTATTTAAATATTAATAATATTATATAAATAATATAATAAAGCTAATTAAAGTTTTAATAGACTATTATAACCTATAAACGTTTATAAGTAATAAGTAATTAAATAAAAGATAATTCTAATAGTATTTATACTTAACCTCTTTTAACTTTATAATTAAGTATTAAGTAAGAAAAAGAAACCTTATTAATATACTATTAAAATAATTATATTATATAAAGAGATTATATAAAAATCTTATAATTCTTAAAGAAATTTATATAAAGATAATATAAGTAAATAAAGCGCTTATTAGATTTATTTAAATATAAAAATATAATTTATTATTCTTAAATAAAGTACTTAATTAAGAGAGATAAAATAAAAAGCCTTTATTAAAAGAAAGTTTATAAGTCTTTATAAAATCTAATAAGTGTAATAAGATATCTTTATAAGAGAATTTACCTCTTTTAAGCTATTAATTTAACCTAAAACTAAGAGATAGATTATAATTACCTTTATTATAAGAGAAAATTTAAAATACTATAAAACGAGAAAACTCTTATAAAATAAATGTAAATATACCTTTAAGAGATATAATCTTAAATACATAAAAAAAAGATTCTTAAATAAAAGCTAAATATATTAGAATTTATTTTAATTAAGATTTAACTAATAAATAACACTTAAATAATTAAGAAATCTTAATATATTAATAATATATATAAGTTTTATTAAATAAAGCTATTATTTAAGAATTACTTAAGTTATATTATAATAATTTATTAGCTAGGTACTTTAATATAAAAAGAATAATTAAGCTATTAAAAAGAAAATTCTATTAAATATATATAAATATAAATGTAAAAGATTACGTAAAGTCTTATATAATATATTAAAGAATTATAGTATAAAGGTATTAGCCTTATAATAAATTAAAATTACTATTAATTCCCTATAACTTATAGGTTAAATTATTAATAAACTTTATAATAAAATTACTAGAGACCTAGTATTATAAATAAAACGTTAATATTATTCTAGTAATAATAAATTATTATATAAAGTACTTATTATTTTACCTAATATTAAATATAATTATAGCTAGTAAACTAGTAATATTATTTTATAAATAAGTTAAATATACCTATAATATTTTTATTAAAATTATATTTAATAAAGAATCTTTATTTACTAGTTATTTTTAATTAAATTTATATTATTTAATAAAGATTTAAAGATAACTCTTTATTATATATTACCCTTAAATAAACGAATAAATAAAACGCGTTAATTAAATATTAAAATATTATCTTTAAGCTTTTATAATAAAGAATTAATTATATTAATTACTCTTATTACCTATAATATAATTTACGTGTAATAATACTATTAATTTAATAATTAATATCTTATTAAATTAACTTTTAATAGAGTTTAAGCCTTATATATATTATAATATTAAAGATAATATTATAGGAAAAAAGGTATTAAAAGTAAGAAATTAAGTTAAAAAAATACTTTAAGTAAGATAAAAAATAAAAGAATATTAAAAGTAAGTAATAGTATCTTAAATAAAATATTATAATAATAAATATAAACTAATATAATTTTAAAATAAAAGTTTAGTATTACTTTAAACTAAAAATATAAGATTTAAGTATAAAAAAAATGAATTAATCTTAAAGTATATTAGTGTTACGAACCAAGGGTACCTGAAGCAGTTGGCCGGCGTCATGGGCCGCCAGCATGCAGACAAGAATGGGGCCCGACGGGATCGCAGGTCACGTGAGGGGATCAGATGGGATCAGTCTGATCCAACTCAATGGATCAGAGGGGATCAACCTGATCCAGCACGGGGGATCAGATGGGATCTATCTGATCCAGGACTACAATAGAGAGATAGACGAGTACTTAAGGAGGAGGTATTCCCATAGTCAGATAGTCTAGATCTCTATTGATCAATCTAAGCAATAGTTTTACTATTGAGAGTTATACTCTTAACGGCCTTATTGTGATACTGCTCAAAAGCTACTCTGTAGCATTCAACCTGACTTACTTCCTAAGAAACAGACCTACTGTGCCTTAGAACCTAAGCCACCGTTACATTTTGATCAATCCTGTTCAGTAAGTTACCTTGAAACTTTGAGCAGTAACGACTTCCAAGATGTCTACTTCAAGCGGAAAGACCACCAACCCCGGGGAGATGATGAAGTACCTTCATGACAAGATCACCGAGCTCGAGAAGCAGAATCGACAGCTTCTCGACCGACAGAATGATCTCTACGAAAAACTTGAGGCACGAGAAGAGGAACTTGCAGCAGTTCAAAATCTCACACCTGCATCCTCTATCAACAACAACAACATGCCAAAATTCCCCAAGCCTGAATCATACGATGGCTACAAGGGTGATGTGAGGAACTTTCTCACACAAGCCCAAGCTTACCTACGAGTCAACGAAAAAATCTACACGACACCTGAGTCACAGATTCTTTGCATTGGCAACCTCTTGACTGGGAAAGCAATGGAATGGTGGGAGCCAACCCTCCGCGCACATCTTAAGCACGGTGCCGAAGCCGGAGCGGAAGTTGTCCACATCTTCTCTGATTACGAAACCTTCGAAGAACGACTTCTCGCTGCATTTGGAAATCCCGATGAGCATAAGGAAGCTACACGACAACTTACTCGACTCAAGCAGACCGGATCTGCAGCTCATTACGCTAGGGAATTCAAACGCATCGCAGCAAAACTCAACTGGAATACCGAACCCAAAATGGAAGTCTTCTATCAAGGACTCAAAGAAGAAGTGAAGGATGACATTTATCGAGAAGATCGTCCTGAGTTATTTGACGACTTCGTCGAAATGGTCATCAAGGCAGACAACCGTCTATACGAGCGACGTCACGAAAAAAGTCACAGGAAATTCGGAACATATGCTAGGTTCAATAAACCTAATAGTAGCAAGCCACGCCGAACATCGACAGCATACGGGTACCACGCCGGACCTATGGAACTTGACGCCGCGAATAAGGAAAAGGGGAAGACTTGTTACAATTGTGGCAAGACTGGACACTTTGCGAATAAATGCAGAGCCCCGAAAAAGCCATGGAAGCCAATCCCTGAAGGCAAGAAGCTCCATGCCGCAAATCGAGAAGACTTGCCCACGCGAAATCTTAGTATGGCAAGCAATGAAGGAAGCCCCACGTTAGCAAACAACATCAGTTCGGATGAAGATTGGGAATTCGGAACCCAACCAGTACCCGACGACTTTTGGGAACACTGGACACCCTCACCAAAAAGTGAACCTTCACTGGAACAGATCCAAGAAGAAGAGAATCATCCAACTGAGAAAGACGAACCTGAAATCGAACACAGACTCCTTAATTGGACCTTCTGTTACGATGACAATTGCTACACGCACCTTAGCAGCAAGCAAGGTAGCGGATGGTTTCCACGAGAACGAAAGGGAAGGAGAACAACCCTTACGATACAACCGAAATTACGACGAACCGATTCAAAGATATTGAACGGAAAGTTATACTGTGCTAAGGATAACGCACACACTACCCAAGCCATAACCCCACAATGCAAGGAGGAAGGGAACTGTGTGACTGTGAGCAACTCGCTTAGCCCGAGTTCGATTAACACAGATGGTAGATCAAGCGATCACCAAGGAAGCTCCAACAATGCGTCGGAAGACAACCGCCGACGACAGCGCCTAGAACAACGCGCTAGAGAACGACATGAGGACAGGATCAACAAATCGGGAAACGACAGCCGTCGTCGCAATTAAGACCGATTCCTCGACGGAGATCTGACAGGTCTCTATGTACTGCAAACATCGGCAGCACAGCACACCTCATGATCGACATGACTATAATGGGACAAAGGATCCAGGCAATGATTGATAGCGGAGCACAAGGAAATTTTATCTCGCCGAATCTCGTCAACAGATTACGATTGCCTTGGACACCCAAAAACGAGCCCTACCGACTCACGACTGTGGAAGGAACTGCGGTGAAGTATAGCCAAGGAGTAGTTGACATGGAAGTTGCGCAGCTTCTAGTCGACATACAAGGCACGAAACACCGAGTTACACTAGATATCACAGTGATCTCAAAACACGATGTTATATTAGGGATACCCTGGTTGCGGGCGAGCAATCCACGAGTCAATTGGAGAACCGGCCAACTTCAATGGGATTTACCAGGATGCGGTTACGAAGCAGAGAGCGGCCTACGAAGGGCACCTCATTCGAACTACGACAGGCCTCTAGGAATATATGTGATCGCCAGAGAGCCAAAAGCTGAGACAACGGAGATTCCCGAGGAATACTCACAGTACAGCAAGCTGTTCAGCGGAGAGCTAGAAACAGGACTACCGGAGCATTCACGCTGGGACCACGAGATCAGACTCCAGCCCGGTACTGAACCAACGTTCAACAAAATTTATCCTCAGAACCCTGAGCAGGACAAGGCGCTCAAGGAGTATCTGGAGGACATGCTACAAAAAGGATACATACGACCATCAGAGTCCCCAGCAGGATACCCAATCCTGTGGGTACCAAAGAAGAACGGGAAACTACGACCATGCATCGATTACCGACACTTGAATAAGATCACAATCAAGAATCGATACCCGTTACCGCTTATGACGGAAATCAGAGACAAAGTTGGAAAAGCCAAATGGTTCACCACACTCGACTTAAAAGGAGCCTATAACCTTATACGGATGAAAGAAGGCCACGAGTGGATGACAGCATTTCGAACCAGCAGAGGACACTACGAATATCTAGTGATGCCTTTCGGGCTTACCAACGCACCAGCAACCTTTCAAAGAATGATCGATACAATCTTACGGAAACAACTAGGAGTGTTTGTGGTTGTATACCTCGACGATATCCTCATTTATTCAGATACCCTTGAGGAACACAAACGACATGTACATGAGGTACTACAAACTCTACAGGACAACAAACTCTTAGTCGAAGCCTCGAAATGCCAGTTCCACCAGAACACTGTGCACTTTCTAGGGTACGTGCTCACATACGGAGAAATACGAATGAGCCCGGATAAGATCAAAACCATCAAGGAATGGCCTACACCAAAGAATCTGAAGGAAGTTAGAGGATTCACAGCATTCGTGAACTTCTACCGCAAGTTCTTGAGCGGATATGGAGACATCTCACGACCTCTTACAAACCTAACAAAGAAAGAAGTCGGCTTCCAATGGAACGAACCAGAAGCCACGGCATTCCAGAAAATGAAAGATTTAGTTACGTCAGAACCTGTGTTGAAAGCACCTGATCAGGACAAACCTTATGAGCTTGAAACGGACGCCTCAGACTTTGCACTAGGCGGACAGCTTGGACAACGAGATGATCAAGGAAGATTGCACCCAGTTGCATTCTTCTCGAAGAAACTCCACGGACCCGAACTCAACTATGGGATCCACGACAAAGAACTCATGGCTATCATTGAGTGCTTCAAAGAATGGAGACACTATCTCATAGGAGCAAAGCATCAAATCAAGGTCTATACCGATCACAAGAATCTCACATCGTTCTTGACCACAAAGGATCTGAACAAACGACAGATCAGATGGTATGAAACCCTCACGGATTATGACTTCGAAATCATATACCGTAAAGGATCCGAAAACGGAAGAGCAGACGCGCTCAGCCGAAGAGAGGATTTGAAATCGGATGAGCAAGTGAGTAATGCACCCTTGCTACGCGCCACCAAGGATGGGAACCTTGTGCTAGGCACCCGAGAAATCAACATGACATGGCAAGTCAAGCCAGATGAAACATGGATGCATCGGATCGCATCATGCATTAAGAATGACAGCTATCTGGACAATTGGGAAACGAAAACGCATCTGTCCAAGGAAGGCAAGACCTTCTTGTACAATGAACGGCAGTATGTTCCCAGTACACTTCAAGAACAGCTTGTCAAGGAAATACACGAGCACCCACTACACGGACATCAGGGTGTAGGGAAAACGATCAGCAGGCTAAGAAGATCGTACGACTTCCCAGAAAGCAGAAAAATGGTACAAGAAGTCATCAAGAAATGCGACACGTGCAACAAAGCAAAATCAGCGCGACACGCACCATACGGAGAATTACAACCGATATCGCCACCTGAGAGAGCATGGCAAACTGTTACAATGGACTTCATCGTCAAACTACCGAAGTCAAAAGAACCCATGACAGGAGTAGCTTACGACAGCATCCTAGTTATTGTGGACAAACTCACAAAATACGCCTACTACATTCCATACAAGGAATCGAGCAACACCAAGGACTTAGCGTATATGTTCTTCAAAACAGTCATTGCACAACATGGATTACCAACAAAGCTTATATCGGATCGCGACAAATTGTTCACCTCAAACTTTTGGAAATGCCTCATGGAAACCATGAAGATCAAACAAAGCTTATCAACGGCATTCCACCCACAATCAGATGGACAAACAGAAATCTTGAACCAAATACTCGAACAATATCTGCGAAGCTATGTCAACTACCAACAGAATGATTGGGTAGAATGGCTACCACTAGCACAATGGGCTTACAATAGCTCCGAAATTGACAACATGAAGATGTCACCGTTCAGGGCAAATTACGGATTTGACCCTATCATCGAGACACATGCGACACAGAATGTGAACGCGCCAGCAGCTACAACGCATGCAGCAACCATGACAGAAATACAGAAACACTTGCAACAGGAATGGATATTTTTGCAGAACCGAATGAAACACTACGCGGACAGAAAGAGATTGCCAGCGCCAATCCTAGAGGAGGGACATAAAGTATACCTCATTCGCAAAAACATCAAAACTAAGCGACCCAGCGACAAACTCGACTGGAAGAAGATCGGACCATTCCTTATCAAACGGAAAATCTCGAATACCAACTACGAACTATCATTACCAGATGGAATGAAAATCCATCCCATATTTCATATATCGCTACTAGAGAAAGCACCAGATGAATCTACAATCGCTACCAACATCACAACGGAAGATACCAACGAATACGAAGTCGAACGGATACTCAAAGCACGGGGAGATACAAAGAATCGTCATTATCTCGTTAAATGGAAGGGATATCCAAACTCCGAAAACACCTGGGAACCAGCCAAGAATCTCACGAACTGCTCGACGTCGCTTGAACAGTTCCACCAGAGAATAAAAACTCATCAGGAATAGGGAAACCCAAGTCTGCTAGAAACTCGGGTGTCTGATTAAGCATGTTGGACTCCAACTCCAGACGCTCCTGGGCCTCTAACTCGTCCAGACTCTCCACACCACGAGCAATCATCTCCGCAGCCTTTTGTCGCAAAAATTTCTCCTGACGACGAATCCTTTGCAAACGAGCCATCGCCCGCTCCAAATCCTCCTCGGCCGAAGCACGTTCTCTGTCGAGACGATCCTTTTCGCGAAGGACACGATTATAAGCATCCGAAGACGTTCCGCCCGGATTGCAGCTGGTGTAACCACGCAAAGCACATTCGCTGCACCTGTCTTTCCCTTCAGCGACAATGCACTCTCGATTGTTTTTTCGACACGAATCGCAGGAAGGCATGACGAAGCCAAAGGCAGATATGAACTCGGAAAGACGTTTGCGATCAATCTTCTGGTTAGGGCGAGATCGCTGTTTCGAAACACGGTCAGAAGACATTGTGAAAAGAATGACGAAGAAAGAAAAAAGGGAAAGAGGGGAAGGAAGAGAATACTTACCGGACGAAACGAAATGGCCTTGAGGACAAGACCAATGGGGGAGGAGTATTATGTTACGAACCAAGGGTACCTGAAGCAGTTGGCCGGCGTCATGGGCCGCCAGCATGCAGACAAGAATGGGGCCCGACGGGATCGCAGGTCACGTGAGGGGATCAGATGGGATCAGTCTGATCCAACTCAATGGATCAGAGGGGATCAACCTGATCCAGCACGGGGGATCAGATGGGATCTATCTGATCCAGGACTACAATAGAGAGATAGACGAGTACTTAAGGAGGAGGTATTCCCATAGTCAGATAGTCTAGATCTCTATTGATCAATCTAAGCAATAGTTTTACTATTGAGAGTTATACTCTTAACGGCCTTATTGTGATACTGCTCAAAAGCTACTCTGTAGCATTCAACCTGACTTACTTCCTAAGAAACAGACCTACTGTGCCTTAGAACCTAAGCCACCGTTACAATTAGCTCTTTTTAAGTTCTTAATTAAGTTAAATAATAAGTATATTATTTAATACTTTTAACTTAATATAAGAAACTTTATAACGTTTTTTATATAAGTCTATTAAAATAATAGTATTAATATAAGAGTATTATAAATAAGTTAAAAACACTTTTAATATTAAAGTTAAAAGATAATAAAAACAAATAAAAAGTAAAAAGTATTAAGAATTATATTTAAAAAGAAATTTAATTATATTATCTTATAAAGTAAAAGAGATAATTATATAAGTATAATTAATAGCTTAATAATAAAGACCTTATAAATACACTTAATATTATACGTAATTATATTACGTTACTTTTAATTATAAAAAAGAATAAAATTACGTAAGAACTTTAAAAGAGAGATTAACTTAAAAAAGTATAAGAAATAAATGTTAATTAAACTAATTAAATAATATAAATAAAAAGTATAATATTAAAGCTTATCTCTCTTTAAAATAAGTTAAATATTTTAAGTTATATTAAATTTAAGATAAAGAAATTAAGTATTAAATAATTAGATCTTAATATTAAAATTAATACTTTTATAAGCCTTTTTTTTCTTAAAACTCTTAATAATACTATTTTATTTTAGCTTAATTAAAAACGTTTTTATAACCTATTAAGTCTTTTTAATACTCTTAAACCCCTTTAAGTATAAAAATAAGCTATTATAAAAATCTATTAAGATAATATATTAAAAGTAATAATAAATATTCTTAAAAAGAAAATAAGAAATACGCTTAAAAGTATATTTAAAATAATACTTAATACTTTAAAATAAGAAAAATTAATAAGAAAATTCTAAAGAAATTAAATTTAAATCTTATACGTATAATATTAATTAAAAGTAAAAATTATTTTTTTAATTTAAACTTAATTTTATTAGCCTTTTTTATATAAATAAAAAGACCTTATAATTTAAGTTAAAAATAATTTTAAGAAAGTATAAACTTAAGAATTACTTATAATATTATATAACTTATTACTTAAAGATAAGCTATAATTACTTTAATAAGTCTTTTAAGTTAATAAAAACTTAAATATAAGTTAAAGTAAAAGAGTAAAGATCTTTATATAAATATTATAATTATAATTAAAATTACCTATAAGTTATTCTTTTAAAAAGATAGCTTAAATAAACTTTAAAACTTAAATTAAATTAAATAAATTCTTAGTTATAAGGCTACGTAATATTTATCTTTAATTAATAATAAAATTAAAAAGAAATTAAATTTAATACTTATATAAATATAAAGACCTTTTTTAGAGATATAATAATTATAATTATTCTTAACTCTCTTAATAAAGTAAATATAACGTAGCTTAATTTTAATTAAAAAAGTAAAGTTAAGGTTAAAATTAATCTTAAATAAATACTTATTTAAGTATTAGATTATATAATAGTAATATTATTAATTATTATTACGTATATTAGAATCTTTTTATTAAGCTTTAACGTAAGCTTAAATCTTTAATATTACGTTATTACTCTTATAAGGTAAGTTAAACTTACCTCTTATTATTTAAGCTATTTAAGCTTAAATAATAACGTTAATAGGCGTAAAATTAAG
Source organism: Metarhizium acridum (assembly GCF_019434415.1). NCBI lineage: Eukaryota > Fungi > Ascomycota > Sordariomycetes > Hypocreales > Clavicipitaceae > Metarhizium > Metarhizium acridum. The sequence continues at coordinate 357,579 of NW_027094042.1, read as the reverse complement.
CTAATATAAAGTCTTTTAAGTGAAAACTTATTTTAATTTAATATTAAATACTTTAATAATATTTTTCTTTAAAGCTTTATATTTAATTAAAGTTTTAAAGGGATCATAAGTTAAAGTTTAATTTAATAAAACTATAAGTATAATAATTAATAGCTTTAAGAATAATATAATATTTATAATAATTATAACGTTCCTTAAAAAATTACGTTAAAGTTAAAATTTAAGAGAATAATAATGAATTACTTATTTTATTTAATAAAACTATTTAAAAATATAATTTAATACTAGGTTAAATTTATCTTATTAAAAAAAATATACTTATAAAATAAGTAAGAAATATTAATATATATTATTATTAAATTAAACGCGCTTTTTTAAGTATAAGAGTATAAAAACGTAACTTATACTTAAATTAATTATAATTTATAAAGTAAAATTAAATGTAAAAGTATATATTAAAGAAGATAAAGAAAAGCGTAAAGAAAGCTAGGATAAAATACTATAAAAAGGCCTTTAATAATATATTATATTATATAAATTAAAATAATTATATTTAAATATAATAATTAAAAAAGTAAAATAAAACGTAATTAAAAGTAATAAGAGTTAATATAAGACATTTAATAATAATAATAATAATAAGATTTGAGCTAAAAATAAATTAAAATTAATAAATATATACTTATAATTTACGTTAAAGTTTTATTAATTATAATAAAATATATTTTAAGTTAATACACTTAAATAAACTATTAATAATCTAATAATAAAACGATTAATTAATTATAACGTTAATATAACTTTAAGTTAAAAATATAACTTATAATATTAATACTTTATTATATTAAGAGAAAATATAAATAAAGTATTATATTAAGTATATATTTAAAATTTAAGCTTAATAAGTATTATTATAATTTATAAGCTAAGAAACGTATATAAATTATAAACGTAAATATTAAATAATAGTTAAGTATAATAAAAATATAAAATATATAAGAGCTAAAAAAAGAATTTATACTTAAATAATAAGAAATAAAGCTATTAAAGAGAGAAAAAGAAAAGAGATAAGATTAAAATAAAAAAGAAAAAATAAAAGATAAAATTAAAAAATTTATATTAAAGTAAACTTATAATTACTTTTACCTTAAATTTATAAGTTAACTCTTAAGGTAATTACGTTTATTAAAATAAAGAAAAGAACTTATAAAGCTCTTTCTTAAAAAAATACTTAACCTTAATTAAGAACTTTATTAAGAATAAAAATAAGTAAGAGTAATACGTATAAGTAAAGTAAATATTATAATTAAGTAATTAAAAGTAATAATCATAACCTAATAAAATAAAGGTATAAAACTATAAAATAATACCTTAAAATATAAGAATAAGAATAAAACTATAAGAACTTAAAGGGGTTAATATTATTACTCTTTTTTTTATTAGGTTTTAATAAGAATAATATACCTTTAAAGCTTACTTATATTAATAATAATTAAAGATAATTATATTAAAAGAGAGAGATAATTATAACGCGTATATAAAGTTACCTAAGAAGAGAGACTAAATTAAGTACCACGTATAAGAAGTTACCTATAAAGGGGGATTAAATTAGGTTCACTTATATTTTAAAATAGGGTATAAATTCCTATTAATTTTAATTTAAATTCTATAAGTATTATTACATAAAAAGCAAGTATAAATTAAAGCTAAAACCCTTAAAAAATAAATATAAAAGAATTAATTTAAATATTAAATAATTTAAATAAGTTTTAGTCTTATATTATTAAAAGACCTAAGAATATAGTTCTTTTTTAATTTCTTACCTAATCGTCCTATATCTTAGGTTTATTCTAACACACTTATAATAAGCTATAGCTTATAACACGTGTAATTAAAATTATAAGTATTTTAAAAGCATTTAATTACTCTATTTAAATTAATTTATTATTTATTTAAGAATCTTATTAGCTTTAAGAAGTAAGTTATAGAAATTAAAAAGTAACTAGATTGCGATACCACGTATAGAGTTACTAGTGTGTATATGTAATATGTATCGCGTTTAGGCTAATAAAATACATTACATTACTTTACTAGAATACCTATAAATATATTATAAGTAAAAAAAAACCCTGTTTTTTTTAACTTCAGATTTTAAGGCTAATTATAAGGGTTATAAAGGATAATTTTATATAATTAAAAAGAGCTAAATTAGCTCTTTAAAATGCTTTACTTTTTACTATTATAAGTTATTATATTAAAAAGTTATAAGCAATTAAAAACTCGCCTTACTTTACTTACTTTTCATTTTAAGATATAACTTTAAAGCTTAATAACTCGCTTAATATTTATATTTTAAGGTAAATTTTTAAAGATTTAAAATTGCGTGATTCTTAGCTTTATTTTAATATATAATATACTTATATAAGTATTTATATATAATATTAGATATTTTATAGCCTTATAATATATTTATAGGTATTCTTATCTTATAATGTATTATAATATATTATTATATAATATAATATAAAATAGTATAGTAAGAAATACAAAAAATACAATATATTTAGAGGTCTAGTTAGCGTAAGCATTAAAGCTACTCTAGGTTAAGGGAGACTCGAACTAGTAGTCGCAAAAGAGTAGGGTATAAGAACTAAGATAAGAAGGTTCGTACAGAAGATATAGCTAGGAAGCACCGTAAGGAGGGGCGTGAGAAGAACGTATAGGAGAATTCAGAGAATAAACGAAGTGACAATACTTAGAAGAGAAAGTCTAGAAGTGGAAGTAGCCGTCGTAGTAAAAGTAGTAGTATGTATAGTCGGTTTTTTTTTTTGGGTGATTAAACGAGATATAGTTATAAATAGCATCGTTATTCCATTTGATTAGTATATAGTCTTTTAACGAAGAAGGTATACTAAAAATTCCCTTAGCTACCATTGCCTACTAATAAAAGTGTTAAAAGAAGGATAGAGCTATAGAATCCGGCCCGTACGGCCTAAGCACAGTAACTCGAGCCTTAAAAAGGCGACGTTATTTAAATTTATGTAAAGTGACTTAACTGTTTATAAGTGTAACCCTTCGTGTGAAGAAAAGTGATTTCAGACGGTCGTTATCGCAGAGAATCTGTGTAGCTTATAGTGTTTATACACCTAATAAGCATAAAGGTGTAAGTTATACTCTAACTATATAGGGGGTATAGGAAGGGTACTTTAAACGAAGTGAAAAAGTTGAAAAAGTTTTTATGAGAAAATAAACCAAAATTTATATAGGATAGATAAAGGAAATACTAAGGGACGAGCAGAGCATTAGAAGTAGTGTAGTTTTATAGTTTTATAGTTTTTATAGTTTCAAATATAAAAAATTATATTAAATCTAATAAAATACTTATAGAATTATAAGTTTTACGAATAACTAGTAGAAATCTAAAATTATAAGCTTATAATAAAAAAGTGGGTCCTTATATACTATTATAAGCCTAAAACTTTAAAAACTATATTTTATAGTTTTTATAGTATAGTGTAGTATAGTAAGTTTTTAGAAAACTATATAATCTAGTTTTTAAGCTTATAAAAAGCTAAAGGGAGTTACTTTTTTAAATAAGCTAATTAGTTATAATATTAGCTATTTTATGTATTTATTATTATAATTTAAGTATTTTATTAGATTTATTATTAATTATTTAAGCTTTTTTAAAAAATGAAAATGTAGTTTTCTTGTTAATGCTCTGGGGACGAGGTACCCGAAGGGTGGGAACGAGAAGGGCGAGTGACATGAAGCCGTGGAAGTTATTAGAAGCTCGCTGTATAGCCTAACTAGTTGATAGCTAGCCTTGTTATCTAGATTTCGGTTAATATTACTTAAAAGAATAATATTAATAAAAAACGTTATATTAATAGCTATTAATTATAACTCTTTTTTTTATAAGGTTTTAATAAGAGTAATAAAATATATATATTAACTTTTAATAAATAAGCCTTTATAATTATATTAAGAAGAGATATTTAATTTCTATAATTAATTATAATTACTTTAAATAAATTAATAGGTAAAGTATATATTAAAGCTTATACCACCTATAATATATACTAGTATAACTTATACTTTACATCTTATATAACGGGATAATACATACAGTTGCAATAACAAGTGCATAGCCTCTAGCTAGTGAGAGTCTATATCTGCTTAATATGTCTCTATACGAACATGAACCAATATTTATTAATTCAAACCTCTATTAATGACTCCGTCTAATTTGTGCATACAAACCAGCCTCATCTCCTCCTTGTCGATGGGCTCTACACACCATCATGCATTCCGTTACACTCCATTTGACCTAACCACTTCCCTCCGTCATACGACTCCGCTCTTTACAGCGGGATACACCCTTATCAGAGCTGCAGGATGACTCCCAACTGCGTTAACGTCACAACCTGTCCTTTGCAGTCCAGCTTCCAGGGTCCCCAACGATTCCCTGCGGGCCGTTGTCCCTGTGGCCGCCTTTACCAAACATAGAGCGAGCGGACGGGTCTCAAGGACCCTAGCGTTAAGTCACTCTCCCTATTCGTTTTGGTGTGTCTCACACTCTCCTCGTCCCTCGTTGGTACCTTAAGTGTTAGTACTCTCCACTCTATGTTCCATAGAACTTACACGTATTTTTCTAGAAAAACACATATAAAAAATCTTTTAGTTTTTTATTAACCGCAGTTATACTTCTCCCGTATAACTTCTATGTGTCCGTGACTTCTTAGCCCACGGTGTTAGTAACTTGCATATACACTGTGAGACAGACACTCTTTCTATGTTCCACCTTCGTATGAATCCAGTTGGGTTTGCACGAACGGTTAAAGGCATCACACAATACTTCTACAGTCACACTCTTTTACCGTTACTCACGCCACTAAGGTTATTCACAACCTATCTGCACTCAATCTGCACAAAGTCATTTCTCGTAGAATTTGAACACCGACGGTCCCTACGGTCCCTTAAGGTGCGCGCTCGGGCCGCTTAGGCCAGATTTCATAGCTCTGTCCTTCTTTCATCGTTCGGATCGGTAGCTAGGGAAGATAACTGCACACTATCTTCTAACAAGTACAAGAATACGATAACACAAATTTCCATATGCTTTTATATAAAGAAATAAGTCGTTATAATTATAACGTAACTCCATCTAAGCTCAAGCTAACCCCGCTTAAGCATGTGCCCTACAAAGCAAAATAACGCTATTCCTATAACTGAACTCCTAAACTGATTGGACACTCAACTGTCCCGCAGAGGTGTTTGCATGCCTGACTACATTGCACCAAGGGTAAACTTAAGACGCTGCTTCTTCACAGATGCACTCCCACGCAATGGCAAGCCAAGTTGTTCTAATAGCCCATTCACCCGAGCGACTATTCGTCGACTCAATTAGTACATAAAAGCCTAAGACACCGGATGGGCGTTCGGTTACTCACCGGGCATATTATCGAGTTCCTCTAGAGTCACTGACGTTACCTCAACTAATTCACCTGTTACAGGGCTATGCAACGGAGCCAGCTTCACTCCCTGGTGACGAACATGGCCATTGTACACTAAGGCGGGAACATTCTGTTGACTAGACACAGAGAAGCACATTAGCCGTGATCACGTACCGTGACTACCAGAAAGCACAAGACTTACGTCACTCTGCTTGACCGCTCTAAAGCACTAAGTCTCTCAGCGACCGTGCCAAGACTAGTCTCCAACGTCCGTCGTAAGGCTCCTAACTCATCGATAATCCTATCGAGTCTCGCCGCATCCCGCGACGCTTCAATATTAGGATAAAGCTGGACCTCCCGGGCCAATACGTGGAGTGCATTCGCAGCCCGAGCAAAATTAGGTTGCTCTAACGCACTCTCCATCGTGCGCAACAATGGAGGTTTCCAACTGGAAACCCACTGCAATAGTCTCCGATGACTGCTCGTCGCGAAAAAAAAAAGGCAACGCGTCCCACGCGTACGTGTAACCCCAGTAACTGCACACGTAATGTGTGTCAGTGGTAACTACCCTACAGGGTAGCATATGCTGATTGCCAGTCAGCCTGTTTAAGAGAGTCCTCGAGCTAACTCTGCGGGATTAATCTTTTGAAAATGGACGAGGAAAAAAAAAATGTAGAAACAAGTTCTCATTTTTGTCGCCCAGCTCCTTGACGTTCTACTTGTATGCCTCTCCTGGCACACTAAAGCCGCAGTGCATGGTTACGTCGCTCCACTCGTCCATGAACAACTCCTTACTTGTTTACCAGAGATCCTAACGGACCAATCACCATTCGGTAAGTTGGAAGACCCACATGGATCCCTCCAGTCCCATTCGTGACATAACAGCGTGGCCGTTGGCCGCTGGTCCGCTCTTACCAAACATAGAGCGGGCGGCTTGTTCCCTTCGGGACCACGGCTTCAAGTCTCTCGGTCCCCTCGTTCCCCTGTGTTCCACACCCTTCTCATCCTTCGTCGGTACTTCCAGGCTTCGTACCTCAGCCCGTATATCCCATAACTACTATTTCCATGTTAATTTCTAACATTTCTTATACAAAAAACTTTTCATTTTTTAATTAAAACTCGCTCCCCTCGTTTATACCATTTATATACCTCTTATATATGTCTAGTACTTCCTGTCCCTTCGTGTCTGTAAATCGGGTTTACACTATGGGTCACACGTATTTAGATAGACATCCACTATTTGAATCAATCCGGTCTTGCACCGTGGGTCACACTCAGTCTACAGTTAGTCTCACACATGAAGCCATTCAGACACGGTCGCAATCAGTCACTTGCAAAGGTTTGAACAACGTCACTCCCCTACGGGTCGTTCGAGTTGCTGTGCTCAGGCCGCACGGGCCGGATTCCATAGCTCTGTCCTTCTTTTTATCGAATTTATTAATAGCCTGGGGCGAAGCAAAAGTATACTATCTCGTCACAACACACTCAACGCTCTAAAACAATGAAGCTATTCACAGCACTAGACTTATTAAACAGTTCGTACACTCCACTCTGGTATCACCTATACTACGACTCTCCCGTGTCATATTCATCACCATTTGACTCTTCTTCATCCAGCTCCACGAAATCAAACCAGAAGCACTCACACCGACCGTATCTCTCCAACGCTTCTTCCTCCCAATAAAGCAATGTGTTTGCCTCCCCTACAATAACAGTCTTAGTACTAAAGTAGTCTATAAGGCTAGAACTAGTCACTCCAAGATAACACTTCATCTATGAGCCACATAGCTCTGGTTCTCTACAGAAATAACCTATTAGTCTCCGCAACTTCTCCCATTACTCAAGAGATATAACACCTTTCCCGTCCACGAGACGGGTCACTCCGTGGTACGCATAGCTTATATGTGGTGGTCCCCCTATACTAGAGTACAAACTACACACCTCCGGGCGTAGACGCTCCTCCATCACCAAACACTCTATTATTCTGTCTCCAAGACACCGTTGGAGTTCTTCCCGAACTCTATCTCCCCTCAACCGAGTTTCTGCCATAACCTGTACGTGGTAAAAGCAAGGGTCATCACCCATCCGACTCAAATCCGGAACACGACACCAGCCACCCTTGCTTATCGTTTCCATTCTCATCACGTTTCTTTCCAGCGTAACACTATGTCCAAGTCTAGTACCTACCGTCTCTTAACTAGTCGTTTCAAGATTCACCATTGCCTTCCTCGACAATGCAGTCCACTCTGTCTCGAACCCTCGCCGTCTTATTGACTATACACCCGCTTAGTGTAACTCTGCCTCGTAGCAGCACACTCCATTAATATCCTCCGAACGCTTTGTACAAAAGCCTGATGATAAACCCAGGTTTATTTCTGTTTAGCCTGAAGCAACCACCGTCGCTTAACCCTCGTACCTCGGGTGGGAATTAACGAAACTACCTCCACGTAGTATGTAATCTTCAAGACCAGAAATCTCTTTCTTTCTATCTGCCTCTAGGTATAGACTCACAGTCCCTATTAAACACCACTTCACGGTTGAACTCACGCGTTCAAGAAATAAGTTATCATTCTCAACAGAATAACACAGAAGTAAAGGACTCCGTTTCCCTCTTAACCTCTAGTAGAAAGACAGCTAGTCTTTATAGCTCCGAGACCCCCTATCTCCTCACAAGCAATGTGGATAACTCCACAGGAAGATGAACACACCTTCGTTGGTTCACTCGTTCCACCCACCATAAAGCACCCTGTTTTCATTGGTATTACACACCACACTACTTCCCCCATATCAGTAAGTGTCTAAGAACAGCATCCCTTCGCCTTGCTTCGGTCGCTTACAGACAGCAGGACATTCCCTGGTCACTTCGTTTCCCCTATATCTACCTAGGTACCTATAGCGAGCTAGTACTGTGTGTCTGACGTTACCCCAGTTCACTCTTGGTCAGAGTGAGGCCGTTAGCCGTGGGCCGCCCTTACTAAACATAGAGCGGCGGCTTTTAGGACTCTAGGACCCAAGTCTAAAGTCACTCGTCTCTCGTTCTGCTACACTTCGTGTATAGTCGCTTCTCTTCTTAGTAACTCTCTTCGCGTATATTACGCTTTATTTATTCTATATAACTTACATGTTTATTTTTTTTCTTTTTATATTAAAAAACTAAAAACTTTTTAGCTTTATCTCTTAACTTACTATATATTAGCTCTATACCCTTATAAGGTTAAAGTACTTCTTATCTCTTTATACCTAAGAAATACATTTATACTATAGGTTATTTACTGTTTATTAAGTAATAATAGTCTTAATTTAAATCTATTTACACGAAGGTTTACACACAAAATCTTTCGGTTACGCACTTAGTGTAGTTCTTAAATAACGTCGCCTCTAACAAGGCTTGAGTTACTGGTGCTTAGGCTACAGGGGCCGGATTTCGTAACTCTGTCCTTCTTTTTAGGTTAAGGATTGGTAGCCGAGGCAAGTAGAATAATAACCAGTCCTAAAACACAAAAAAACGATTCCAACAATTCTCATTACATCTAAGTCTCTTTAAGGTTATCGTCGCAGCTAGTACTCCTTATTACCCTATCTATAACTAAAACCACTTTAATAACCAACTACTTAAAACTAACACTCTCTACACTAAAGCTATCGTGACAACCACTTCCGGTAATTGCCAAGGCAATCCATGGTTACCACCATGTACCCACACAACTCACCGTGTCACAGCATTCCCGCTTATCTCACCTAGTGGCTTTCTACGTCTAGCCACTTCAACTACACCCATTGTCAACCTTCTACTTCTATAGTTAGGACTTCCTTGCGTCCTACTAACATCCTCGCGCGGTATGAGCACCCTAGGTGCGTCTTCCCCTATTTGTAGATGCACGAGTAACATAATTCACTTAACATAGCACGGAATCATGCCTATTTAACCAGTCCTCTACTGCAGTCTTCCCAGACATGGCGTATAACCACCACCCAGGTGAGCACTCCGTCTCTGTATCTAACGATTTACCATCGAATAAAAGCAACAGCCCGGCAATTCTACGAACAGTAAACGATGCCGGCACTCCACTAAGAAGTACGACACATGTCGCCACTTTGTTATAACCAGGCCACAAAGCCTTGGACTCATGGGCCACCCAGACCCAACAACTCATGCCTGGCTTTAACTTACCAGGCAACACCCGTAGCCTCCTAGCTAAGTGATCATACGACCAAAACAATACGGTTAAGGCACACTAAGGCGCCCTAATGCATCGTCCCGGATGCTTTCTGGTAAAACTAGATGTATCCTCACGGTCAAATCGCAGACCTTCTCTTCTAGCCCTCATTTCCAAATAGAGGGACCGTCCCGGCTGACTAGTATGCTGGTCTTGTAAACGCCTCACGGCAGCCTCGACCTCCGTCTCCGAGGACGCAACCACACTACTTCTTTCCCTTGAAAGAGCACACTCAAGTGCGACACCTGACTCTCCCGAGTCATCCAGACGAACCGTCGAAAATAATTCCACATTTCCCGGATCTTTGGACGGCATTTTCTCCAACGCCTTTGCTCCTAAGCACTGCTTTGACAAGCGAGATAACACAAGTCGACCGTTCGCACAAGCGCACGTCACTACAACAACAAATAAAAATCGAAGATTGAGTTTTCTCCCCTCAGTCGAAAAACCTCTGGTGCCCTTTATCCAAGGGAACAATCTTTCTAACGCAGTCGAAAGAGCTAAAGCCTGAGTGTATAATGCCTCAGACGTCCAGACAGCGGGCACCGCGGCAACGAAGTTGTGAACGAGTCAGAAAGTGTCCGGTTGTTTTTTTTTTCTAAAAAAAAAAATATCCAGAAAAGGGTTTTTAACTGATTTGCGGGGGAATTCCCGCGGATATTAAGTGACTACTTTACGCGTATGACAAACGACTGTGACCATGTGAAATGTATCACGGCCGGATCGGACCCGCCTAGGATACATTTAGATAGTTATGCGAGATCTAACTGAAAAGATCCCCCAAGTGGAGCTGATTACACCACCGGATAATTTACTCCATAGTCTATATAGGACGACCTGCTATGTAGGACGACTTATCGTACGACTTTGTTAAGGGCTAAGCCTAAGATAGCTCGACTTTTGCTCTCGTCTATCGGCCCAACCGGTTCTTAATTCTATCCCTTCTTTAGTTTTGGATATGTTAAAGTCATCTAGTCAATTATTAGTATCCACTCTAGGGCCTTTACAGGTTTACTCCTATGCGCTTGTGACAAGGGCTCAATAGAGGGCTTGAAGCAAAAGGGCTCAATTCAATGATAATCTTGTAGGATGTCAAAGGTCCTTGGTTCCTCCAAGCTAGAAGGCGAGGGGAGACCACCTTATATACATGAAAGGAACGGCCCGTGCCTAGTGTGCCCCATAGTTCTCGTGATCTTGTGGTGTAACAAAGGGCTTCTAATCCTTGCTTGACCTAATCCGTGTGACAGCGCTAAACGAATTCTTTTAATAGATAGCTGCTATCTTCTAGTATATATACAACTTCACCTCCCCCATTATGCTGCTTGACTTTTAGAAACGACTTGAATATTAACTTGTTCACTTCTTAGTCTTTTTCTTCCTTCTCTTTTTAAAGTCCTACACATTTCGTTCAACATATAAATAGCCTCAAAGTTAACTCCATGTAAACGCTTTGTCAGTCCACCGAATGATCCTCAGGTCTATTAATGTGACCAGCGCAAGATATCGTCGCCGCCAGTCGATCGAATTCAGGGACATCATCCGCACCAAGCCCAGGACCGCGCCCCTCCACGACTCCCCCTTGCTATTCCCCACTTTCAAGGCAGAATACTGCATCTATTTAAGGAATTTGTATTTGCCTTCAGTGGTAAAGTTATATGCGAGGAGTGTGCGAAGGAGACGGGCCGTAGATATATAGCGCAAAGGTCCACCGAACAAACGATTCCACCTGTTCTATACTCAATAATAACACTTCCCGCAAGAGAGAACCCCCCCGGAGGAGTGAAGCGTGTCCCCCGCGTGGATATGATAATATTAACTTGCTTTACTCCGGTATCCATAAAGAGACATGGCTATCGTAATTAGAGTCCAGTTTAAGTGGAGGACTCGAGAGAGCGAACCACTGCGAAGGTTCCAATCCGTGTCATCCGATCTGCGTCCAAATTGCCCGCCACTCCACACCTTTGCAATGTTAGTAAGGCAAAATGTGACCTCTTTTCGGGTCCATAAAGTGTCGCTTGTCTGTCTCCAACTAGGTATGGGGGAGTGGCTCTAAGATCTGTTGGACTAGTGGCTGTCACTCCCAATATTTTACGTCAAGCAAGGACAGCATCTGAAATACAACATTGAAATGCTACTAACCGCTTACACCCTCTTTTAGTACTAGCTTATTCCGCAATGGTAGCTGCCTAGCCGGGGGACATTTCGAAAAGTTGGCGAATGCAAACAGAAAGAGAAGAACAGGCCAACACTTCATTAACTTACCACTTGTGAATGTTCCACCCGCTGATGATCAAAACCTCGTCGCTGCTAATGAATAATACTAATTTAGCTAAAGAGAGAATAGCTTCAACCGTACTCCTTAGAACTGGCTTAGTGTTGCAAGTCACAGCGTATTAAAGTCACCGGCATATTATGTTGCAAAACTTAACGAGGCTCAAAAAAAAAAGAAAAAACATACAACACCAGGTATTCGCTGGTCATCACTAACCCAACTACTAATCCGGCGCTCGCTGGCTTATCGTTACGAGATCAGACGGGATACCGCGTCCGAATTTTAAACTCGCCTGACCTACCCGAAACGCCCGCTTGGACCCGCTTTTCCCGTCCTCTTCGTTTCCCCATCCTGCCACCGTTTTAGCGCTCTGTCCCGGCTTTCCACTCCGATACCGAAGCGCCGGGTAATGGACGAGACCGCACGCCGCGTCGTAGTAATACACACTATTATGTTACCTGTTTTTAACCCTGGCCTTCGCATGAAATCCTCGCTAGACCCTGGGGAGGCGCTCAACGCTGCTACACCCTTTCTCTCCCCTAGTTTTATTAATAAGTCTTTTTCTATATTAGTCCTATCGCAGGTTTATGTTTAATTCGCCCTAGCGGTAATATGCCGTGTTAATTAACCTATAATTATTCTACCTAAGAATATATACGTATACTTAGAGTATTAATAAGAAAACTACATTTTCATTTTTTAAAAAAGCTTAAATAATTAATAATAAATCTAATAAAATACTTAAATTATAATAATAAATACATAAAATAGCTAATATTATAACTAATTAGCTTATATAAGAAGGTGGGCCCTTTTAGCTTTTTATAAGCTTAAAAACTAGATTATATAGTTTTCTAAAAACTTACTATATTATACTATACTATAAAAACTATAAAATATAGTTTTTTAAGTTCTAAGCTTATAAGAGCTTATAAAGACCCACTTTTTTATATAAGCTTATAGTATAAAATTCATATTATTTATCCGTAAAACTTATAATCTTATAAGTATTTTATTAGATTTAATATTATTTATTATATTAGAAACTATAAAAACTATAAAACTATAAAACTATACTACTTCTAATACTCTGCCTAAGTAGTATACGATATACTTAAAGTATTAATAAGAAAACTATATTTTTAATTTTTAAAAAAGCTTAAATATTTAATAATAAATCTAATAAAATAATTAAATTTTAATAATAAATATATAAATTAATTAATATTATAATTAATTAACTTATATAAAAAAGTAAATTCTTTTATTTAATTATAAGCTTAAAAATTAAATTATATAATTTTTTAAAAACTTATTATATTATATTATATTATAAAAGTTATATTTTATAATATCTTAAGTTTTAAGCTTATAAGAGTATATTAAAACTTACTTTTCTATATTAATTAATAATATAAAATTAATATTATTTATTTATAAAATTCATAATTTTATAAGTATTTTATTAAATTTAATATAATTTATTATATTAAAAACTATAAAAATTATAAAACTATAAAATTATATTATAATTAATACTTTACGTGTATTATAAGTAAAGTATTAATAAGAAAACTATATTTTCATTTTTTTAAAAAGCTTAAATAATTAATAATAAATCTAATAAAATACTTAAATTATAATAATAAATATATAAAATAATTAATATTATAATTAATTAACTTATTTAAAAAAGTAAATTCTTTTAGCTTATTATAAGCTTAAAAATTAAATTATATAATTTTTTAAAAATATATTATATTATATTATATTATAAAAACTATAAAATATAATTTTTAAAGTTTTAAGCTTATAATAGTATATAAGAACTTACTTTTTTTAATATTAACTTATAATAAAAAATTTATATTAATTATTTATAAAACTTATAATTTTATAAGTATTTTATTAGATTTAATATAATTTTTTATATTTAAAACTATAAAAATTATAAAACTATAAAACTATATTATAATTAATACTTTAATTATAGGTAAAGCTATAAAAGTAATATAGTTTTATAATTTTTATAATTTTTAATATAATAAATAATATTAAATTTAATAAAATACTTATAAAATTATAAGTTTTATAAATAATTAATATTAATTTTATATTATAAGTTAATATTAAAAAAAATAAGTTCTTATATATTATTATAAGCTTAAAACTTTAAAGATTATATATTATAGTTTTTATAATATAATATAATATAATATATTTTTAAAAAATTATATAATTTAATTTTTAAGCTTATAAAAAAATAAAAGAATTTACTTTTTTATATAAGTTAATTAATTATAATATTAATTAACTTATATATTTATTATTATAATTTAAGTATTTATTATATTTATTATTAAATATTTAAGCTTTTTTAAAAAATGAAAATGTAGTTTTCTTGTTATAGCTCTACATATATATCAGGTAATAGTGCTGTCTATACGGGCACCGCGAACGGTTTTATCAGGGCACTCCATTACTCTGGTTTCAACAAGCCCAGATATAGCGTCACGATAAAAAGAATGGGTGTGTAAGCAATTGCTTAAGTGTATTAAGCATGATCATGTTCTGTCGGTTCCTCTTGTGGACATGTGAGACATCCAGCTCGCTTCACGGCTCCATGTGCACTTATCCGGTAGTGTAACACTGCAGGTAAAACAAACTGTAAACTGCGACACAAGATTTGCCACTTTCGAGTGATCAAATGCCACGCCACTTTCACATGTCTCATCGCCCACTAGGTGCATGTGGCTTAGTCTGGCTGAAGTGACGTCATTTATTGACTAGCCTCCGGGAGTCCGGGGGCCTCGGTAGGGGCTTATCGTTCGCCCACCTTATCCATCGGCCACATATCGTATTGGCTCATGCGGCTGAAAGTGTGGAGGGGACCTGATAATTCCCTATTCACGGTAAGCACTCACCGGCGGCGCTTAACTTTATATTTTGGTGCTGCATCTTACGCATACACTTTAATAGTTTGGATCGAGAACGCCTTCTCTCGAATAGATTTTGTCTGACGATACAAGGGACGAGGGGCCGACATCTCTGAACTAGTCACCTGTACTCTGGGTACGTACCACTTCTGCTCCCGACAGCTATGTAGCTAGCCTGTGGTGACGGTCATGAATGTGGCGCTATCAGGAGATCCAAGCTATGTTTCCCGAATCTTGTCCTCATAATTTCTCCTTCCGTTTCGAATATCTATTTATGTCGGCTCATTTGTGGACTACACTTTCAAACTATCTCCCGTGGACTGTGCACTGCCGTCCCCCGACTCGAATTCCACCTCTTGATTCACGATGAGCTCTCGAGACTATACAGAGGACGGCCAGGTGGCTGTCGAGTGTTCTATCGATAAAGATGAATTCCGCAGGCGGCCGTCTGTGTACCAGATGCGCCGCCTGAAGACACGGTTTCAGAATAACGACTGGACAGGGCCGCCCTTCGAGGTAAGTTGTTCACCCCATAATGTGTCTCTGCTGTAGAAAGAACCGGTATCTTCAAATGAATGTAATCCCCTTTCTGACCCCTTGGCAGGCTACCTTTCTTGGCATCGCCGCCAAATTTCCCCCTTTCAATGAGGCAACCGTCGCCTTCGCCATCCGTGACAGCACATACCTACTGGATTTCACACAGAAGAAGTTTGATACCAGCGATTGGCTCCAGTTCCCCGACTCCGTAGTTGGAAAGGCAAGGGAGTATCAGCAAGAGCATGGCGAAAAGTTTATCGGCGTAGCGCTATCGACCGAGCTGGTTAATCGATGTCCCGAGCTCTGTTCTCGCCTCTGGGCCGAGCTTGACATACTTCCTATTGTATTGAGCAAGTCAGAAGAGAAAGTCAATTGGGGGCTTTTCGACGAGAACTGGACGTATGCTTCCCTGGACGACCAGGCTGAGTCGATTGCCAGGAAGTGTGTAGGGTAAGTACCCCCCTTCAGCCGCCATACAACTTTGTTCACAATTTGCTAGGTTTTTTGGCCCCAGCCAAGCTCCTATTCCGCAAGTCGGTCTCCAAGGCCACGTGGAAGTAGACGCCAAGTTCCATGTGAGACTAACGAGTCTCTCGGACTACGAGAACACTGTTGGGCGGCGGACGTGGTCTGCAATCCACAAGTTTGCCAATGACCTGAAAAAACGCAGAGTGAAGGTAGCCTTTTTCAGTGCAACTCCGCAGGGCGGCGGCGTTGCCCTCATGCGCCATGCCTTGATCCGCTTCTCGAATGCATTGGGGACCAATTTCAAGTGGTAAGACTTACTAGGCTCAGATGCAGTAGTAAGCTCCCATCTCTTTATTCCGCGCTCATGGATAGCTAGGTATGTTCCGAAGCCCAGACCTGCCGTCTTTCGGATAACCAAGGACAATCACAATATTCTTCAAGGAGTAGCACCCCCCGGCACGCGATTTACCGCGGAAGACAGAGATGTCGTTCGCGATTGGGTCCAAGAGAATGCGGAGCGGTATTGGTTCCGGAAAAAAGGCCCGCCGATTCCCGAATGGTTCGCGAAACATGGCCCGCCCGCTGGAACGTGGTTCGGGGAAAATGGCCCGCTGGTTCCCCCGTCCCAAGGCGGAGCCGACGTGATTGTCATTGACGACCCGCAGCTGCCTTTTTTAATTCCTCTCATCAAGGAGCGGACGCCGAACAGACCCGTCATTTTCCGAAGTCATATCCAGATCAGAAGCGATCTCGTCGCCACGCCTGGCACTCCGCAGGCGGAGGCATGGGGATTCCTGTGGGAGGCTATCAGACAAGCGGATCTCTTTATCAGCCATCCCGTCCGTGCGTTTGTTCCAGAAAATGTGCCTCTGGAAAAGGTTGGATATCAACCTGCATCAACAGATTGGTAGGATGCTCCCTAGGCCTATGTATGTTTTAAGCTCATCAACTATAGGCTGGACGGATTGAACAAAGGCATGAGCGATTGGAATATCAGCTACTATGGGCGTATCTTCAACTCCAAATGCCGAGAGCAGTATATGCCTACCATTGCAGTTCCAAAAGGTCAGGATGATGCATGTCTTCCCTCTGCATCTCTCACGACTGCTGACGTGTCCCAGAGGACTACATTATCCAGATATCTCGGTTCGACCCTTCCAAGGGGATCTGCGACGTACTTGAATCCTACAACGTGTTCTACAACCTACTCTCGGAGTCTCGCCCAGACTTGGACCCTCCGAAGCTAATCATCTGCGGCCATGGGTCGGTAGATGATCCTGATGGTTCCATGGTCTATGATATCGCCCTTGAGTACGTGGAGCAGCGTCTCGCACACATCAAATCACTTATTTGCATTATGCGCATCGGTCCCACTGACCAGATGCTCAACGCACTTCTGTCCAAGGCGAAAATCGCCCTGCAGCTGTCGACCCGCGAAGGATTCGAGATCAAGGTGTCTGAGGCTCTACACAAGGGGAAGCCCGTGATTGCAACTCTAGCCGGTGGCATCCCGCTACAGGTCCAGCACGGCCAGAACGGGTTCCTCGTTGATATCGGCGACACAAAGGCCGTGGCTAGACACCTGTTTGACCTCTGGACTGACGTAGAGCTGTATGATCGCATGAGTGCGTATGCGGCAATGAGCGTCAGCGATGAAGTGAGCACGGTAGGCAACGCCCTGTCATGGCTGTATCTGGGGGCCAAAATGTCCGAGGGTAAGAGCATCAGGCCAAACGAGCGCTGGATCAATGATATGGCGCGAGAGGAAGCGAATGAACCATACGACCCGCAGGAGAACAGACTCAAACGGGCGGTATGTTAAGGATGAGCGCCACCAAGTGAGCATTGTTATTCTGCCTATCGAACCTCCAGAAGTCGACCCTGCAGCCTATGGAGCTTCGCCTGGGGAGGAGGAAAGTGGGTTTTATTGGGAGGGGGGGCTTACCTTGTGTCGCAAAGGATACACACTATTACATGTGGCGTGGCCACGCCATTTTTTGGTGTAACACCTTGTTAGATTTCACAATGCCCCACTTGAATTACTACCGGGGTTAGGTTAGTTATTGAGGTTAAAATTGATGATTGTATGCAAACCTCTAAATGTATTGTATTTTTTGTAGTTTTTACTATACTGTATTGTATTGTATTGTATTGTAATATATTACAATACATTATAAGATAAGAATACCTATAAATGTATTATAAGGCTAAAAAATATCTAATAATATAAATTAATGCTTATATAAGTATATTATATATTAAAATAAAGCTAAAAATCACGTGATTTTAAATCTTTAAAAATTAACCTTAAAATGTGGATATTAAGCGAGATATTAAGCTTTAAGGTTATGTCTTAAAATAAAAAGTAAGTAAAGCGGGGCGAATTTTTAATTACTTATAACTTTTTAATATAATAACTTATAATAGTAAAAAGTAGGACATTTTAAAGAGCTAATTTAGCTCTTTTTAATAATATAAAATTTTCCCTTATAACCCTTATAATTAGCCTTATAATCCTAAGTTAAAAAATAAGAGTCTTTTTTACTTAAAATACATTTATAGGTATTTTAGTAATGTAATGTAATGTATTTAAATATAATACACGAAAATATAATACAATATAAAATACAATACATAATACACTTGTATTTACTATATTCGTAAGAGCTCTGAAATTTGTATGTATTGATGCTTGTATCTTCTCTGTGTGTTCTTGCGGGCGGGGAGACTTTGTCTCCCCTGCCAGGTTGCACCGCCACACGCTACCGCGGATGGATGGATGGATTTTATCTCGCCCGGAGGGAAGTCTCTAAAGGGCCACGACACTGAACAGTACCTACTTAAGTACTTAAGTAGTTAACTGGGTTCGTTTAAAACCTGACACCCCAAGCCCTACAGATAACCGTCTTACCACTAATAAGCTAACCTCGTCGCTATTTATTCCATGACAGGCCTGCTCAGAGCTATAAAAGTAGTGTAGTTTTGTAGTTTTGTAGTTTTTATAGTTTTTCATATAATAAACAATATTAAATCTAATAAAATACTTATAATATTATAAGCTTTACCGGTAAATAGTATAAATTTTATACTATAAGCTAATATAAAAAGTGGGTCCTTATAAGCTCTTATAAGCCTAGAACTTGAAAAACTATAAACGTAGTTTTTATAGTATAGTATACTGTATAGTATAATAGTTTTTATAAAATTATATAATCTAGTTTTTTAGCTTATTATAAGCTAGAAGGACCTACCTTTTTAAAAAAGCTAATTAGTTATAATTCTAGCTAATTTACGTATTTATTATTATAATTTAAGTATTTTATTAGATTTATTATTAAATATTTAAGCTTTTTTAAAAATTAAAAATATAGTTTTCTTATTATAGCTCTAAAATTTATATATTAAAAGTAAATTAAGAAAAAAAAAAGATATTAAAAAGGGTAATAAAACTAAAAAAAATAAAATTTAATAAGATACTTGTATTAAAATAACGTAATATAACCGTAATAATAATATATTTTTACTAGGATTAACGTGTAATAAGTTAAATATAAAAAACCTAAGTAAAATAAAATATTTATCCTTTAATTTAATATTAAATAATGTTAATAATACAATTAAAAACAAGAATAACATAAATTAAAAAGTAAGGTAAAAGAGTAAATATAAAGATAAAACTAAAAATACTCTAGAGCTTATAAGAAGCTAAGTTAAAAAGATAGAAAATTAACCTTATTAAGTGGGCTTATTATTAGTAAGTATTTATAAGTTTACTAGTAAAGCTTAAGTAAGCCTAATTAATATATACCATTTAAAAAACTTTTAGCTAGCTTATTTTACGCGTTTTAAAGGTATTAAAACCCTAGTAATATTTGCATTTTAACATGGAAAATAAAACAATCAACTACTCCGACGCTCCGTCGTACGTTAGGACTCAGGACTCAGTGCTCGGCTATACGCCAAGGAAAGACCTACTTTGTGGTGCCGAGTCTTGACATCCCAAGTTTGAGCATTGACCTTGAGGGGGGTACAAAAGCACCATGCATGCAGGCCCGCAGTTTATCGCTCGGGTTATAGCATCGTACTTCCACGAGCCACCACTCCGAGTATACAGGGTACTCATAAACGATGTGGGGTCGGCCTCAACTGCCACCGGTATACGATATCGACCTTGTTCCATTAATAGGTAGAAAACCAAGCATGCGGTTGGTATATATAGATATATTTCTCTCTGTGCGAAGAGTGCTGACAGCTGCGGCTGTGAGAGCAAACCGATCACTTCGGCCCGGCTTTTATTTACCCCCGCCGACTTTCCCTTGGACCTTTGCTAAGGCTTGTCATGCTCGACTGCATGTGCAGGCCGCGATGCAGATGCAGATGCCGTTCTATTTTTCCGCTCTTCCTCCGCTGTCGGCGCATGAACTGGTGATCGGCCTCCTGCACTGCTACGAGACGCTGAGCTGGTTCGACGCGGTGTGAACGAGCGGCTTCCACAACTTGGCCGAACCCTTGTTCTTGTAGGTCGCATCTAGCACGTCCTCAACGCCGGCGCCTTTGCGCAGCTGCCTGAGGCACCACCTGGCGATGTCGACGTCGGCAAACATCATGCTCGTGTCCAGCACCATGTGGTCGATATGGCCCGCAATGCCATGCCGGCGCTCCGCCGAGACGACCTCGCGCTCTAGCTGCCTCATAACATGCCACCCCTCGAGTACGCGTGCGCGCACGCGCGACAATTCATCCGGACGAAGACCCTGGATCTCGCGATGCCCTTGTGTGATGCGCGCCCGCCGAATCACCTTATGCGGGTGGCGCCGCCAGCGCTCTGTCTGCTTGAGAGTGCCTTGCATGGTGTAGCCGACCGGGCCGACCACGGCTGAGATGGGTTTGAGGACCAGCCCTGCGATGGCGAAGGCAGTGCCCTTGAGGAAGCCTCAGAAGCCGTCCGCCCTGGCACCGCGGGTAGGCAGGAGTACCACACCGGTGATGCCGTCGTAAATGCCATGGACGAACTCCCTGCGCGAGGCGACCAGGCCCGAGTGGAAGCCGGTGATTCGCGTCGGCCGGCGGACGGTGTCGTCGCCGTAGAGTCGCGGCGCATTGTGGAAACCCTGAGCAATCGCGAGGGCCAGGCTGGCCGGTGCTTTCACGATGGCAGTAGCCGTCTTTTCAACGCCACGAGTGACATTCGTGACAAATTCTTCTGGTCTAGGAATGTCAATCGGCGGTTGCTTTAGAGTTACTGGCTTGACTGTGGGCTCTGCGCCGTTCCTCTCTTTCTTGCTCTCCCTTTCTCTGCTAATCTTACCCTTGATTCCCTGCATGGCCGTTCTGCAGAGGTAGACTGGCACGCTTCCAATGCCTCTAAAAGAGTCCTTTAACGTGTCCATCAAGGACCCAGCTATGCCAAATACAGGCTCAACTGGCCCTGCAAAGTCGTTCCATTCTTGGTGCCGTAAGAGGCGCAGCTGCTTCCAGCTCAGCTCTCCCCTGTCGACGAGGATATGCGCCGCCATCGGGCCGAGCCTGACGCGCGAGTCCTTGACACCCCAGACGCCGACTTGGTTACGAAGGAGTGAGCAGCGCAGCGAGAACGGACCGAACATCTTGAGGTGTTTCTGGAAGGACTTAACTGCGTTCTCGGCGCCATTGCCATCCACCTCAATGGACTTGGCAATCTTACCCGCGGCTTCCTTAGCCTCGTCAGTCAGGAGATACTTAATACCATTGGCGAGAATGTCCGAGGTTAGTTCTCTGTAAGGAACGGGCTTCGGCCCAGCCCCTGAACTCCCGACCATGCTGCCCCAAAAGTGCTGGTCTCCGAAGAAGGGGACAACCATGGTCGGCCGCCCGAGCTTAAGTGCAGAAGCTGTCGTACCAGCGCCGCCATGGATCACACACGCGCTGACCCGCCTGAACAGCCAGTCATGAGGCACATCCCCGAGCATGAAGACGGTGTCTGGTACATCGTCGCGCCCGAAGCCACCCCAGCCCCGGGACACCAGGGCGCGGACGCCAGCTTTTCTTATCGCCTCGAAGATCATATTGGTGAATTTCTTAGCGTCGTCAACAACGATGGATCCGAATCCAATGTATATAGGCCTCTCCCCAGCCTCAAGAAATGTCATGAGTGAGGGGTCCGGTTCGAAAGTATCGGTCGTTTCCAGGAACACGTATCCGGTCACATCGATCTCCTCTCCCCAATCGTGGGGCTTGGGTACCAGGCCGGGAGACCATAAATACGTGAAAGGTACGCGCAAGCGATAGGTCGCTCCGGGCGCCCACAACGCCCACAATGGGTCCAAGGAGAGCGTCTCGACGCGGAAGGTGTTGATAAGGTCGCCGAGTCCTTGCCACACCATCATGTCAACGAGCGGATATGAAATAAAGTTTGCATACCGCAAGTCAACGTTGGACCTTTCGACACTCGCGAGGGGGTGGGGGAACGCCCTGGTAGGCGTGTAGGGGAATGTAAAGACGAGATGCATTGGTATCCCTAGGGCCTCTGCGCAGTGAATGTGCGCATAGCTGGGCGGGTTGGCAATGATGCAATCCGCCACGAAAGGCTCCTTGTCGCCCATGAAGTTGGTGTCGGCCTTGTCAGTTTCGTCGTCTGTCGCACGGATACACGACCTCCAGAAACCCTCGAACATCTCAGCCATGGCGTCACGTCGCTTGCTAATCTCGCCGGCCCTGACCGTTTGCAGCGAGGGAATCATACCTGGGTTCTTGACCATGAAAGCCATTAGTTCCGAGGGATCACCGCCAACGGAGAAGAAGTCGAGCCCCGAGCTCTTGACGAGGTTCTTGAAAGCCGGGTGCGTGGCGACACGGATCCGATAGCGGTAGCGGTCCTTAAGGAGCTTGCCGATCTTGAGAAACGGCTGGATATCGCCCCGCGAGCCGATGACCATCATGACAATGTTCATATGAGGTTGGGGCTGGCGGGTAGAGGGCATCGGCAGTAGGTGCTTGGGGCCAACCCCCTCCGGAGGGATGACCCTCTCCGAGGTGGTACCGAGGACTTTGCCCAAGTAGCTCATGTTGGTTGTCTCGTTGACGGTGATGCGCAGGCGGCCGTCGCTCTTGACCTTGGCTTCTGTGCTACAGTACTCATTGTAGAGGCGGAATCGGCGAATGGACTCGTCCCGGCCTGTCGTCGTTCTCTTGGGCTTCCGAGTCCCCGATTCGGCCTGGGCCGCGGCGGCTTCGTTCTTAACGTCACCGTTTCTGACCATGTCATCCTCCTCGTTGGAAGATGGTGTGTAGTCCACGGACTCCTCCACGTCCATGAGCAGGGGCATGTCCATATTCAGACTGGATCCCCCGCCGTCTGCGCCGGAACCCTGTGCCGTGTGCCATCTCGTCAGCATCACCGAGTCGCGCCTCGACCTGTGCTGCTTCGCTAGCTGCTCAGATTTCCTCCTTGGCGCGGCAGTGGGTTGCTGCGGCGGGCTGAGCAGCGACGACGGTATCCGGGTGCCTTCAGGATGCTCAAGAGCGTGGGCAGTGCGGTTCGGCGGCAGCATGTTGGCTGAGGTAATACCGTTGTTGTCCACCGCGTTGCCGCGCTGATGCGCCATGGTGGTGGCACGGATGGGCCGCGGCGGGGACGATATAGCCGAAGTAATGCTGGGCGTGTGCCGTCTAGTTCGTACTTTGTCAGTTTGAGGTCGATGTCGATCGTGTCCGACGAGCTTGTCGATGCGACCGATCCTGGCCACCGTTTGCCATGGAGATGGAGATGACGGGCGACGTGGTGGGGAGAGTGGACGAGATCGAAAAGGAGGCAAAGAAAAGGAGATATCACCACGTTTGGTCCAAGACGAACGGCCAATGCCGGAGATGTGAGTGTGCTATCGATTAATCATCTTGCAGCCTTTGCGAAAATGCCAGAGTACCCGCTAGATTCACGATGCGTCCGTCAAATCTCGGCCCTACACTCAGCCGCCAGCCACAGTATAGTTGATCGTTACATCCAAATGCTCGCGCTCATGCATACAACGCCGCAAGGCTTGTGGCGTGGAAAATCGCCCAGCGCCCACCCCCCTCTTGTTTCAGCGTGGCGGTACGTTTCGGTCTCGAAGCCTCACTAGAGTTCATCCTCACAAGTTGTAGTCGTTGGCCCAGGCTGTGTCTCATGGCCGCCGATTCTGCGAACCTTACACGGTCAGCCTAGGTCAGCCAACTCGCGCCGCGAATCAGCCCAAATCGTCACCACTGGTGGCATCGCGTCTGGCCCAAAAGACAGCCACCTGCGGCCGAGCTGGGCTATCAGATCCGCAACATGATGTTGTCGAGGTGGTGAAGTCGACAATGCGTCCACGCCATGAGGTGGTAGCCGGGTAGTTGGTACCGTGCCAAGCTCTCTCGCGAGGCATGCCATCCGGACCACAACTTCCGACTGCTCGTGGGTCACGCCAACCTGCTCGACCACCTGTTGCAGTCGATGGACTTGTCTTTCACAATTTGAACCAAGGCAAACCTACAGCCTATACCCGGGTGGGGCCGACGTCACACTTGAGCAGCCCGGCAAAGGGCACACCTCGCTCTCTTCCGACTTCAAATCCGACTTCAGCTCAGATTCTGACCCGGCCTTTATCTCGGGGGCAGGCGGTATAGAGATGGTCAAAACCATCTCTATTTCAATTTCAGGCCCAGTCGATTTTCCAGCATAGTGAGGGTATCCCAACGGTGATGTACGATGCGTTCTTTTGATCCAAGCGCTTGACGCTGCTTATTTCGGTCACAGACGAGTATAACGTTAGCCCGGCCATTTGAGCCTTCAGAGACTTTTCCCGTTGACGCTGTGGGCGACGCGAACCCGCACTCGGCATTGGCGTCCATCTGCCGTCTGAACGAATTTCTGGAGACTGCCGAGGCGGGGCTATTAGCTCCACATGTCGTTTTCGGCGGCTGATCGCCAATTGGGGAACACAGTACTTAAATCTTAACAGCCCGCAGTATGGCGATGATGGGCAGCAGTTGCTGGCAGGGTCGCATTATAAAATGGGAACAAGACCCGACTGTAACCCTAACGCGAAATCAAACAGTGTCGTCGCGAGCTATATTCGTGTTTTCTTTGCCGTAATACGTAGTTATCTGCAACGACGGGTACCATGGCCACTTGTATGCGGGCATTATCCAAAGTAAATACAGAACGGCAAGCAATGAGCACAAGCATAGTAGACGAGCATTTGTTTATTCACATGTTAATTACTACTTAGAAAAGCTATTCATTTCATCTTTGAGGGCTCATTTGCGTACAACGCCAAGTCCAAGTGTCAATACCCGTGGTGTCTCTACGGCGGTGCTGCACTCTCTTGATATGTTAGCGCCTTGGTACCTGCCGTGTCAGGAAGTACGAGACAGGCAGGTTGGCAGACGTCGGGTGCTATTTCCTTGTCAGTCTTGGGGCAGGTTTCCAGCCAATAGAATACCATGTTTCCCCAATTAGCGCCCGGGCGCCAGTATATCAGTCGCCCTCGTTTTCAACTAGCTTATATAATTCAAGTTACGTTTTGAGGAGAACTAGAGCGGCATGGTATCCTGTCAGACAATTAAGGGGTCACAAAAGATCAAGTAAAATGGCGCCGTACGCGCCAATTGTATTAAAATGAGAATCATCTAAGAAGCGTCGTAACTGTACAAAAGAGATTACAGTGGTTGCCTTGTATTGACAACAACCTAATTGAAGGACTTCTCTCCGAGGACGGAGAGGAGTCCGCTGTCGGGTAGGCTTAATATGTGACACATCCCCTAAACCAAGGTCCAATTCGTGAAGATGAGAACTAGGGCCGCATACAGAGATGGTTACTGAGATGCAGGTTTAACTGAGCGAGTTCATGTGAGGTTTAACGTCTGGAACTGTTAGGTGCTCTTTGCCCAGTACTTCCCCTGTACGAGCGCACCATGGACCACACAACTTGACAAGCCACAAGCCACCAAGACTCTAAGAAAGTCAACAATGACCAACACCTTGTACGGCGTTTACGGCGTGAGAACTAGTGAGTCCGAGACAAGCCAAAACCTTACCACCCTCTAGCCTTCTTGCGAGCCAAATGTCATGCCACTGTCTCGCAAACTTATCCACTTGGGATAATATTAATAACACGTTACACCACAAGGTGTCTCTTCGTCCGGACCGAGACTCTAGCTGCGAATCAAGGGCCTCCATTACGACCCCTTGATACGTATCTATTACCAGAACGTCGACGGAGCTGGCCTTGTAGGGTACATAAAATGCGACAAACGGGGACCAAGGCCATATGCCATTCGCCTCCGTCAAAAACTGAAGTCACCACCCAAAACCTCTCCCGAAACGCGACAATCCAAGCCCGTGATGATGCAGTCTCTCGACCGCGACGATCATTGCGGCGACAAGGACATTAGGAAGCGGGACTCCCCCTCTGATGAGACAGCCGAGTCTCTACAACACCGCCCTGAAGAATCACGGCAGCACTACACGCCCATCAGGCCTGGCAAATGTCATGATCGGAACACCAAGAGTCCGCGTCTGCCGTCATCTCCAAATGCTGACAGGACATCACAAAATGATTGGCCATCTGGAATGGTTAGCCGGCGCATTCAAGATATAATTCCCGATGCGGAAAGGCAGGAGCTGGTCCGCGTCGCGACATCCCTCTCACGTTGTCAATCTAACGTATCTGACACGGCTAACCTCGACAGCCTCGGGGTTGCCAACATTCACGACCATGATTCCGACTCGACTATGGACCCCCTCAGCCCACATTTCGATGTCCACAAGTGGGCGCAAAATTTCACCGAACAGTTGCACGGGAAAGGACACCACCAGGTGTCAACGGGCGTTATATACAAGAATCTGAGTGTTTACGGCTCAGGAGCAGCCCTGCAGCTCCAACCCACCGTTGGCTCAGTCTTGACATCCGTGCTGCGGCCTGGTGACGTCTTCAGCTTTGGCAAGAATGAGCCTAGGCAGATATTACACAGCTTCGATGGAATGATCTGCGGCGGCGAGATGCTGGTCGTGCTGGGTCGGCCAGGATCCGGGTGCAGCACGCTGCTCAAATCCCTCTGCGGGGAGCTGCATGGTCTCAGTCTAGACAACACTTCAACTATTCAATATGGAGGAATCCCGCAGAGCCAGATGAAGAAGGAATTCAAAGGAGAGGTCATTTATAATCAAGAGGCAAGTAGACATCTGGTGTATCTCGGACTCGACAGTTTACTCATCAGCTCTGTTATGTATAGGTAGATAAGCATTTCCCGCACCTAACGGTTGGCCAGACGCTCGAGTTCGCAGCCTCGGTCCGTACGCCTTCGCACCGGATTCAAAACATGTCTCGCGGAGAGTATTGCCGGTACATTGCACGTGTCGTCATGGCGGTATGTGGGCTCAACCATACCTACAATACAAGGGTTGGAAACGACTTCATCCGCGGCGTCTCGGGCGGCGAGAGGAAGCGAGTCACCATCGCAGAGATGATTCTTGCCGGCTCTCCCTTTTCCGCTTGGGACAATAGGTACGACAGCCACCAAGGCGCTGGTGTTTAGTCGCGAAGTCGATTAGACAGAGACTCTTCACCTTTTCTGATGGACAGCTTGGCTAACGATTGCATCACGGTATAGCACCAGGGGGCTTGATGCGGCAACGGCACTGAAGTTTGTAGAGACGTTGCGGTTGTCGTCAGATCTAGGCCATCACTCCAATGTCGTTGCGATCTATCAAGCAAGTCAGACCATGTACGATATCTTTGACAAGGTGACTGTGTTATACGAAGGCCGTCAAATATATTTTGGATCAACAAAAGCCGCGAAGGATTATTTTTTGAGACAAGGATGGTATTGCCCTCCTCGGCAGACTACAGGGGACTTCCTCACATCCGTGACAAATCCTCAGGAAAGAATGGCGCGGGAGGGGATGGAAAGCAAGGTGCCCAGGACTCCGGAAGAGTTTGAGAGATACTGGCGATTGTCTCCTGAGTACAAGGCACTCATGAAAGATATTGGCGCCTTTGAACAGGGCCTCCACGACAAGGGGAATGAGACCATTTCCCAGTTCCGCCAGCAGAAGAACTACGAGCAGGCAAAACATGTGAGGCCCAAATCACCCTACCGCATCAGCTTAGCAATGCAAGTGAGGCTGAACACAAAGAGAGCGTACCAGCGGACCTGGAACGACATCTCAGCTACCATGATCGTTACTGTCGTCAACACTGTTATGGCGCTGATTATCGGTTCTGTATTCTACGGCACACCAGACGCAACGGCAGGTTTCTATGCCAAGGGATCGGTCATATTCATGGCTATTCTGCTCAATGCACTGACTGCCATCACCGAGATCAGCACCTTGTATGCCCAGAGACCTATAGTGGAGAAACATTCGTCATACGCTTTTTATCATCCTGCTACTGAGGCTGCCGCCGGCGTTCTGGCCGATATACCCGTCAAGTTCGTCACTGCAACCGTGTTGAGTCTCATCATCTACTTCATGGCAGGCTTGCGGAGAGAGCCGGCTCAATTCTTTCTCTTCTTCCTTATCAACTATGTTTCGATCTTTATCATGATCGCCATGTTCAGGACAATGGCGGCTATTACATCTAGCGTCTCACAGGCCATGACACTGGCTGCGGTGTTGGTCCTGGCACTGGTCATCTACACTGGCTTCTTCATTACTGTGTCTTCAATGCACCCCTGGCTCTCATGGATCCGCTGGATCAATCCAATCTTCTACGCCTTTGAGATCCTGATAGCGAACGAGTTTCATGGTCGCGATTTCACGTGCTCAAATATATTTCCTCCATATAGCCCCCCTGTTGGCGATTCATGGACCTGCGTCGCTCTCAGCGCTGTACCTGGCAAATCAACAGTCAGCGGTGACGACTTCATTGCGGCCAACTATGGGTATTCGTATTCACACGTGTGGCGAAACTTCGGCATCCTGATCGGCTTCCTTCTTGCTTTCATGGCAGTCTACTTTATGACAACAGAAATCAACTCCGCCACGTCAAGCACTGCTGAGGCATTGGTTTTTCAACGAGGTCATGTTCCGCCCAGTCTCCAGAAAAGTAGCACACAGCGCAGCAGAGACGTGGAACGGCCGCCGACAGTAAGCACACAAATTAGCAACAGCGCCAGCGCCAAAGACACAGAAGTCGAGGCAATCCCGGCCCAACGAGACATTTTTACGTGGAAAGACGTCGTGTACGACATAAAGATCAAGGAAGAACCGAGGCGGCTTCTGGACCATGTGGCTGGATGGGTCAAACCTGGCACTCTCACGGCGCTCATGGGGGTAAGCGGAGCCGGCAAGACGACCCTTTTAGATGTACTTGCACAGCGAATCTCTGTCGGGGTCGTGACGGGGAACATGCTTGTCAATGGGCAGCCGCTCGATGCCAGTTTCCAACGCAACACAGGTTATGTCCAGCAGCAAGGTAAGTCAAACGTTTAGTGTGAATTTTCGAATCTGAGCTGGGACAGTGGCTAACGGCGTAAATCGTTTTGTTTTCAAATAACAACAGATCTTCACCTCCAGACGGCTACCGTACGAGAGAGTCTCCGCTTCAGTGCGAGGCTCCGCCAACCCAAGTCTGTTAGCAAGAAGCAAAAATACGCGTCTGTGGAAGAAGTAATCAGGATGCTTAATATGGAAGATTTTGCTAACGCCATCGTCGGTGTTGCTGGAGAAGGCTTAAACGTTGAACAGCGCAAGCGCCTGACCATCGGAGTTGAACTCGTCGCGAAGCCGAAGCTATTGCTTTTCCTTGATGAGCCCACCAGCGGGCTTGACTCGCAAAGCTCACGAGCCATCTGCATCTTCCTCAAGAAACTGGCAGAGGCGGGCCAGGCAGTGCTCTGCACTGTTCATCAACCCAGCGCGATTCTCTTCCAGGAGTTTGATCGCCTACTTTTCCTTGCCAAGGGCGGAAAGACCGTCTACTTCGGAGAGATTGGTGCTAACTCGCGGATATTACTGGACTGCTTCGAGTCTCACGGCGCACACCGTCGCTGCGGTGACACCGAAAATCCGGCCGAGTACATGTTGGAGATGGTCAATGCAGGCACAAATTCCCACGGCGAAGATTGGCACTCGGTCTGGGAATCAAGCAATGAACGCAAGGCGGTCGATGCTGAGATCGAAAGGATCCATACTGAAAAGCAGGCTGAGACACGTGCCGCCGGAGAGCGTGACGCTGCTTCCACGCGTTCTGAGTTTGCCATGCCGATGCTATATCAGGTGCGGGTTGTGACCGCCAGGGTGTTTCAGCAGTACTGGAGGATGCCATCTTACATATTTTCCAAATGGCTGTTGGGCATCACAGCTGGCCTTTTCATTGGCTTCAGCTTCTATCAGGTTACTGACACGCTGGCTGGTATTCAGAATGCGATCTTCGCAGTCTTTATGCTGACGACAATGTTTACAACCCTGGTCCAGCAGGTAATTAACCCATTCCAATGCTTCATAACAGCCTGTCCACACAATGATGCTAATCGAGACTGTTAAACTTGTTCACTAGATCCAACCCCTCTTCGTCACCCAGCGGGAGCTCTACGAGGTTCGAGAACGCCCAAGCAAGGCTTACTCCTGGAAAGCCTTCCTCATTGCCAATATCATTGTCGAAATTCCCTTCCAGATTGTCACTAGCGTCTTCATTTACGCATGCTTCTACTTTCCAGTTTTCGGTGCTGGACAGAGTCCCGTACAGCAAGGCCTCATCCTCCTCTTCACTCTCCAGCTTTTTCTCTATGCCAGCGCATTCGCCGACATGACGGTTGCAGCACTTCCGAATGCGCAGGCTGCGGGCGGCATCGTAATTTTCCTGACCTTGATGAGCACTCTCTTCTGCGGCGTGATGCAGTCGCCCACAGCGCTCCCGGGCTTTTGGATCTTCATGTACAGGGTCAGCCCCTTTACCTACTGGGTGGGCGGGATCGTCTCGACGGCTCTGCACGGCCGCAAGATCGACTGTTCGTCAAACGAGACGGCCAGTTTCGATCCTCCACCGGGCCTTACCTGCGGCGAATACCTCTCTCCGATTTTGTCGCAGGTCCCAGGCGTGCTGCAAAATCCAATGGACACCCGAGAATGCCGGTACTGCCCATACAACAATGCCGATCAGTACATCGCCGGTTATGGCATCGTCTGGAGCGAGCGGTGGAGGAACTTTGGCATCGTTTGGGCCTACATCGCATTCGATATCGCAATGACGGTGGCCGTGTATTACCTCTTCCGGGTGCACACCGTGTCTAGCAGAATGTCCGGTCTGAGGGAAAAGATATCCAAGTGGGCAAGGGCTCGCAGGGGAATTAGGAATAAGGTAGGGCGACCGAATGGTCGAGCAGGTTCCCGGGAAAAGGGCAATAGCCCATCATGAGCAACCACGAGAGCGGAGGCAGACGGTATCAGAGGTGATATATCAGAGGTGATCAGGTCAGGCCCGTCGATATCACGGGTGAATCTTTGTCGGCTGATGCTGAGTGAAAACGTTGACTGTAACGTGGGAGGACACCGAAGGAATATGACACACTTTGATTCCAGTGACTATGTCAAGGTCAAGGCAACAGCTATGGCTATATTGCTGCCTGCCAGGCAGCAGTATTACAACAAGTATTTAGTTTCGTATTACTCCACTCTTTATGTAGAAAATCAAGAGTCTCTCATTCTGTCTAAGCTGTCCCATACAATCGTGCTGTGTGACAGTTATGACTCTTGGTTACGGTCTACGACCTATTACCAGCGTAACACCCAACCGCTTAGATTGACTGCCCTAGTGGCTCTGCCAACATAAACTGCGACTAGTTTATCTCTTGGGAACCTTGGCCGTTACACAGCGTTGAGTGTCCGGGAATCTACCAGGGTCAGCGCGCCAGGGACTCGTCCCGGTATAAAATGCATCTTTAGCCATTAGTGTACCATAGATGCTCGGAGAAAAGAACAGCACTGACGAGATAATAATGGGCACAAACACCACTAGGAAACATCCAATTGCAAGTGCAAGCAGGGTGTGTGAACCTTGTTCCCCAGCGTTCCCATGTGTCGTGGTGGTGTTCATGCTGTTAACCCCCATTGTAAGCGCCAAGCGGCATGAGTATATTGCAATAATAGAACTGAGATCCCTCCGCTCACGCCAACCCCCCCCCCCCCCCCCCCCCAAAAAAAAAACCTGATGTCTTTAATACCTGTAACGGGCTAGGCCCGAGAATAGCTTAGCTGCGCTCTCGTCTTTTATCGATAAACTGCAAACGGCGGGACCCGACAACAAGCGAGATTAGCAGCGGCGAGCTCAGTAGCTCAAGAGCTCAAGAGCTCTCTTTTTCTTGTTCTTACTTCTGATTCTTCTTTAGCTTTAAATATTCGTTAGAATCATCTAGTTGGTTGTTAGTATACTCGCTAGACCGTTAAAATACTGTATTGGTGCGTATAGTAAATGAGCTTTTTTACCATCCTTCGCAAATGTCATCCAGAACTAAGGTATTACTGCAAAAAAAGGCAATACAATCTTGCGAAATTGCGATATTTACCGGTTAAAGCCTACCCAAGCTCTGATATTTATGCCTGTAGTAGTATTATAGAGCTATTAATAAACGATACTAAGATAGAAGGGAGTCACTCGAACCGCATCGCAAATTCAGCTAGAAACGGGAGAACCGTAAAGTTGGCTCTCCCTTCCTTTGTTAATAACTAGTCTATATGCGGGAGCCTATAGGTTCGTGGTACCCGCGAATTTAAAATATCGCGGGTTTGTGTTAGGGTTAGGGTAATAGCATTCTTCCGTTATTCTGGCCGAGCCACCAGCCTATTATAGCAGATATTATGAACCTAGTGCGGCTCACGTCGTTGTTGGTAATCTCCTGCATAACCAGGAAGCCTTTGGGCTTCAGGAGCCGGCGCCCATTTCTTAGTGTCCGGCGCAGATTAGTAGTCGCGGGGAGGACCAGCAAGGCCACTACCATGTTGTACGAGTATTGTTTGTATCCTTTTTCGTCGATGTCCTTCTCGTAGTCTAGTAGCTGGAAGATTGTCTTGCTAGAAAAGGCGTTAAAGACCTGCTAGGCGTAGAGTGTAAAAACGGGTACCCGTGGGCACTCGTAGGTATTTGAGTTTTTCTTAGGTTATTTGTGGGTTATTTATTTTATTATATAACTATAAGTAATTTAAGAAAAAGATAAGTACCTTATAAATACCTATAAAATATATAATAATATAATATAATAATATAAATTAATTTTCTTACTTTTATATAATAATTAATTATAATAATTAATATTAACTCTTTAATATTTAATTATATTTATAATAAGTTTTAAGTTTAAAGTATTATCTTTTAATATTTAATATAACTTTAATTATTAGGTTTTAAAGAGTTAATTAAAGAGTTAATAAAATTAATTATTACTTTCTTTTCTTTTCTTTCTTTTCTCTCTTTCTCTTATTCTTAATATTTCTTACACTTAATTATTATCTTCTTATTTTCTTTTATACGTATAAGTTTAAGTATTTTTTCTCTTTTAATATTATTTAATTTTTCTTTTTATTTTTATTCTTTATTTATTAATAAACGTTTTATATAAATTATATTTTTAAATTCTTTATCTTATTATAAACTATTATAATTACTTATAAGATAATTAATATAAATAATTATTATAAATAAATATAATTATATAAACCTTTTATATAATCTAATAAAAAGATAATATTTTACTTTTAAAAGATATTTAATATATTATATAAAGTATGAAAGTTCTTAAGTATAATTATAATACGCTTAATATATTAACTTAAAATATTTATAGTTAAGTATAATAAGTAAATAAGTAATTAAATATATATATAATTTATATACTAATTAATATTTAAATTAATATTATTTTAATTAACTTTTATAAAGCTTAAATTACGTTAAAATTTTAATAAGAAATAAAGGTACTTATATTATTAATAATCTCTTTTATTAAGCGTTAAAATAATACTCTTAAAATAATAAGTAAAATATCTCTTTAATAGTATTAAATTTCCTAAAGTATTATAATTAATTTAAAGTTAAAGTTATAATAATTATTTATAATAATTATATACACTTATTATTAAATTTAAAGTAATATAATCTTTTAATTAAAACTACTTAATTAAGTAACCTTTTATTTATTATCTTCTTAAATTAATTACGTGTAATTATTATATTTTTACTTAAAATACTTTATAATATTATTATTAAAAATAATTAATAAAAATAATTAATAAAAACACTTATTAAAGCGATTATAAGCGGGAAAAATTAATAGTAAAGAGTAATAAAGGGAAAAAAAAAGAGAGTAATAAAGAAATTTTAATAGCTAATAAAAGCTATATTAAAAGTAAAGCTTATAGGTATATAATTTACCTTACTCTTATATTTACCTTATTATTAGATTTTATATATCTTAACTTTTTATATATTATCTTATTACTTTTAATATATTTTTTTATATTATTTTTATTATAAAATATAAATTTTATTAATTATTTTTAATAATTATACTTATAATTATATAAATTCTTTTTTTAAGGTTTTATTTTAACGTAATATTATACTAGTTTAATATTATAATTATAATTAATTCCAGTATTTTCTATAATAATATATATATAATTATATTGATTATTTTTACTTATTAAGTTAACCTTTTAATTTAAGTAATAAAAAGTATAAAGTTAAGTTTAAGCTTTTATAAAACGTATATATAAAGTAAGTAAAAAAACGTTAATTATAATTAATTTTTATTAAGTATAAATAAGAAAATAAGCGAAATATTATATATATTAAATAACGCTATAAATTAAAAAAATTACGTGATATTATAAAGTATAAGAGAGTATTAAAAGTAATATATAATACTCTTAAAAAAGAAATTAAGTAACGCGTTTAAGTAAAATAATATATATTATTTAATTATAATAATTATTTATATTAATTAATTTAATATAAAAAAGTAATTATATTTAAATTAAAGTTATAATATAATACTTATTAAATTAACGTAAAATAAAAATAATAAGAATTTAAATTAAAAGAATATTAATAATAATATTATAAATTATAAAAATATAATAAGAAATCTTAATAAAGGCATTTTAAAAGTAAATATTTAAGAGATAAAAATAAGCTTTTAAGATATTTAAATTAAAAAAATTAAGGTAAGTTTTATTTATATTATTTTATTTATATTATTAATATTAATTTAAAATAATAATTATATTATATTTAAGCTTATATATAATATAATTATTAAGATATTAAAGATAATTTAATTTAAAATTTAATAATTTTATATATACTCGCTTAATTATAAGAGAGAGATTATTATTTTAAAGTATAAATAATTTAATATTATATAAGTTTTTCTTTATATTAAACATTATAATAAATATTTAATATTATTAATTTTACGCGCCTCTTATAACTACATAATTTAATAAAGTTATTAATTTAATACTTTATTACTTACTTATATTATAAAAAAATACTATATAAGTTAAGTTAATAATATTAAGTGTAATAAAATACTTACTTTTAATAATTAATTATTATAATTATTTTTATTAATTATTTTTAGGTAATATTATAGAATTTATTAAAAGTTTTTAATTAAATAATATATATAAGTTAATTACTTATATTATTTATATTAATAGCTAAGTAAAATTAATATAATTTATAATATTTATAATTAAAGTTATATATATAACCTTAATATAACTTAGCTTTTTACGTTTTTAAAGTAAAAGAACTTATTTAATTTAGCTTATTTTTAATTTATTATATTTAATAATTAAATTATTAAAGTAATTAAAAGCTTTAAGTAGCTCTTAAAAGAATTAAAGAATATAAAGTATTAAATACTTAAAAAATAAAATAAGAAAGTTATTTTAAATATTAATTTAAAGTTAAAGATTTAAAAAATTCTTAATAATATTATAAAATAAAAATATTAAGAATAATAAATAAATTATAAGTATATTTTTATTAATTAATTTTAATAATTAATTATTAGCTTAACTTTTTAATAATATAAACTTAATAACTCTTAGCTTATATTATCTTATAAGATTATAGCTTATAGGTAATACGAAATATTATACGTAATATAACTCTTTTCTCTTTTTAAGTTATTTATTATTAAAGATTTAACTTAATTATATAAGTAATAATTATTATATTATATAATTTTAATATATTATAAATTATATATATTATTATTATAAAAAACTTTATTATAGAATTAATTAAGTATATAATTCTTTTAATAATATATTAAAATAAACTTAATTATAATATTAGTCTTTTAATACGCCTTTTTAAAAAGATTTATTATAGGTTTTATTAAAAAGAGAAATATTAATATATATTTATTAAATAAATATATAAGGTAAACTTATATATAATATTTTACTTACCTTTTAAGCGCTATTAATAAGTTTTATAATTTAATATTAACATAAATTTTATTATATAATAATATATTTTAATCTTTTACTTTATAATTAAACTTATCTTAAATAATTAAAAGAATAAGAAATATAATATATAATACTTACTTATATATTACTTAAGTTAATTAATATTTATATAAATAAGATTATTATCTTTTTATTTAATAAATAAGAACTTAAGAGTAAAAAGAAATAAAAAATAAAAATACGTAATCTTATAATAAAAAAATTTTATATAAAATTATTTATTAATTATCTTATTATAAGTTACGCGTTTATTCTTATTTAATAGAAATTTTATATATTATTTTTACTTATTACCTCTTTATTAAAGCTTTAAGATTAAACCTTTTTTATTATTTCTTTTTATTATAAATTTTAATTTTAATAATAATATTTAAAAGCATTTATTCTTCTCTTTTTTATTATTAATAATTTACTTATTAGATATTAATTTAAAGAGAATTATAAATATTAATTATCTTTTATATAATATAAGAGACTTTACTTAATAATTAAACTTTATAACTTAATAATTAATAATTAAATTCTATTAATAATAAATAATTACTTATTTAATAAGTTTATTATTAAGCTTAATTATAAGAAGAATATTTTAATTCTCTTATTAATCTTATATATAAAAGTTCTTTATATAAAGCGTATAATAGTTAAATAATATATTAAAAGTTATATGTAATTATTATTATATTATACTTACTTACTTATTTACTTTTTAAATTAATAATAGTATATTTATTATATTAAAATATCTTATTAAAGCTAGGTTTTATACAATTAATTACTTATTAAACTCTTTTAAAAATATAAAATAAGAATTTAAGGTAAGTAATATATTATTTATATATATTAATTTTATTAATTAATTTATAGGTTAAAATATTAAAATAATACTAATAAATATAAAAGAAGTTATTAGTTTTTATTACTTAAATACACTTAATTATAAATATTATTATAAACTTTACTTTTAATAATATTCTTAAATTTCTTTATTTAAGTATTATAATTCTTAATACTTTATTAATAATAAAATATATTTATAATTATATTATATTAATATAATAATCTCTTTTATAATATATTATAAAAGAATTATAAATATTATTAATAATTAATAATTAAATTAAAAATATTTAAACCTAAATAATACTTAATATATTATATTACTTTATTAATATAAAGTAAAATCTTTAAATAATTACTCTTAATTTAATTAATATATTTAAGAATATATTTAAAGAAAGGTAAAATTAAGAGATTATTTATTACCTTTAATAGAATAATTTATAATTATATTACCTATTAAAGAAAGTTAAATTTATTATTAATATTAATAGCTTTTACCTTAAGTTAAAGCGCCTTTATAAAGCTATTTTATAATATATTTCTTTTAAATAATAATAACCTAAGATTTACTTTATTTATTATATTACGTATATTTTAAATCTTATTATTAAAGAGATTATTTATATTATTAAGATAATAATAATTAAAAAGAGTATAAATTATTAAAATAATACTTATAAGCTTAAAATAAAGGAAATTATTAAGCTTAATAATAACCTTAAGAGTTATCTTTAAGATATTATTAAAAGTATAAGTAAAATATATATAAATTT
This sequence comes from Metarhizium acridum, assembly GCF_019434415.1. NCBI lineage: Eukaryota > Fungi > Ascomycota > Sordariomycetes > Hypocreales > Clavicipitaceae > Metarhizium > Metarhizium acridum. The sequence continues at coordinate 319,595 of NW_027094042.1, read as the reverse complement.
AATATTAATTATTATTCTTAAGGTATAAAATATTTATTTATACTCTTATATATTTTATTATTATAAATCTAATATTTTTATTAATTATTTTTATTAATACTTTTATAAATTTAAAATCTTACCTTATATTTTTCTTAAAGTAATAAAGTATAAGTAGCTTTTATAAATATATAAGGTAACTTACACTTAAAGTATACTTTATTATAGCTAATACGTAATATTATTACGTAATAGAATTTAATTACTTTAATATTATTATAAGCTTATAAGCTTTATTAATTAATTAATACTTTTCTTAAACTATTTTTTTAAAAAAAACTTTTACTCTTACTCTTATATTATAACGCTAGCTTAAGATTGCCTTTAAAACGAAAAATAACCTAAGATTTAAATTCCTTACACTTAATTACCCCTTATTATAATACTATATTAAGGCTATAATAAAGGTAATATAAAGAATATAATATTAATAGTAATAAATAAAGGAGAAAGAGAGCTTATATAAAGCTATTATTACTTAAATGTAAGTAAAGAATAGTTTATAAAATAGGTATTACGTAACTTTAAGTTAAATGTAATTTAAGATAAACTTAATAATAAAAAACGTGTTATTTATAATAAATTAATTAGTCTTATTTTAATAGCTTTACTAGAGCGTATATAAAAACTATTTAAAAAGTATACTACCTAAAAAGTAATATAATACTATATTAAAGCTATAGCTATTATTAATAATACTTTAATAACGAAAGTGTAGCTTTATAATATAATTATAATTATAATATAAGAAGTACTTTATAGTACTACTTAATAGAGAATCTAGGTAAGCGTTATAGCTAGCTTAGCTAAAGCGTAAATCTAAGAATCTTCCCCTTTAATTATCTTTAATTACTAGTATTATAAAATTATTATTAAAGGTATTATAATTATAAAAGCACTTTAAAACTAAACTATTAAAGATATAATAAAGACTATAAATTAAGCTTTAAAAAGTAATATAATAATAGCTATACGTAGGTTATTTAGCGGAGATATAATTATTATATTTTAAGATAATATCTTCTTCTTTAAGAAAAATATAAATTAAACTTAAGTTACCTTTAAGCTAGAAGTAATAATTTATATAAGAATTCTTAGTATTATAATAAAGGCCTTTTTATTTAATATACTAAAAAAGAAGACCTTATAGCTAATTTTAATAGAGAAAATAACGCGAAGATTATACGCGTTATAATATATTACTCTTAAAGTAATATTATAATATAAACGGTTTTAATTTTAGGAGTTAAAGGGATAAAGTAAGCGAATAAGCTATATTAAATTAAACTTATATATAAGACTAAGATATTTAATATTAAACCTTATAATAAAACTCTTAACTTATATTAATACTATACTTACTATAAAATAAGTTATATTATTAAATACTATAAGGTAATATTAAGGTATAATTAATATACTATTACTTAATATAAAGATAAAGAAGAAAACTACTTTATTATTATATTAAATACTAAAGAAAAGTGTATTCTTTACTTTAAGGTATATTTAACCTAATTTTACCTTTATCTTATATTAAAGGAATATTAGAATAAAGCTAAAAAAGTATATATAAAACACTTAATAAGGTTTATTAAGCTATATTATAATAATAAATACTATTTAAGATTAAGGGTTAAGAGTAACTTATTCTTAGTAAAAAACTAATCTCTTATAAAGAAGAGAGAGCGTTTACTAGAAAGCTATAATTATAATAATACTATTAACTTTTAATTAAACGAAATATTATAGTATACTAGCTACCTCTTAGCTAATACTCTCTTAATAAAAGTGCTAATTATAATTATTTAACCCTTTACTTAATAATATTTATTTATTTAAGTACCCTAGAGCTATTATAGCTATTCTAGTACTTTTACATGTAATTTAAGTGGGAAAACCCTTTATATAAAAAGAAAAACCCCCTTACTTTTATTCTAGGTTATTCTTGCCCTGCTATAACCTATAATTATATAAAGCGTATTCTAAATTATATAGGTTAAAGGTACTTACTAGGCTAGCTATTCTAGTAGTAGTTTATTAAAGCGTGTGTAGTAAAGGTCTAGGCTAAGTTTAGGTTAGCCCTAGTATACTAATTAGGTAGCTATCCTAGTATCTAGGTGTTTAAGGCTGTCACGTAGTTTCCTTTAAGTGTTATATTATATCGTACCGTTTTAGGCTTAGCGTAACGCTATGTCCCAGACATTTCTAGTGTAATTAGTGTATTGTGGTGAACTTCACTTTGTCCTTACTTTTAGGGCTACCTAGCTGGGCTCGGCTAGCTGCCGCTAGCTATTTTACTTAATAATAATAAAAATCCTTTATTAAAATATTAATGAAAGAATACACTTATATATATAGCATTATAATATAGCCTTAACGTTAATTTAATAGTAATATAAGAATAAAAAATAATAAGATATAATTAATCTCTTAGCTTAAAGCTTAATAAATATTACCTAATATATTATAAAGAAAGAAACGCTATATATATTAATAAAAGGTATAGCTTTAATATATAAGAGGCTTAAGAAGAAAAGAATTAAAGCTATGTAACGCTTAAAGGTATTAATATTTTTTCACTTTATTTAAAGCTATTAGGCCTTAATTAATAAATACTATTAATAAAATTAAAGATAATAAAGCTCTTAAATTAAAGCGTTTTTATTAGTAATTTTAACTAAAAATACCCGTTATAAAACGCTTATAATAGAACATTTAATAGAGTAAAAAGACTTCTATAAATAATAAAGTAATAATAACTTATACTTATTATACTATATAGGGAATTTACTTAATAATATTATAGTTATAAGAATAGTATTATAAACTTAAAATAAGCTATAAGAAGCCTTAAAGTAATATACTTAAGCGCGCTTAATATAGTTAAATTTAATTATATCTTATAGTTAATTAATATTAACCTTAAAGAGAAAAAGCTTATATTAAATATTATATTATTAAGGTATATATAAATAAAGATAAAAGATAACCTAATAGCTATAAAGGTATAATACTACTTTAGCTTAAAGATAACCCTAATATTAATTTAAAACTATTAAGAGATTAATAAATATATAAATTAACTTATTAAGTAATTATAAGAAATCGCTTAATTAATAGCCTTAAAGAAGAGAAAGAGTAAATTTAAAGGGGAATTCTAGTAAATTAGCTATATAATTAAGGTAATAATAATTACGCGTAAAATAAAGAGAGCTTAAATTAAAAAACGTATAAAGCTAAATTAATAACTTTATTATAAGATAAAAAAGGCTTAAACTTAAATTATAATTAAAGAAAGAAAAAGTATATAATAAAACGTCTTAAAAAAGATATTATTAATTAAAGAAAGTCTTTAAAAATTAAAAAGATAAGTAAGACTTTAAAGCTATACCCTCTTAAAGTAAGTTAACCTTTTATTATTATATTAAGGTAACCTAAATAATTCTATAAAGTAATTAATTATAAAGTATATTAAAAAGGCTAATATTCTTATTAAGAAATTCTTCTTTAAGTTTATAACTAACCTTAATACTATTTTAAACCTAATCTTCTCTTAGCTTAATATTATTTATATTTTAAAAGAAGATTATATTAACCCTATTAAAATAAAAATAGCCTTAATATTTATAATAAGTTAAAAGGCTCTTAAAGATAATAAGATACTAGTAGGCCTTTTAAAGGCTTATAAGAGACCTTTTATTAAAGTAATTACTTATCTTCTTAATAGCTTACTTAAATACGCTTACTTTTTAGCCTAGTTTTATATTATTAAAGTAATTATATTATAAAAGCTAATAAAAAAGTTAAAGTACTATAAGTAAGTAAATAATTAAAAGCTAATATTACTCTTAAATATAATAGGTAAAGTTATAAAAGCTATAATTATAAGATAAATTACGTGAGTTATTAAGGTAAAGGTAATACTTTTAAACTTATAAATAAAAAATAAAAGGGATAAGTCTATTAAAACTACGCTTAAGATTATAATAAAAGTAATTAAAATAGCTTAAAGTTAATATAATATTATCTTACTTCTTTAATTAAATATTAATAGTATCTTTAATATAATTAATTACCTTAAACTTATTTAAATACTTCTAAAGATAAAGCTTTTCTATTAAATAATCGCGTTTATTTAAGCTATAATTAAGTTAAGAATAAGCTACTTATACTTTAATAAATAAATATTTTAGGTTTATTAAATATTAATAGGTATTTTATAAGGTTTATTACTCCTATTAATATTATTTTTACTTTATATTACTTTACTTTATAAGCGACTTTAAAAAGTATTAGATATTCTTATTATAGGTTTTATTAATAATATAAATATTTTAGCCTTTAATAAGATATTAAATTAAACGTAATAATACCTTAAAACCACTTAAAATACATGCGTAAATTAGGTAATAAACGCTAAAGTTTACTTTAACCTAATAAAGAGTAAGCTTATATACTTTAGCTATATATAAACGCTAATAATAATACGCGTTTACCTTAATAACGTGAAGATATTATTAATAATTATAAAAGTATACTTTTTAAGCGTATAACTTAATTAAAAGCTTACCTAAGATAAATATTAAATAAAGATCAAAAATAAGTTAACCTAATAATAACTTACTCTTATCTCTCTTATAGTATTTACTTAGAAATACTTTTATAAAGAAGTTAAATACTTATATAATTAAGTAATCTAGTCTATTATTACTTATAAAGTAAGTTTATATTATAAATTAATAGAGATATATAATAAGCTAAGAGGTATTATATAATAACTTACTAGTAAATAATTAAAATACCTTTAAAGTATTATTAGAGCATTTAAAGCTACCCTAGTCTTTTAGCTTAAAGTAAAAGTAACTATTCTATTACTAGACCTTTATTTAAATTATATAAAAAGGCGCTTTAAATAATAGCTTAAAGACTTAAAAATATTAAGCTAAATCTATATAGTATATGTATTTATAATAAGGGTACTTAAATAAAAGCGTAGCTTATAAAGAAAACCTAATAAAGAAATTATATAATAGCTATAAACCTAAAGCTAAAGTAATATTATATAAAAGGCGCTATAAGTAAACTAGTAATATAAATTCTACTATTAATATTATAAGGCTAGAAATTATTACCTATAAAGAAACGTTAAGATAGTAAAGAACGTACCTTAACTTAAATTTATTAAGTAAGATAAGAGAATATATTAATACCTATTAAAACACGAAATAATAACTTTAATATAATTACGTATTAACTATATAAGTTTTAATAAATTCCTTTATAAGTAGCGCGTTTTTAGGGTAAAGTTTCCCTTATATTAATATAAAATAAACGTAAAGAACGTATATTATATTATTATTAAATATCTATTATATAATAATAGTTAACTATAAAACTAGCTTAAAAATTATAAGAAATTTTATTAGGCTTTAAGAAACGCTAACCTAATATAAACCTTAACTTAATAGCTATTAAATACAAGTAAGCTTTCTTATTATTACCTTATTATATTACTTATAAAAAGATAGGTTATATAAGCTAGTAATAATATTAAGGGTAAGCTAAAGCTAAATTTCAGCTAAGGTAATATTAAAGTTTAGTATATAAAAAACAATTAAATAAAAGAAATCTAATTTATTATAATAGTAAATTATAGCTTAAGGTTAAACCTAGCTTAATAGCGCGATAATAAAAGAACTTAATTAATAATACTAGGCTATATTATTCTTCTTTAAAGTATTTTCTCTCTTAAATAATAAATTTAAGCTTAAAGATAAGTAAATAATATCTTACTTATTACTTAATATCTTTATTAGATTACTTATACTTAAACTATAATTCTTAAGTAAGTATTAATTTTAATAAAGCTATAAATAATAATATAGGAAAATAATAGGGAAAACGTATTAAAGATAAGCTAGTATTATTATTAAATATAATAGTTTTCTTTATAATAATAAGTAATTATTATAATAAATTATTTATTTTCTTTTAAGTAATACTTAAAGCTAATATTAACTTAATAACGCGCTTTATAATAATTAATAACTCCTTTTAATTACTATTATTATAAGTAGTTAAAGCTAAGCTAATAGTAGCCTTACTCTTAAGCTTATTATATAGTTTTTAAAGGATAATTATATTAGCTTTTAATTAAGCTAAAAATTAGAATTAAATTAAAGCTAAAGTTAAGGGTATAATAAAGGTATATACCTAAGGCTTAAAAGTATTAATAAGCTAAATAAGCTTATTTTAAAGCTAAGGTAAAATTAAATAGGTTTTAACGTTAATAAAAATCTATAAAGTATTAATTAACGTATAAAAATAATAAGATTATAAGCTAAAGCTAAACTAAACTTAACTTACCTTTAAGTAAAGATAATTATAAACCTAATAATTAAAGTAAGTAATAATACTAGATCTTATAAAAGTTAATAAAGCTAAGCTAAAGTTAAAGTATAAGAATAATCTTATTAAAGATAATATAATAAAGATAAGCTTAGCTTTTCTTTATATTAATAGTAACTTAAGCTATATAAAATAAGTATAAAATTTAACGTTAAGCGCTAATTTATACGAATATTAGTATAATATTAGGTTAAAGTAAAATAAAGGTACTTATAATAACCTTTTACTTAATAGCCTTTTTCTTTTAAGTAAATATAAGTATCTTACTCTTAAAAGAGCTATTCTTTTATAGTTAAGTTAATACTATTATTAAATTAAAGTTAATTAATTAATTAAAACGTACCTTAAAAGTAATATTAAATATAATTATTTTAAAAATAATAAGCTTTTATAAAATATTAATAAAAAGATATTAAAATTAAATTAAAGTTAAGTAAACGTATAAAGTAAAATAAACTAATATATAATTAAAAATAATAAATAAAATAAGAGAAATAAACGCTTAATACTAGGCTAATATTAGGTAAAAACTTACCTTAAATTAAAAAAAGCTTATAAAAGCTATAAGAGATAAGAAAAAGCCTAAAAAAATAACGCGTATTAGTTAAATTCACCTAAAAAACACTTAAAAAATAAGCTAACGTAGGTATAGCTTTAATAAGCTTATAATAAGAGCTAAAAGCTATTATAAGGCTAGCTTAATATTAAAGGCTATAAAAAGAGGTTATATATACGAAAATTAAGGGTTTAAAGAAGAAAGAAAGAAAGGAAAATTAATAGCTTAATTTAAAGCTCTTATAAAGGTTATAATAGGCCTTAAATAACTAATAATAGCTAGTTAAGCTTAGCTAAATAGCCCTAAAAGTAAGAATAAAGTAAAGTTTACTATAATATATTAATTATACTAGAAATATTTAAGATATAGCGTTATATTAGGCCTAAAATAATATAATATAATATAATACCTAAAGAAAACTACGTAATAGCCTTAAACACTTAAATATTAAGATAATTACTTAATTAATATATTAAAGTTAACTTAAACTTAACCTAAACCTTTATTATATACGCTTTAATAAACTACTATTAAAATAGCTAGCCTAATAAGTACCTTTAACCTATATAATCTAAAATACACTTTATATAATTATAGGTTATAATAGGGTAAAGATAACTTAAAATAAAAGCGAGGGGGTTTTTCTTTCTATATAAAGGGTTTTCCTACTTAAATTACATGTAAAAGTATTAGAATAGCTATAATAGCTCTAAGGTACTTAAATAAATAAATAAATAAATAAATAAATAAATAAATAAATAAATAAATAAATAAATAAATAAATAAATAAATAAATAAATAAATAAATAAATAAATAAATAAATAAATAATAAATAAATAAATAAATAAATAAATAAATACTTTTCTTAATATTAATATAACTTTTTAAGAGAGTAAATTTAATAATAAGAATTAAAAATAAGTTAATTATTTTATTAATATTAGCGTAATTTTTTTATAGCTTATAAATTTTATAAGTTATAATAATAGCTTAATACTTTTAAACTCTTAAAATATAATATAATTTATATATTAATATCTTAATATTATTTAAGAGGCTATATAAAGTTAAGCTAATATATAGAATTCTAGCTTATTTAAAGCCTTATATATAATTTTATAATAAATAATTAATAATATAAAGAAAAAGGCTAATAAGTATAATACTCTTTTATATAAAGATAAAGATATATATATTATTATAGCTTTACTTACTTTAATTAATATTAAGTATATAAATTAATACTATTAAATGTATTTAAGCCTATTATTTCTTAAATAATTAAGTAATATAATTAAGTTATATTATTAAAAGGTATTTATATAAGAGTATATAAAAATATATTATTAAAGCTATAATAAAACTTATTAATAATTATATATTATAAGCAAGTTATTTATTAAAGTCTTTAACTTTAACTCTTAAAAGGTATAATTATTTTATAAGTTATTTTTAATAATTATTTTTATTAATAATATTATATTTTATAAATAAAAGTAATAAACCTTAAGTATTTTTATATTATTTATTAAGCTTTTTTTTATAAATATTAAAATATATTAAAAGATATTTATAGCCTTTAATAATAAATTTTAAAGTAACTTTTTATATTAAAATATCTTAAGAATAGCCTAAGATTACCTTATTATTTAATTAAGTATTATATTATTAAAGTGCTTTTAAAGTATTTATTATAATATTAATTATTATAATTAATATTATTTATTAATTAAGGTATTAATAAATCGTTTTTTTATATTAATTTATAATTATAAGAGTAATTAATAGTTATTATTATTAAAAGATTACTTCTTAAATATTAATATTCTAGTAATAATATAATAATAACGCTTATATAAGCTATAAAAGGCGCTTAAATACTTAAATATATTAAATAAGCCTAATAATATAAGCTATTTTTTATTAAATAAGTATAGTATTAATATAAGTATTTATTTTATATTTATTACTTAAATTAAGTTAATTATAATATAAATAAAAAACTACTTACTTAACGCGTAAATTAACTTAAAGAGAATAAGTTATATATATAATAAATAAAAAGCTTTAATATTTTAAGTTAAATATTATATAACTTTTTTTCTTTATTAATTATATATAATAAGATATTATTATCTTTTAAAGATATCTTAAAGCTTTTTAACTTAATAATTAAAGTTAAGTATTAAGAAATTAATTAAAGTATAAACCTTAAAGTATAAGATAAGAATAATACTTCTCTTAATATACTTAATATATTAATTATTATTATACGTTTAAAAGATTAAATTAAAGCTTAATTATTAAGTTTAAGTTTAACTTTAATAAGTTTTATATTAAGAAGATTTTACTTAATTAATTTAATATTAGCTTAAAATACTTATATATAAAAGAGACAATATATAAAGTATTTAATATTTATTATATTATATATATAAGTTAAAAGAAATATTTAATTAATTAAAAGAGAGTTATTATAATAAAGAGAAATATAATAAAATAATTATTATAATTAATTATTATATAACTTAATAAATATACTCTTAAAGTAATTATATTTACCTTAAAGGTAATAAGTAATTTAAGTATTTTTAAATTAAATAATAATATACTTAACGTAAATAACGTAAAGATTAATATCTTAAAATAAAAAAATAAGGTAAAACTTAATAAATATACTTAAATATACTCTTAAATTAATTATATTTATCTTAAAAGATTAAAGTAATAAATAAGTTAAATATTCTTATATTAAATAATAATATACTTAACGTAAATAATATAAGAATTAATATATTTAAATAAGAAAATAAAATATAACTTAATAGACTCTAATAAAGTATTAATTAATAATAATAAAGGTTTTAAGTTATACTTATATAAGTATTACATAAAGTAAAGTATAATACTTTAATACTTAATTAATAATAATAATTATTATAATTTTATATAAAGAAAGTAAGCTATATAAATTTTATTTAAATACTTAAAAACACTTAATATTTTTAATAAATAATTATAAGTACTTTATTTTTCTTTATAAATTTATTTAAGTCTTTTTTTCTTACTTATACCTACCTAAAGCCTACGAGTAAGTAACCTATACGGGTACTCGTAGACCTTTTACACCCTAGCTAGGCGGTCTTAAAGAAGCCTAAGGAGATATTAGTGTAAGTATACGAGGCGAAAGAGCAGCTAATCTCATTCGTGATAACCTTGGTGGCGCCGCTAGTATCGGCCCTAATCTCGAGTATCTTCATGTTCGGATATCGGTGCACGAGTTGTTTCACGGTTTTCCCCAGGAACAAGGTCCACTCCTTCAGGCCCATGTGTTAAAAGTAGATGATAGATTCTCTTAGTTGTATTCAGGTTATCCCCCAACCTTTACCTTAATATGTATACAGATATTTTAGTGCCCACTTTATTATCTCCACGTGACTACTCGCCTATTCCAACACCATGCCTATCTTATAGAAGCGATCTAGCAGGCCATCCTTGGTCATGTGCTCGAGAATTGTAGTCTCACCCCTGAGAACGGCCGGTAAGTTATCGCACACGACGCGGGCGAGCTTCAGCTCTGTCCGGTACGCCTATCTATGTGCGAATCAAGTTAGCTATATCTATAATGAGGGAGAAGGGGGTCACATAACGAAAGGCAGACGAGTAAAACTTACTTGACTTTTAACGCCGGAATGTTAGCCGGAGTGTGGTTTAACCACTTCCGCTAAGAGTACGGTCTGGTTCTGGCAGTGGTAATAACATGGTTATAGAACTTAAATATGCACTTAAAGTGCTATTTAAGGTTTAGGGCTTCACGGACTCTCTTTAGAAACTCGGCTGTGGTGTTCCTAATGTAATCCAGGGTAACCCTTTCCATGACCTCTGCGAACTCGTAGTTATTGGCCGTGCATTTGTGGCCGCCTATGGCTAGCTTGTAGTCCGGGTTAAGCGTCGCTTACCTGTGCTTAGTGAAGAACTTCTTGTGTGAGTCCGACGTTAGCTCAGCAAGAGTAATAACTTGGATGCCCTCTATCTGCACTAAGCTGGGCCCTTGGTGGGTGTAGATGTCGACGTCACCACGGAGTTGCCTTGAGGGCATGGGATTCTCCGTTAAGTGCGCGCAGAACTTAACGTCGTTGGCCCGTGATGCTAGATGTTGCTCGTAGAGACCGACGTTAACCCGGAAGCTCTTGATTCCTGTAGGGATATGCAGTTGTTGAAGACTGCCATCGCCCGGGAAGTAATAGGCCAAGAAGACACCCTGCAGTGCCGCATCTAGCATGTCTGGGTGCAGTAGCATCTTAACTAGCTTATTATCATCTCTAGAGAGGCGTAGAAACGCTGCTCTGAGACGGTGTTAAGGTTAGGAGGATTGTCTTTTAGGGACGGCAGCTATCGAGCATGTGATTCGCCTGTCATCACTCGCATTTTACCAGTCGCATGAGTGAAAAGGAGTTCCACTTAGGCGTTTGTAGATGCGCAGTAAGAGAAGGAGGCCACGTAGATCTGGTCACCTTGTTCCTTGGTCACGCCGTGGAGCGTAAACAGTGTCTCAATACCAGCGCCGTCCTCACTAAAGACGAGCGGCTTGCTGAGACTAAAGTCCTGGATCTTAATAAGGGCGACGTTCTTGTCTGGCGACAGTGACCTCGCCGCTTCTACGGCAGTGGCCATGTAGGCTGTTGCTGGATAGACAACCTGCCCCTGAAGCCGATGACCGCGGACCCATGGCATCTCGCTCAATTTTAGCAAGTTCCTCCAGCGCATGTCGTCCTCTGTCATATCTGTAGTTCGTTTGCCGAGTAGTGGATGCGGTGTGTTGTTGGCGCTGGTAAAAGCTCTGGATATCCGAGACTCGTGCCAGTAGAGCTTGTTATGATCCCAGTTGTACGTGGGCAGATCTTTCAGGAGGTGCCGGCTGGGCGTGCCGGATGCCAATAAGTTAACCTTGTGGAAGTCGACTGTTGACGGAGAGAACAGAGTAAATTAAATATTTCTCTAGATTTAAGTTATCTTAGCGTCTCTTAAGATTAAAGCTCTTACGAATATAGTGAAAACAAGTGTATTTTATATTATATTTTATATTGTATTATACTTTCATGTATTATATTTAAATACATTATATTATAGGACTAAAATACCTATAAATCTATTATAACTTATAAGTTAAAAAGACTCTAATTTTTCTAACTTAAAATTATAAGGCTAAATATAAGCGTTATAAGGGATATTTTTATATGATTAAAATGAGCTAAGTTAGCTCTTTAAAATGCCTCACTTTTTATTATTATAAGTTATTACATTTAAAAGTTATAAGTAATTAAAAGCTTACCTCACTTCACTTTTTAAGATATAACTTTAAAGCTTAATATCTCGCTAAATATTTATATTTAAAAGTTTATTTTTAAAGATTTGAATTTACGTGATATTCAGCTTTCTTTTAATATATAATATGCTTCTAGAAGTATATATTTAAAATATTAAATATTTTATAGGCTTATAATACATTTATAGGTATTTTTATGTTATAATATATTATATTATAATATAATATAGTATAGTAGAAAATACAAAAAATATAATACATTTAGAGCTCTACTTAAGATAACCTTTCTTATCGCTAAGATAAACTTAAAGAAGATTATTACCAGTATTCTAAAGAATCTTATAAACACGTATAAGCGATACTTAACTAGTATACCTACACACTACTAAGATAATGCTTCTTATCTCCTAAAACTATTACTAGTAAGCTTATAGCCTTTACGTTTAAATAAACTTAATTTTATATATACTGTGTGGAGGAATCTAGCCGCACATCGCAGCTTGATTTAGCTAGTGTGTGGAGGAATTTAGCGACCCGCGCGATGCCATTGGCCAGCTTGGGAGTAGTCCCACTTGCAGCCACGGGTCCGTGGCAGCTGGAGGCCCGCCGGTGGTGCGCCGTTACGTAAACTTTATTCGCACCGCCGGCGGTACACCTATTGGGCCCCCTTACCCGCGAGTTGACAAGTGATTAGTCATCGCTCTTAGAAACCACGAACGCTAGGAGCCCAAAATTCGGCCAATCAAGGCGAAGAATGAATAGCGTCGTGTTTCTATCAAGATTCAATTCCCTAGCAATGTCAACCTAAATGCACTGCTCCTCGTAGGTTTTGTCCCTTTTCTCGAGCATATTTTGCTGCCAAGGAATCCAGAGCCTTTTTGCCAATTTCCCTCAATGTGCTCTGCATGATGTTCAGGATGCTCATTTCCAATCCGATCTGTGCTCTGCACCTCGATGCCGACAAGACTGTCCAACCCCAGAGTGGAAAGCGGCTGATCCATCTCCATGTCATTTGGATTCTTCATCATGAATCCGTACAAGTCTTGCCAATCTCCTTGGCTAGGTACTCGGCCTTGTCATCATCTAGACCACCTGCGCCCCTGGAAGCTAGCTGGTTGAGGAATGACTTTAGGCTCTCGTCTGTCGTTGAGAAACGTGGCCTAGTAGACGCGGAGATGCCATGGTAGATGGAAAATCGGCGATGGCGCCTCCATATACTACGGTTCTTGGGGCCCTAGATGGGAAGACGAGAGGATACCCCAAGGGCGATCTGGCTGGGATTGCTGTACTTCTGTGTAGCGTGTTCCTGTGGGCGGGGGAATGAGCGAGAAATGGCAAGCCGAACACCCCCCGGTATGGCTTCCTCGCTGGGAAGGTCGGCATCTAGGAAGCGAAAGTAGTCGAGGAGTTCAGAGGACTGGGACACGCAGCCAACATCCTCCATGACACCGAGATCGATGACGGAGGCAGGCAGACCTTGGCCCTGGCGGTACTGTACAAAAGCGTCGAGGAACGTGTTGGCAGCTGCATAGGTGGCCTGGCCGTACTGGCCTACGAGACCGCTGACGGAAGCGAACAGGACGAAAAATTCCAGATCAGACCCCAGGGTGTTGTGCAGGTTCAGGTGCCGTCGACCTTGGGCCGGACAGCAGTGTACCAGTCCTCGTACGCCATACCATCAATGGAGCGATCCTGAAGAGCCATGGAAAGCTGCACGACACCGCGGATAGGGGCGCAGGCTTCGGCAACCGCTCGCTTGACGTCCTCGGGGTCGGCAACAGAACCCTGGAGAACCTGCACCTTGCAGCCCATGACCTCGAGCTCCTTGCAAAAGTCATCGTGCTTCTCGGAGCGGTCCTATCGCGAGAAAAAGACGAGATTCTTCGCACCGTTACTGACGTACCAAGAGGCGATGGAACGACCAACGCCCCTGAGACACCCCACGAGGTAGCCCGCGTCGTGTCAAAGCTCGAGGCTGGGGTCGCCGGCGCTGACCGGGAGGTGGGACAAGTCTGTCGGCACGGTGACTGCAAACTTGCCGATATGTGTGCCCTTTTGCATGTGACGGAAGGCATCCACGACATTCTCGGCGGGGACATTCATAAAGGTCGGTATCAGCTTGACAAGGCCCTGTTCGAAATAACCGGCGCACTCGCGCAGCATCTGACCACAGACGGCGGGACGAGAGTTTACATGTGGCGGGCATCGAGGCCAAAGAAGGCCCGGTTCTCGGTACATCCGTGCATGTCGACCTTGCCGTGGCCATAGAGGTCACGCTTTCCAATCTCGATCATGGCGCCGAAGGGCGCGATGCACCGCCACGTTAAGTGAAGCAGTTCGCCGGCAAGAGAGTTGAGAGCAATGTCGACTCCTTAGACAGCTATAGCCGCCATCACGTCCCTCACGAATGAATTGCTGTGAGAGTCAAAGATGTGATAACGGGGGATGTTAAAGCTGTCCATGATGTACTGTACCTTCTCCCGGTTGCCAACAGTGGCGAGGATTCAGGCGCCGACCATCTAGGCAATCTGAATCGCGGCGATGCCAACGGCGCCGCAGGCAGAGTGGATGAGAATAGTCTGCCCCTTTTCAGGGCGGCGCAGGTGGCACAGGGCGTAGATGGCTGTTGTGAAGACGGTGCCCATGGTGCCGGCACCCTCCATGCTAAGGCCGTCGGGAATCTTGGCCAGGAGATCCTGGCTGGCGATGAGCTTGTTGGAGAAGCAGTGTCACACGGATTAGGTCAAGCAAGGATTAGAAGCCCTTTATTACACAAGGAGATCACGAGAACTATGGGGCACACTAGGCACGGGCCGTTCCTTTCATGTATATAAGATGGTCTCCCCTCGCCTTCTGGCTTGGAGGAACCAAGGACCTTTGACATCCTACAAGATTATCATTGAATTGAGCCCTTTTGCTTCAAGCCCTCTATTGAGCCCTTGTCACAAGCAGTAGGATGCGATTGTGAAGATTCGGTCGCCGGGCGCAAACCTGGTCACGCCCGGTCCAACCTCCAAAATCGTGCCGGAGCACTCGCCGCCCAGGTCGCTGCCATCAACGACACCCTGGGCCGTCAGGATATGCTTGAAATTGATGCCGACTGTGTGCGGCTTCAGAAGCACCTCGCCTTCTCGGAGGGGTCTCTTTATCCTCCAGTTTTCTTCCCACCGCAGGCTGTCAATCATGCCCTTCTCACCAATCATGAGGAGCTTGTCGGTGGTCGAGGCAGTTGATTTGCGCCGTTCTTCTGGGGGAGTACCAATGGTATCGGGGTAAGTAGATGACCCCGTTTTCGATGGCAAATTCATAGTCTGGATCGAGCTCGACGTCTTTTGACCGGTCCAAGGTCTGCTCATAGATCTAAAGTGCCTTGGCAGGCATGTTGGGGTGGCTGATATCGTCGATCTCAAGTGTGGTTAAGTTAATGTGCCTTTCCGAGCGCAGCGTCCTCGATAAGCCCAGTGTTAGTGCGAAACGAGGATCTGTGACGCGCATGGAACAGGATCGAGTAAGCCAGATAACTCTGGTTGTTTCCAGGCTCACCATAAGCTTCGTGAGCTTATTGAAGTCCTCCTTGCCGATTTCATTGACGAGAGGTTTGTCTAGCTCTAGCAGGCAGACAACGTCTTGCTCGGGCGAAACATGGTTACTAATGGACTTCAACCCTAACCCTCACCCTAACTCAGGCGTGAGTTCGCCGCCGTATTTCACGTGGATGCTAAAGAATACGGATCCGCTAACAACGGTGCGATACATGTTCCGTACTGCGTTAGAGCCACCAGCCTCCCTTGCACGACATAACCCCTGGTTCAAATAGTTGCAGGATTCAGGCTTTTTATCCTGGCTTAATAGCTAAGTGTACACGGTAATACCGCCGTTCGGTACCCACGTTGTTTCGTCTCCCATTTGAGTAAGCCGTATAATCTCTCGTGACCGTAATTCCTAGGGGTTCTTAACTAATTATTACCTTGGACTGAGAATTTATGGTTTCTCACAGTTTCCTATCGCGAATAGTGGAAGACGGTCAAAAATCTTCCTAATTCTCCTCCTATAATAGCCTGCTACTTCCCCCTGTCTTTCGCCAAGCCTATGTTATGGCATGTTGGCTTGATCTCTCCCGATGTGGTCCGGAATGCTTCTCGATAGTACTGTTACCTCCTCCATTGCTAGTGCATATTCCATCCAGCCTTGAGTATGTAAGCAGAGGCGGAATAAATAGAAATCCAGACGGCATTGCGGCAGCTCAAGAGGGCTGCCGAGGTGATGCCGAAGCGACTTGTGAATGAATGCCTCGAGGCTGTGAGGCTTCATGTCCTAACCCTCAACTTGGGCAGGTTGAGCTGGAATTTCGCCAGCATCTCGCATTTCTTTACAAATCCTATTCATCATGATGGCACCAGGGCTCCACCATCGTACAGTCTCCCACTTATACAAATCCTCTTCAAGACTTCAACAACCCGGTTCCAGTCCAAAGAGACTGAGCCGTCCGACCTCCCAAACCAGCACTCCAGCAAGAACATGATGCGCAATCGAATCCAAGGTGGGTATTTGACCTTGTCTCCCCTTGAATAGGCCTCGTAGGTCTTTCTGTCCAGTACCCATACCCAGGTCTTGTTATAAATGCGATTTACCTCTAGACATTTGGATGAGAGATTCGTTCAGAACGCAGAGGTGGCAGGTCCTCTGGTAGCCGCTCGAGAGTCTCTAGAGCCTGCTTGTCGATGATGAGACACTGGTCGTGGCGAGTGTTGTTCTTGGACAGCGTCAGATTAATGCCTAGTGCGTCTACCCATTTCGTGAAGGCCTCTCCAACGGCGCTGAAGTCTTCCTCGCCCTCGGGGCCGGTGACGATTGAATCGGCATTGGGGTAGACCTCAATGACTTGGTTGTACAGACGATCAGCCAGGTCATCTGTCGGGTCGTCTGACGGCACAGGCACATCTGCCGGGAACAAGTTTCTGGTGCCTTCTTCGGTGAACTTGGAGGCCCGCACAAGCCATTGCGTCCACTTGGAGAAGAGACGTAATGCTTTGGCGAATCGGTCGTCCGAGTCGCCCTCGAAACGAACGCGATAGATGGTGAAGCCCCACGCGTACGGCACGTATGAATTCAACGACGGATCGCGAAGCAGAGCCAGGAAATTTCGCGAGGGGCGACTCCGCTCGCTGCGTTCTCTTATGTAATCGTCTGCGAATGATATGGCCAGAGGGTCCGTGGTGATGGGTGCAAAAGATTGTTCTGCCATGGTGCCTGATGAAAGTGGTTGCCAACGGGTGTCAGCGGTTTGTGGAAAAGTCTGGTAGGGTTTGTGTTTGTATGACCTTTTCCCAGGTAGATTTATTTCTTTCATAGATGGAATAGTCGACACGTGATATAACCCGCTCGAGTTAAGGTCTCAGAGGAGTCCAGTTTCCTTCCGTCTGGAAGTTGTGCCTTGGCAGTTAGGTGTTTCTTTCTCGCCCGCTCTCACACCGGACATGTGAATAAAACGACGGGAGAGATGCCTTGCTCAATTGCAAGAATCTAAGAGGCAGAAAAATACACGCGACTTATTATCTCAAGCTAGGGAAAGGCAATTTTTCTTGGGCCGTTTCCATGTATCTAATTCTTGGGCCAAATGCTTTTCATGTCAAGTACATATATTATTCATCTCCTCGATAACAGAGTTGGCGTTAGGGTTAACCCTGTCCATCGGTCTACATCTCTGTGATGGCGCATAATAGCCAATTCCGGCGCCTTCATGTCTATTGAATTCGTGCCCATGTATTAGCATGTGAAACATGTCAAATATCGTCACACATTGAGAAAAACCCTTGCGTGGTGATTGTCCGCGCGCGAGCTTCTGCCCGTATCGTACCAATACTCGACATAATCGCAGGACCATTTACCGCATCCGTCCGCCACTGCGCCTCTAATACGTCCAGTCCTGCCGTAACCCAGTTATCCATGTTGGTATGCATTCTTGTGAAGTGGCTGCTCATCCAATTGGTGAAGCTGTCGACAAGGGCGACTTGTTGGCCGGGGAAAAGAAACGCGTGGACCCTCTCGGCGATGCGCAGCTCGCGGCGGATGTCCATGATGACTGTCGCCATGTTAGAGTGCACAGTACCGTGGTTGAGGTAAGTGAATATCGAGACGACCTAGGCAATGTGAGCGTTAGTGTATAGAGAGAGAAGTCAAGGGATAGCATATAAATGGGCAGTCAACACACCATCGCGCTGCATCGCTACTAGGCCTTAACTCAAAAGGAAAGATGGGCTTAACATGACATCTGGGCACTGCCACTCACATTTCTTATCTGTGTCAGGGCAATACCGGCCTGTACGGGGTCAGTCGACGCAAGGAGGGGTTTCATGATGCGGTTCTAAATCAGGCTTTCTTTACATGCCCAAACCTACAACGAAATTTAGCGAGAGAGACTCGGGTTTTGATGAGGGGACTTACAATAGCCTTCAAGCAGTTAAGCTGTTCATCAGCTAGCACAAAGACGCCGTCGTTGCTCGTGCTTCCGAGGGCATCATAGAGCTGCTCCTTGACAGTCCACAGACCTGCGCCGCCGGAAGCTGCCCCCGGCGGGTTCGGTATTATTCGTACAGCCCCGGCCCTAATGACGGTATCGTCGAAAAAGAGGGCATCGATGGCTCCCGCCGGGTTGACACCTCCGCCCGACAAGAGACCTTGCATGCCGCCAGCGTCTGCACCTCAACTTGATGTTCAGCTAACACCGCAGGTCAGTATGCTCAAGCCATACAGCGGTAATCAAACTGGACCTACTCGCAAGACCGTTTATAGGCCCCTGCCGACGTCAGTCTACTTCGTTGATGGTGCGAATCACAAAGTTGGTACATCCACGTGTAGGAAAGTAAAACACTTGACCGTAGATCTCAATTGTCAACGGATCTAGAATACTCCAGTCGTTAGAGGTCCGATACTGCGAATCGTCGTCAGCCACCACGTTGTTTTGTTGACCACGGATAAGATGCACTCACTAGCTGAGATTGTCCCGACCTCCCGTGTGTTACACCGCCAATCGTAACGGACCATTGGGTGCCGTGTTTAGCTCTTTTATCGAGGCCGCGTGTCAAGGGCCTCGTGGCGTCGCAGATGCTAACGTTAATACTGGTCGTTGTGCAAGCAAGTTTGTCCTGGCGGCTCAAGGCATCGGCCATGGCATGGTTCCAGCCCGAGAGTCCTGAACGACAGAGAAGGTACAAATTAAGCGCCGTATTGTATGGGTCGGCGGGCATCAAGCGCACGTTGCCGTTGATCCAGTCACGGATATTGGGAACCGTCAAATAAGGATAGACGGGCACCACAACACGCGTCCAGATTTCACTCACTGCCAAGTCGAAGGCCTCACGCTCGACTAATGTCCTGATAAGGCCTTCTATGGTCCGGAGGGTTTCCATGGCCAATTCCGACTTGCGTTCCACAAGACTCGAGTTTCCCACCTTTCCCAGGCCCCTCGGACCTATACTCTTGGTTGCCTCGGTTGGACAAGTCGGGTTTTCCATGTAGTTGTTCAGAGCTAATTCGTACCGACCCTTCATGCGATCGTACTGCTTGTCTCGTACCTGGGCAACGGGATTGCAACAGTACGACCAAGATCCTGCTCGACAGCCTTCCGAACTGAGTGCGACTTGCACCTTGTCGGCCGGGCAGCCACTACGACAGTCCCTTGACGCGGTAGAGCCGGCACCAATGTCACGATACCGCTGGCAGTCGGTGTATTTCCAGTCCGTGTCTGGCTGATGACAACACAGCGGGCGGGTGTGCTGGCTACCCAGCCCTCCGCTCCAACAAGTTCCTCCGCCGCTGCCATCAAGAGAGCTCACCAACATGGATCCAGAGGAGCAGCCAAAGTCACAAAAGGGATACGATCCCCACGAGCATTGGGAAACCAGCCGGAGGCTTTCTTGCGGTAGCATAGCGGTTTCCCGCCAGCGTGTGTTTTTGGAGCAGCAAGCAGCTTGATACTTCTTCTTGCCCTGTCTGCCACTCTTTCCGCAGGACGAGGTGGTGCTGCCGACCTCGACGGCGTCCGCGGGACAACTGGGGTTGCAGTTGCGATTGTTATGATTGTACCAGCCACATAAAGGACTGGGTTCATCCGATGGACAGCACAACACCTTGAGCTGCTTGTTGTGACACCCCGAATCATTGAGCATGTACTCGCCAGTTCTCGCGCCCGAGTCGGACCGGCGTTGGGCAGTGTATCCGGCAGGGCATGCTGGTTTTGGCAACTCGAGTCAGCTCACATCAATGGCTTTGCACCTTTTCCCTCGACGCAACTCGATGGCTCACTTACAGTCGCCGCAATTGGCCCATAGACATTGTTTATGCTCTTGTATCCTTTTGTAAATCTGCGGACCATTTGCCATGCCGAGATACATGATTGACGGCCTCGACAGCCTGGCTTTACGGGCCAATGCCTTGGAAAACGTTGCCTTCTGCGTGTCGTGGGATACGGCCCAGACCCTGACGCCGCCCAAGCTTTCACACAAGAGAAAGAGACATTGTTAGCAAGTTGGCGCGTTGTCAAGCTGTGAGCATTGCCATCGAACATACATACCACTTGGAGCTTGCGAATTGGATCTTTTGCCCAAGCGTCTCCTCGTCATCAAACGCGACCCATTGGTTGTCATCGAATGTCAAGACTTTGACTGCAGCGTCTTTGTAATGTGTAGGCTGTAGTTTCTGAAGCTGCATCATGTCCACGATTTCTGAATTGAGGAGCACGCCAACCTCGTGGCTGCAACGTCTTGCCTGCGAACCAGCCAATTGTTGCCTGTACCCTGTGCGTCTGGATGTGAAGAAGCTGGTGCGGAAGGGTTTGAGCATCAGCCTGGCAATGTTAACAATGTTTCTGTTAAACGGAGAGATTCTACGCAATAAAGACGCCCATGGCTCATTGGCACAGATGACTGCATCTGAGTTTCTTCGCAACCAGTGCTTTAAGGGATTTTATGCTCCTGAATGTTTGCAAAGCCTTTCATTCAACAAAAGCTGCCGGTTTATTCACAGCAGACTGTCAATGGACGGCGTGTTTATAATAGGCTATATCTGGCATCTCGGTAGGCTAATCTGCTCTCATGTGCTGCAGAATGAGCCATCGTGGATTGAGGAGTCAGCGGGAAAGCTGGTTCTGCATGAGCGGAAACGATTAACCCAGCTCGCAAACGTGCTAAGATCTCTCGGGCATTTTCCTCTTGAGCGCCGAATCAAAGACTATTTGCAACGTCTCTCGTGTCTTTTGTTGCAAGGCGGAATATATCCTGAGACCTTTGCTGAAAGTTATATGCGCACCATGGCTTCACAGCTTGTCCATGCTGTTAATTGTGGAAAAGCCATTAGACTAGGTTCCCTCTGGAATTCGTCCAGGAAACCGAGTCCTTGAGGCATGAGGGTTTTGTCACGGACAAAGGGACAGTGGTTCCACGGTTATTTATAGATCGTTGGATTCTAGGATTGTGTTTTCTCGAGGGCTGCCCGAGGATGGCGGTTAATTCCCCTTGGCCCCCTGGGTTTGGAGAAATTGGTTCTTAAGGCTTAAACTATACGAGTCGCTTCGGAGGTTTCAGGCAGGAAACGGCCGTACGTAGATAAACAATAAGTAAAGCTAGAATCGGCGCAAGAATTGTGGTGGCCAACATTTGTCGGATCAGGCTGCCTACGTTAGTTGAACAAGCAGACTTGACGTAATTGCTGGATGTCATAAAATAATTGATTCAGTTGTTTGAGAGCCTAGCCAGCCGCTATGGTTTCATTAGGTGCCTTAAAAGTCTTCTAAACTTAAGATAAATCATCATAAATGACATGAACCCTTCTTAAGAATAGAAAATTAAAAAAAAACAACAATCACATTTTTCAGGAGAGAAGCTTAATAAACAATGTGTCTCATAAGGTAACTTTCCCTACAGCCACGTGACTGCGAACCCTCAAGTGCTACCACAGTCTGCCGTGGGTAGCCTTTTGGAGCAAGGCTGAGGCCTTATTATAAAATGAAGCATACATGTGCCAGCATCGGTGAAATCAATTTTTTTGCGATCAGGTTCCTTTGAACTTGACGACTCCCAATATGCCCAACGACAGTAGCCTCGCGAAGAGTCCAGTGTCCTACTAAGAGCATGTCCACTTTTTTCTGATTTCTTCTTGTAATTCTATACGTGGAAATGTTCCCGAATACACTCAGAAGTCTTCAATTCTTGGATATTTTTCTTCCAAAGGTATGACGGAGAGAAGTCAAGGATCAGATTGGGATATACCTGACTTGTCATCCCGACATGAGACATGCCAACCGGCTCTATAACGAATGCCCTTCAGCCGAGAAAGTACAAAGGGAGTGCAGCAGGCGTGCCAGCATGGACAGGTTCACGTCTTAGAGCCAACTCCTGGCGCTAACCAGTCTTTCAGGAACATCTCCCTCTCGACACTAGCCGTAACATTAGGTGTCGTGGAGTTCAAGTACCCAGATTCTTTATCGTACAATGCGCGTCAGAGCGACTGGAGCCGGTCGCATTCGTGTCATAGCGCGTTACGGTTTTAATTGTCCTTTGGGCTGAAGGAGCTGCATGGAAGTGTGGAGTCCGTCGTCAGAAACGTCAGCTTGAAAGGAGCCTGCAGATGAGGGTGGCAGCTGAAGCCACTCAAAAGGCGGGCGCCCATGTATCAGTCGCCGATTGGTGAAGATGAATCAGCCGTAACCGTGCAGTAGGGACGGTAGGTTACCGTAATCCTACCACACCATCTGCCGGTTTGCTATCCTTTAAAAGCGGACACCACAGCCTCTATTTCTGGAGGTATATAAGAACATGGAGACATTGGAACCGCGGGGAAGAGCTTGACGGGATCGTGAGCAATGTAGCGGCTATGGTCATATGTGATGGTCAGCATCTAAAAATTAACTAATAGCTGCTATACTAGTCCGGTTCCGCAGTCAGTAACCCTAGTGAGCGACTTGCAAGGCTCACAAGCCGCATCCAGATTCATTCTACCAGCATCTTGGGCAAACTGCCGCAGCTCACACGGCCGTGCCATGCAGTCTAGGCAGCCTACTGACTCCGTTTCCCTCTGGATTCAAAAGGCAACAGTATGCTGAGAACGACCAAGAGCCCAAACAGAGCTGCACAGACAAACAACGGTGCCGTCGTCTCCACGTCTGCATAGCTTCCCACCAGGACGCCCAAGATTCCACCTATCCTATTCACAACAACACAAAGGCCGTACCCGGTTGCGCGGTGAGCTGACGGCAATATTTCGGGGGTGTAGGCATAGATGGTCCCATAGTAAATGTTCCTAGTGCGTTGAATAATCAGCTTCCGAGGGGGAAAGCGGGACGGCCTTTGCAAGCTCACTCACGATGCAGCGGATATCGCAGAGGATACCCCGACGTTTTGTGCCTCAGTTCTGATTTGCGTATATCCAAACTGAAACAACATGGTGATGAATGCGCCAGTTGCCAGAGTACCGCGCCTCCCGAGAAACTTGGTCTCAACTAATACGGCTGCGATGATGGGACCAAAGAGGCCGGCAACATGGTTGATGGCGTAGTCTCTCCAGGTCGCGTAGTTGGAGCCGCTTCCAAACTGTGCCCCGCGTGATTTGAGGTAAAATGGCAAAAAGACACTGAACAATGGCGAAACCATTCCAATGACGAACCAGTTGGACAAGATGAGCGTGGTTGACCAGGCCAGCTTTCTCGTTTGGAACAAGCCTTTGAAATGCATCTTCAGCCGCAGGGAGGACCAAACTGATTTCTCAGTGTGCAGGACC
This sequence comes from Metarhizium acridum, assembly GCF_019434415.1. Taxonomy (NCBI): domain Eukaryota; kingdom Fungi; phylum Ascomycota; class Sordariomycetes; order Hypocreales; family Clavicipitaceae; genus Metarhizium; species Metarhizium acridum. The sequence goes on along the minus strand of NW_027094042.1, from coordinate 295,490 downwards.
ACCCCTTCCGCTTGCAACTTTTCAAGTGTGAGTGAATGGGGCCTCCGGGCCGTGATTGAGATGTTGTTCAGCGTCTGGATGACTTCCTCGTCGCGATTTTGAGCAATCAGCCACCGCGGAGTCTGCACCATCTTGACAAAGGCAAGCCGCGCCAGTGCCAAGACGAAGACCAATGCGCCACAGGTGAAATGCAAATATCGCCAGCCCATGTTATCCGAAGTGGAACATGTTGCTGGCGTAGCCTTTGGCGCGCAACTGAAGTTGCTCATGAACCCCCATGCCAGGAAACCGGTAATCATGTAACCAACCGCCCACCAGACGGCCATGAAAGTGACTAGCCACGCATGGCTGGTGGGCAGGAACTCCAAGAAGTTGGTGGCATCTATAATGTAGTTCCCGCCGGCACCTGCAGAGTAGAGCGCCACGCTGGATTCACGGTCAGCCTCGGGTGCATGACGGGGAGATTGATACACGTACAGAGATGCGAAAGAAATGTAGCTCGGCATGCCGCCTGCAATGATGACGAATACCGCACAAGAAAAAAGACTGGTATTGAACGCAAGCTTTCTTCCAATGACGTCTGCCGAGAAGCCCCAGAGGCCGGCGCCGACAAGGAGACCGATTTGCGACGCCATTGGAATGCCGGAAATGTGAGCACTCGGTCGCCCATATTGTTGCTGAACAGCGGGATTGGCAATTGATTGGCACACGACTAGAAGCTGCACGTTGCCGCGCGTCAGTTTCCGTCAGCTCCGAGGGCCATCACGAACATACCGAGTCTACGGCGTATCCGAATCCATTGAGCCAAAACAACTTCCATTGAAACCTCGTCATGCCAATCTCGTCGATTGCTGCATTTACCAAGGCCATTTTCCGTGCGAGGACTGGGTCGATTTGCTTTGCATCAAACACGTGGCTGGCACCGCTGGCTGATGCGCCATCAGACTTGTTCGTCACTTCATCGTCTTTGGACAATCTAGTTTCCTCAATTTGGTTGGCTATTTTATCCAGCCTGGAGGTCATGTTGAAGACTCTGGTCTGACTTGTGGTTCTCAGCGACAACAGCTGTTGACGAAAACAAAAGATCTGTTCAAGTTCGCGAATAGGCACCTGTTTGTTTATCTATCTTTCGGCATCTGCGCGCATGCTAAATGAAGAGTGCCGGCCGTTGTATACTATTTCTCTCCCGACTGAAATGATAGACGCCTTTGAATGTTGTTTTTTCCCAGCCACCTACTCGTGACAAATTTTGAAAAACAATTGGTCAATATTTAGCACGTCTCTTGTCTTAAAATGATACCATTTTCTCTTGTCCTATAGGATCCTACCGCGGGTACCTGCCGGCTAAATGCTCCCAGGCGATGCAGACTAGGAAGTGAAGTGATTGACGCCCCTAATGACGCTATCCTTGTCCCACGCACGTGGTTACGTCTCATCCGTAGTGGCTCCTCGGCTGCTATAGCCAAATTGATACCTGCTAAGGTTTTTACCTGGCGGTTCGTGGGATGGGGAAAAAGCGAAGGAAAAAAACAACCCGATTTTTGATTGCACGATATCTCTTACCAACCTACCCCCCCCCAAAAAAAGAAAACCCCAACCCCTGAGAGTGACGGGATCGAAACTCTCGGCTAGGATTGGTAAAGTACATCTCCGACTTCACCCTATCAGATGCATTAATTTAGCGAGGGAGCAATCACTTTACAGATGCCTTCACGCCCTTTCGCAGACGGTTCACTACCCTTTGATTATAAATCAATATTGGCTAGATAATTTTCAATAGGCAATGTGATATGTCTGTGGCGTTCTGTCGTGATGTCTGACTTGCATGGCGAGAAGAGAAGAGAAGAGAGAGAACACACGTTGCTACTATGGAGAAGTCTGGTGCTAAGAATTTCATCAGTTCTTCCACATTGTTAAATAGACAACCGCGCTGCAAGTACCGCAGTTGAAAATACACATCAAGGGCTCAAGTGATTTCCCGTTACGTCTCATTCACAGTTACTCCAACATCTCCAATAAATATGACTGCAGTCGCGAGTGCCATATCCCCTGCTGTGTTGGCATATCAACCGCCAGACCCTCCTTTGGAAGAGGTCACTCCTCCTCGCGACCGTGCTTTCTTTGCTGACCCGACAAAATCATCTCTATTGAAAGCGGCTACGGGAATCGAAGATATTACGCCTTATATCGGCACCGAATTGAAAGGCGTCCAGCTGAGCAAATTGACAGATGCCCAAAAAGACGAGCTGGCACTTCTCGTCGCCGAGGTAGGCATTCGAAGCCACACTATGCCTCAAGTCAATGCTGATGAGGTCTAGAGAGGCGTCGTATTCTTCCGCGACCAAGACATAACCCTTGACCAACAGCATGAACTCGCATCGTACTATGGCGTTGTAAGCATTACCCCATGTGCCGTCAGGATACCCAAGCCTGACATCATCAATAGCAAGACAGAGATCCAAATCAACAAGATCCGAAGCACGTAACCATTATCGGCCGTGGTGGGTGAGTATCCCTTAACAAAGTGAGCAACCATCATCATCTGATTGCCCTTCCAGGAACATCCGGGCGCATGGGAATTCCAGCGCAGAATGGCACGGCGACCATTCATTTGAGCTCAACCCACCGTCCTACACGCTGCTTCGCCTCGTGAGGACACCACCGACCGGCGGCGACACTCTATTCTCCAGCCAGACTGCACTCTTCGATAAGTTGAGTCCGGCATTCCAGAAAGCTCTCGAAGGCCTAAACGCCGTGCACTCGTCAGATGTATGTGCAAGAGTTGGATCTTCTCAAGTCAGTCAGGGCCACAAGCTAATGTCAGACGCAGAGGAGCTATCTCGCGTCAATCAACGGCGGAGGTGCACCGCATCGAGCACCGATTGCAACGGTCCATCCTCTAGTAAGGCAGTTCAATGTACGGAAATGAATTGGATTGGTGTACACTCTAACCAAAGGCTATTAGGTCAGGACACATCCAGTAACTCGGCTCAAGTCGTTGTTTTATAACCCGAATTTCATTGACCGTATTGATGGTTTACATGCCAAGGAATCCCACCATCTTCTTGCATTCCTCCGAGAGCACCTTCTCAGTGCCGACGATCTCACAGCTCGCTGGAAGTGGACACCGGGTGCGGTGGCCTTCTGGGATAACAGAGTTGTTGTTCACAAGGCCGTCCCTGGTGGGTATGACACTGAACTACGGGAAGGCAAACGTACTGCCGTCTACGGCGAGAGGCCCTTTTTTGATCCGCAAAACAGTGTGACCTTGTCCGAGAGGGTTGATAAGCTCAATAGTGTATAGAAGAGGCTACTGATTGGGGAATTGCACTGATGTAGACTCCCAAGGTCTCAAACCAACCACGTGCTTCCACTCGCCTCGGCAATGGCCTCAATTCTTAGTTAGTTTTTTTACTACTTTTATTATGATGGCCTTCTATCAATCGAAATGGTTCAACTCATTTCAGTCAAGAGGATTCTGGAGATCGAATCGTCTAGTACTATCGTACATAATCATTTCGACACCCATCACCAGTGCTGTCCTCGCAAGCAGCATCACATGTTTCCCCTCCTCAAGACTCGTGGATACCGAGTTTCTTTTCAGTTCCTAATGGAACCTCATTCATACATCTTGATTAAAATAATGTATCAAAGGCTTCGGAAATATAGGTCGGGTACTGTTTAAACAAGCCTGCTCGGTAGTATTCCCAATCCCGTAAAAAGTAGCATGAGCCATAGAATTTTGGCCCCAATCGGATCACTACTGAGATGGGCTAGCTTTAATGCCGTGGCTCTACTGTAGTTTAACTGTGAATATACGGTTGCAAAAAGTGAGTTTATTGGGCAAAGCGGGAAAGAGATGAAATATACCTTCTAGCTTTACTTTTTAATAAGAGTCCCCAAGTGCTGCGCTATGATAATCGCAAGCCTCGTGTAGTTTAAACCTAACTTTGAACTGGTCTAAGTGACCTTGAATTACTATCATTGGCTCGAATTTCAGTGCCGGTACGTATCTTTGCAGATCGTCGCGATCTTGCCTTTTTAGTGTTGAAGGCCGTAGGCACCTTAACACCACAAGTAATATCGCGAGATAGTGCCGCAGGCGGCCCCCGGAGGGAGAAATAAAAAGTTTGAATGAGGTCAAAGTCAACAGGTTCAACAGGCTCAAATCCACAGCTTCAAAAGGTTCGAATTGATCAGCGGCAGCAGCAGCTTTGCTTACACCTATGGCAATGGCTTACGCTGGCATCGGACCTGGTTGGGTAATGACGATGTCAACTGAGACAAGCTCATCTTGGCCTTGTTTAGCGACCATGGCCCCCAGCGGCGTCCTTTAACTACCCTTTGTCCTACCGAGGCGCAGAATCCCGCAGCCTAACTGTAGTACCCTTGCAGTATCTCTGGACCACGGTCGATTCTCAACGGCCAGCTCGTTTCAGTGACATATGGCTGAGTGTTTGGCTGATTTACACGAATGAAGCTTTCTGGGTGAGTGCCAATTCCGCAACGTGAACCCCATAAGCCAATAGACCGAGTCATAATACAAGCCAAGAAATGGTGTTGATGTCTCCTATTTGAGCAGCGTAAAGTCACGCTGTCAAAGGGAAACCAAAGTATCAAACCAACTTGGATCCCCGCATAATGGATGCATCGGCGTATGCTGCCAGCACATAGTTCAGGTCCAGTACCAGTAGAGTGAGTAATTGTGCCATTAAGATTGTTAGCTAGGGCCCAATCCCAAGTAAAGCTGACACATCAACCAGCAGCAACTTGATGTGGGTAGTGGACATCAAAAGGTCGCTCTGGTCAAGCGACGGCTAGGAGATGGCGTTGCAGCATTGAACTCGTGCTCCCGTCCACGTAGAGACGGCCACTCTGCCACTCTGCAAGCGGCTGGGGCTTGGCAGTGTTTGGCTTTTCGATGGAAAGACTCCTCGACCGAGTATCGGTAGTCCACTTTCAAAGCTGAATCTTAATCTCTTGAGCTTGGGCGATCCGGGAGCGCCACCGAGCCTTGTGCCTGCCGAAAGCCTCCGCCCATATCCGTGCAACCCGGTGCACGCCATTCATGATGTTCTGGCGCGGGGAGATTGGGGAGGCAGTTGACTGCCAATGTTGCAAATAGCGTTCAATTCATTGTAGTCAAAAAAAGACTGTGCCATCTGTATCGTGGACAAACCGCCGGCACACGGAGAACTTCATAAAAAGATGTCACCATTCCCAATGGCATTTCCCGCCATGCCGCGCCTATTTTGTGCCTGGCGCCTACTTTTTCTTCTTTTTCGCTTTCCTAGTCGCTGTGGACTGTTCAGAAAACCCCGGCCTTCGACTGTACTGCACAGGGCCGTGTGTAATCGATGCTTTTCATCCTCCATGTTGAAGTGCGCCTCATTCTGCGCCGTCGGCTGCCAACCCTCGGTGAGGCTCATGGCTACGGCGTATGCATGACTACGAGGCGTACGAGACCCGTCGCCCGAAGTCGCTCTTTGCTTTGCAGATCCGTGGACAGGAGTAGTTGGCCTGCTGTTCACGACCAAAGTGTGGTTGAGCGTTTTGTTGTTCATGGTTGCTACGATGCTCGTTAGTATTGCTTTTCCATGGCAAGTTGCTACACGGGTCAAAAGGTACGTACAGTTGTTTCTGTGTGAAGTGCATCATGTATTATTGATTTGATACGTCTCGCCAACTGGAGGTGAGCTCAAGGCTCATTTATGTATGGAAATATTTTTGACTTTCAGATTACATCTCGCAAGATCACCATACTTGTCACGAGACCTTTCTTCCACATGCCATATTTTCCCATCATTGGCAGTCTAGTACGCTGCGGAAGGCTATACAGGACGTGTCAGGCCACCAAGACGGTGAGCCGGCGGTGGGGTGATCGTGTCGTGACATGTCGTTGGTGGCGACCAATCCAGCGTGTTTATCTGCGCCACAGGCCATCAGGATCAAATGATCGCTATTTATCTCCGTGGGACTGCTACGGGTTTCCCCGGGACTAGGCAGAGGGGGGATATCAGGGATGAACTCGTCTTCAAAGCTGACGGTACAGCATTTCAATGTTGCCCTTTTGTCCATGGTAGATAAATGGTGTGGCTCTTGCACACATTTCCATACAACCCGTTTACACCTGTATTCACATTCCCTTTGCTAGCCGATAATATCAACCAGACACGCTATATCCTAAAGAGCTTGGCATACATTTGGTCTTGCATCAGATCAAATTTTCTGACATGCCATATACGCATCCCAATTCTCAATTGACGCTGGATACGAAGGGAGCGATTACAGCTCACGTAAGTCATGAGCCATGGCGATAGGACCAGGAGCTTACTGTCTAGTAGGACCATGATGACGGAGGTAACTATGTGGGAAGACGAGACCCGGTACTTGACGTGCCGACTTGCAGCCGAGTACGACCCTTGCTCGAATCGAGCGCAACCACTGCAAAGACACATGCGGCGAAAAAGGTTGTGCGATTCAAAGAGGAGCTTGAAAATGTTAGACTTTTCCGCAAGATGGACCATCCTCGGGCTGTGGGCCAGCTTCCTCCGGGCAACCGATGCCTCCCCGGCAAACGACTCACGGCAACCCTGCAGGATGCCTCATCGGTGTTCGTCCTGAGTACCGGCGGGGGTGACTCAAACCTGAGATGCTCTGCAACTTCGAGAAGCCCCGAGACCAATGTATACCTGGAAAAAGTGCGCCTTTTGGGCGATGCAACGGCAGTAGTTGGGGTTGTAAACGTGAAGAACTTGGCCTTTGAGAAACACGTTACCTGTCGCTTTACACTGGACAATTGGACAACCCAATCCGAGGTAGCTGCCGACTACCTCGAGTCCATCGGATCGCCAGACGTGGGCGCAGACAGAGACTCATTCCGCTTCTCCATACCTATATGGGATTATAGCCACCTGGGAAGCAACAGGTTGGAATTCTGTATTCGCTATCGTGTAATTGACCTGGAATTTTGGGATAATAACAATTTTACCGACTTTATGGTATCTTTCGAGGTCGAAAGTCATGACGATCCTGTCAAGGCTCTGGCGAATAGTACAGATGCTCCCGGGGAGACGCACACAGACACACGCAGGGGAAGGGAAGATGCTTCGGCGATTGCCGGATCGTCAGACATGGCCCTCCGCTGTAACTCTGCCGAACCTGTACGAGTTGGCGCCTTGCGTCGCCGATACAATCTTTCTGGAATGCCGTCTACGATGCCTCGGCCAGACATGACCAAGAAAAGGAACCGTGTTGTGGCTGTAATGAGAACGGGCCCAAGTGTGGGTGGAAGGCGGGCAATTCATCAGGAAACGGGGCCGTCAGTTATCAAGTGAGATGGCAGGTCGTATGCAAGGCGAAAGGAACAAGTGCAGTAGGAAAACGGGCACAAACATTATGTGTCTGAGAATGTCAATCAAGACTGGCTCCTGGGGTTTAGGTTCCCCCATCGGACGGAAAGACCGGGCTGCCAGCTCACGTGGCTCCGGACATGAATTGCCCCACCACCGGACTTTCAGGGAAGGGGCGGACCCGGTTCGGCTCCTGAACGTGTGGGGCATAACTAGTCACTACCTAGGTAGGTAGTCAGAAGGGCTTGGCAGTGGTACAAGCCAAGTGAAAAGCATTGGGCAGGCCGGTCATACATGAATTGAATCTGAGTAATGAGAGATACCTGCGCACAGCGCGGCATATTGCTCTGGCGAAGAACAACCTTGCACGACCTCTACACACCGAGTAAAGGCCGCACAAGGCCGCAAGCATGCAGTCCGACGTCGGGCTAGTGAGATGGCACTAAGTCATGTTTTATGCAAGTCCAATGTTCACACCCGCGCCCCCGCTCCGGTGAGTTGGACCGAGCTGGCGCACTGGCTCCGCCTCGGCAACAGAAGTGTGCCCCAGACAACCACGACGGTTTTGCCTCGGGAGAGGAGAGCACAAAGCGCAGTGTGTGGATTGATGCGCGAGGGCCAAAACCAGATTCGTGCACGGAAACAGAGTCGCTGGTGCGCAGCGCATCTCTGAGCATGCCATATACGGACGACATGTCGCTTTGACAAGATGCAACATGTATTGACATGCATTGAACTGAGCACGCACGCCCTTGGATCTCGCCTTCCCTCCCAACTTCCCCGGCTCTGCCGCAAGAGCCGAGGTGGATCGTTGCCGAGGCGCATCTGGCCAATGGGCGGCGGCCAAATTCCGAAATAGGCCCGCCGCAAGCCGGTCAAAGACCCCGAAGGACTACTTGGCTGGGTCAGTGGATCCTTTATAAGTCAAGCTCCAATTGTGTGTTTCGAGCCCATCTTGCCTCTTACAACCACGCATCTACCCCGGACTAGACTCTCCAAGGCCGACGCATAAACAAGACAGCAGCACAGCTCGACGACGTGTGTTTTCTCTCTGCTTTGCCATGGCGCCTGTCAAGCTTGCAGAGTATCTATTCACTCGGCTACGCCAACTGGGCGTCGAGTCAGTCCATGGCGTTCCCGGCGACTTCAACTTGACGATGCTGGACCACGTGGAGCCCGCAGGACTCAACTGGGTGGGCAACGCCAACGAGCTCAACGCTGCCTATGCCGCCGATGGCTATTCCAGGATCAGCGGTCTCGGTGCTATTGTAACCACCTTTGGCGTGGGAGAGCTGTCTGCAATAAACGCCATTGCCGGCGCCTATGCCGAGTTTGCCCCCGTGGTCCACATTGTTGGCACCCCTGCCCGACACATTCAAGAAGCGCACACGCTCATGCACCATACCTTGAACGATGGCGAGTACAGGAGATTCTCGCAAATGCATGCACAGGTCACCATCGCGCAGACGCGACTCTGGGACCCCTTGACAAGCGCCCAGCAAGTTGATGACACCCTTGCCAAGTGTCTGTTGCACTGTCGCCCCGTCTACATTGAGCTCCCAGTCGACATGGTCAACGCCCTTGTCTCTGCCGAGAGACTGCAAACGCCAATCTTGGTCCCGGAGCCGGAACCTACTGCCAACCTGGATGAAGTCCTTGCCAAAGTCATTGGCAAACTCGAAGCCGCCAGGCAACCCATCATTTACGTCGATGGTGAAACCAGGCCTCTCCGCATCGTCGACGCCGTGCAGCAGTTTGTATCAACGACGAAATGGCCAACTTTGACTGCCCCTTTCGGAAAGGGGTTGATGGACGAGACAGAGTCCAACTTTATTGGCGTCTACCAGGGACAGTGGGGAGCCAAGGCCGTTCATGACTTTGTGAAAGAGAGCGACTTGGCACTCTGTTTTGGTCCTCACTACAGCGGTACGAATACCTACATGTGGAGCAGTATCCCGCAAAGCAAAGAGGCTATTGAGTTCACCGCCTCCGGCATCAGAATTGGTTCGCAACTGTATCGCGATGTGTCTGCCAAGCTGGTCCTAGCCCGTCTGCTCCAGGAACTCGATGTGTCAAAGATCAAATCATACAACCCCTTCCCCGCGCTGCCCAAGTACGACCTTCTTGCGCCATCATCAGCCCCCGGTGACGATGTCATCAAGCAAGACAAGGTATGGAAGATCTTGGCGAATCTCATTCAACCTGGAGATATCGTGATGGGAGAGACTGGGACACCTGGATTCGGCGTCCGCGAGATGCCAATGCAGAAACACTGCCGCGTTTTCAACCACGTTACATGGTTGTCGATTGGTTACATGCTCCCAGCCGCTCAGGGCGCTGCGCTCGCACAGAAGGAGCTCATTGCGTCTTCAAAATGGCACGGAATAAAAAAGGCCAAGACTATCCTGTTTATCGGCGATGGTAGCTTTCAAATGACGGCGCAAGAAATGTCAACCATGATCAAGCACGAGCTTGACGTCGTGATTGTGCTCATCAACAACGATGGATACTCTATCGAGAGATTCATCCACGGCAGGAAGCAGGGATATAATGATGTTGCCAGGTGGCGATACCTCGAGGCGCCGAGCTTCTTCGGTGCCCCAAAGGACACGTACACAGCCTCTGCCAGGACCTGGGCCGAGCTGAAGACTATTCTTGGGAATGACGAGGTGAATGAGACGCGGGGATTGTCCATGATTGAGGTTGTTATGGAGAGGGAAGATGCTCCACCTGGCCAGCTCCAAAACGCATTGGATATGCAGATTCAAAAGGAACCCAGGAATTAGTCAGGCATGGGCTACGATGATAAGACATGAACGCAGATGAAAGTCAATGAGAAACATGTGCGGGGGACTCGGTTCCATGACGAGGAATAGATTTATTTCAGTCTAGACGGTCATCAATAAAGGATAAACGACAGAGCCAGTAGCTGTGATGCCTGCCGCGCCCCCCGACACTGTATGCGTTCCAGTCGCATATGGAAAAAAAACTACGAACCCCGCGTGCTCCGAGCGATAAAGCTTACGTGGTAAAGAAATAGGCCACAGCAGTATTGTAAGCTGGTGGTATCCCCGAGTCTTTCTATGCCGCTCCATAATCTTTGGTTATTCTGCCAATGGAAGTAGCAGGATGAAGCAATTACACCAGTATTTTCCATGTTGCTGAAACCTTTGCCCAGGGATGAAAACCACGCCAGAATAGCATATTGCGTGCTGCCAGAGCTGTGCCAAAAAGACAATTCCATGCAAGTCACCTAGAACATAACCATTCGATATTATCCATAAGCATGTGTCGGCGCGGTGGCTCCAGTCTGCATGACGATTATAATGTCCACAGCATTGTGGGCAGCAATTTGATCGTGCTGTTGTCAATGAGGATGAATCAATAGATACAAGAACTACAACGCCCATACATCGACAGGCTGAGACAAGCATAGGAGTAGTTTGCTGTCCGAGGGAGATCGACAAGAGTGAATGCATGCTTACGCAACGACAATGACATGGCCTCTCCTTTTGCACTACCCGTGTAGTGATGGTGAATGATGAATTGGAGAGCCAGCCCGTATTCAATACAACTGGGCATCTTGTACCCATGTCCCTTTTTCAATACTCATGTGTGTTTTCCACGCAGACACGAGATGCGCACAGACGACAGCCGCTGTGGACTCAACGGCTTCGACTAATGCTCCCTTGCCATCCAAACTCATCAGTACGCCGGGAAGGATTCGTTGTGACCGACAGCACACAAGGGCAAGGTTTTCCACACCGGGCAATGATGGGTCAAGCGTCGCTGATACACTGGAACGAAACGAGCAGGTAGAGATTGTCGGGGGGCACGATCCACCAAACGGCGAGGTGAGCGCGGAAGTAAAAATAGGAGGCTGTTTTTTTTGGAAGACCCTAGGCAATATCATGTTTCAGTATGGAAAATAAGGCCGCCGGATCGCTCCCGCAGCCTGGGGCGAAACCTATCACGGAGAGGCCGATGATCAAGCAAACTTTGTTCCTGGTCGACCTTCTTGGGCAAGAGATTGGATTTGGCCCTTTGAGATGGAGGACCTTGGCTGCAGTGGAAGTTTTGGCTAGTGTCCATTCTCTCTCTCCTCAGCATAACGACATTGTGTTGTGCGGAAGGACTTTTGGAACATGACATGTTACAACTATTCCAACTACATGTCATGCTGAAATTCTAACAAAACAAGGCACCTCCCAGCCTCTGTATAGTCGTACGGAGCATGCTAGAGAACCAATTCAGTTCCAATAGCAGCGATGCATGAAAATCCCCGCTGTCTGGCTTTGTGGCGTGAATGTTTGCTCTCGGCTGAGAGGAGTCGCGAATACCCCTGAACACCGGCACCTCCCAGCCTCTGCGTACTCGCACGGAACATTCTAGAAAATCAGAGGATTTCCAAAAGCAAGCGGTGGACGGAAATCCTCGCTGCCTGGTTTTGTGGCGTGCAGGCTGTCGGCTGAGGCGGACGGGCAGCAATTGCCCCTGAGCGTCGGTGCACCTCGGCCGGTGTGACCATGGTACGTGATGGGGGACGACATCATTGATGGCTTCAATCATATCGGCGCTCAAAATCTCGTCTGCCCAGTTTCACCTGACCAACGCTCGCTGTTAGCTCAGACGAGGCATAAATACCGCGAGTATTCCGATGGTCGCTCAGAAGCAACTCGTTTTCCTGCAACTCTCCCCTTCACATCTCGACGTTGAACCAACCTACGCTCATTGTATACTCTTGCTGGGAATCGCGTCAAGTACGCAAAGGATCCTGATCAATGGAGGCCGTGGGCGCTACAGCCGCCAGCTGCAGCATCCTTAATCTGCTCGTGAAGGCCGCCAAGCAAGTCATTTTGTTGATAAGTGATGAGTGCCCTGATCTGTATGCCGTGCGCGACGGGGTAAAGTCTCTGGTAGTGCAACTGAAACTCCTTCAGAGGGACCAGGAAATGCACCCCGAGCTGGCCAAGAACGTACCCTTGTTGCTTGACAATTGCCTCTGCGTCCAGAATGACCTGGAGGACCTCAAGCGCGAATTCCTTGCAAACTCGGCAAAGTGGACTATTTACGGCAAGGAAAAGCTTGCTAGTCTTCAAAGTCGGCTGCAAACGTTTACGAGTTCCTGTGAAGTCATGTTCCAGGGACTGAATATGTAAGTACCATGTGGTCTCTTGCTTTGCCTACGGTCACGATGATGGATGCAAATTTGGTATTCGGCACAAATCCCCCGATTTCTCAACCGACTAGCCTTCCCGTGTGAGGCTTCATCGGACCGGCTAGACACGTCAAAATAGTGATCAAGACATCCGTATCTAGTCGCGGCTCAGACCAATTCCACCATTCAATGCAGGCTGTCGCTGCCGTTTTTCATTACATCTCTTGCGAGTGCTGACGACAATCTACAGCGAACAGTCGCGATCTTGGAAAAAGTCCATTGACGACATGATGGAACAGTCCAAACCGCGCAGCTCAATGCTCTCGCTCTATCCAGAAGCAGAATCCGCGAATGCAGCAACTAGGGCGCCAGTCGGAGACGCATTGCCTCACATCATTAGCACTCACGGCGCGGCCCTCCGAAACACCAAGACATGGAGAAGCGACGATGCAAGCCCAAGCCCGGGATCTGGGGTCACGAAGGCCGTTACTGGAAGCACACAATCCAGCTCAGTTCCCGGCAGAGACCTCATGAATGCCGCGCATCTACGTGCCCTGGGTGTCCTCGCTCGTCGCTCCGTCGGACCTGCTGAATCGACACTTGAGGAGTGCAACCAGACATTGCAAGCATTAATGGACTTGCAATCGAAGCATGAGAAGCTCCTGGAGAATGATGCCGGCGCGCAAACGGCCGTGGACGGCGCCATCGCTGCGCTTCAAGCGGCACTGGATCGAGTGAGACCCGGGGTCGAGTCTTGCGTCAAAGACCCGGAGAGGCCGCTGAAGAGCATTCTCAATCAAATCAAGTGGTTGTCCCACGACAGAAAAATGTTCAAAAAGCACCTTCCAGACATGGTTGACAAGTATGACAAGGCGCTACTTCAGATCGGCTCCTTGGAACGGATGGCGACCGACGCCGCAAGCCGAGAGGCGGCTGACATGCTTCGACAGAGGGTAAAAATGGTCGAGAAGGAGGCTGAGGGTCTTGAGCGCTTGAATTCTTTCATGGGTCATTAGCTTCGGATGGCCTCACGGGCCTGAGGAAGTCATGTCGACATTTATCCTGTAGACCTAGACACAAGATCCGACAGGGTTGGAGACGGTTGATGTTGTGTTCCATTTTTTTTCTTAGTTGAGAGAGATTGTTATTTCTGAATATGTATCTTGTGTCTATTTAAAGAAAATAAAACCAATTCTCATGTTGTATTACGTGGTTTGTGGTTTGTTGCGGTTCTCTGGCTTGGGTACGGCCACCACATTGTGTTACCTGATGTAGTGCTTGCACAATTATTTGCATGGAAACAAAAAACACTCTAAAACTTGAAAAAAAATAAAAAATCAGTCAAGTGATGGCAAAGGAAGAGTCAGAGATGAATGACGAGAAACCAGAGCAGCACATGATACCAAAAGTAAGCGGCGAGCTCACACTCGTGCATTTTTGTGACGCATTCAGTTGAATGTAAACTAAGTCTTGGATACAAAACAAAAATCACACAATCAATCCGTACAGATGAACACTGTCACTATTTCACCCCTGGCCAGTAGCTACTACATAGCTACACCCATCCCACCGGTGCAAATCAGCCCCTTTGCCGATGCAGACTCATCCCGACAGAAACCTATTTCTTGTGATGCCCGTCTGTTTGGCGGATTCGGACTGCAGGGCATCACAAAGGGTGCTTTCCCGGTATTCTAAGGTCTGGGAGGCCCTCCATCAATTCTGGTTCCCAGAGCGACATACCATCTTGGTCGCAGAGTTGGAGCAGGCCTGGTGTTATAGTGATTCCGTCTCGTGTAGGTTCTGGGTCCCATGAATACTGCCATTCAAACCTATGAGAAAATATCTCATAGCCAACCCCGAGAGCGTCGCGAACTGCAAGGTCAATTTCCTCCCGATGCGTGGGACCCTTGCCGTCATGTTCTTTGGCGAAAACCTCCAAGACATCTGCGAGTGCATTGACGACTCTCTTGATCTGCGGCTCAAGGTTCTTTGCTGGCTTAATGGCCGGTCCGGGACCAATAATTTTGTCCGTAGTCATGGAGTATACAGTCAATTTTCTCCAGAGTGTTAATGGACAAAGGCCTGCGTGGTGCATGGGTGGTTAGCAAAATCAGACACAATTTGATGCGGATACAGGGGAGAATTTACCGTGTTTTTTACTCTGGCCAGTGTATGATTTAGTTGAAAGGGGGAGAGACTGAATGAACCCGGTGACGAAAGAGGGAAGAAGAGAGAGAGGGCCGATGGTGTGAATATCCAGGTTGGAGAATACCACACGCACTTGCAAATGAACAATTGCAAAGAGGCGAGTCTTGGGGTCAAGGAGTAGGTCCTTGAGGGTTTCAGTAAGTACTTCGTCTAGACAAAGACGCCTGAGAGACTCTTCAAAAGCGTCGGGGACCTCTGAGAGCTTTTCCGTGTGGTAGAAGGTCGGAGCATTGTTTGCGAAAGGCACGCATGCCATTCCGAGGGCTAACCGGAGAGACCCGTCCTCTTTACAACTTAATTCGAGCCCGCTCATTACCTGCTTCATCTTCCTGGGAGGCTCAGCCTGAATTTTGAGCTCCTGCTCAATGCGCTCACGGAACGTAGTGACCTCAAGAGGCACAATCTGGGCCTGTCTTTGCTTTACAAAGTAAAACCAGACAGAAGCAGCACCCAGCAGTATGCCAATAATGACTCCTACTGCTGCTCCTATTCCACCGTCTCGGATGGAAGTCGACATGCTGGCTATTGCAGTGAATGCTTCTGTTGTCGTGTAGCAGAACCGTAGGGGGGAAGGATGAGTGAGGGGGGTTATGCAAGAAATCAGCTATGGTGAAAAGGGCGCAGCTGCGAATATATAGTTACAACAGCTTCGGGTGCTTGGAGTTTGGAAATGAAGGCCGCGAGCTTGAGAGGCATGCCCGAGTATTAATAGATTGATCCAAGGGGCCACGGTTTGACGTGGCTGTGCGTATTGACCACACCCGTGCACGCACCACGGACTACTCTGAATTGTTGAATGTGAATGTCAACAAAGGAACTATTATTAGCCATCAACGCCCCGCATACCGAGTAGGAGCTCGTGCAAATTCGATGGATGTTGTGTGGTAGTACGACCGTGAGACAGACTAGGGTTGAGCCGTCTGGCTGAATCATGGATGCAGCGGCTGACATCGCATATGCCCGGGCTCTGGATACTCGGCAGAAGCATGTCACGGTAGTCGATTCGCTTAAGAAGCAAACATATACTTGATTCCCGGTGTGAGAAATTCCAGACACCGCCTCGTAGGTTTGCTTGCTCTAGTATCCGGAACGACATGGCCATGACCGACGGAACGCGTGAGCTCTCACCGCTCTGGAGCACACCATGATTGTGCTTGTTTAAAACATTCATCTTGTTCAGGTCATCATCTGCAACTCTTTTTCCTAAATCTCGAGTTCCATCAAAGAAATTGCATCTTCTTGCGTGTGGCAGACTACTCCAACATGTCCAATCGCGCCGATGCCGGATCTGGCCGAATTCATTTATACGTCGGCATCGATTTTGGCACCACCTTTACAGGTTATTAAACAAGGCAGTCCTTACCAGTCACCACGTGGATTTTCTAACATTGAAACAGGAGTATATTGGATGGCACCTGGATTAGAGGGGTGCGAAATCACTCCGGTCCGTGACTGGCCCGGAGGCTACGGCGAAAAAGTCCCTACCATCTTAGCCAAGGAAACGACTGAGAATGATAGAATGTGGGGGTTCCTCTGTAACCACCTTGACGAGAGCAGCAAGTGGAGGTTCCTCAAGCTGTCCTTGGACCGCGACCCAGGCCTGCTCAAGGGGACTCCGTGGGCGCCGAACAGCCCATCCGAGACTTATGCTCTGGTGGAGGAGTATCTTTGCCAGGTCTACCGCCATATCAGTCGGAGAATCTCTAGTGAGATTCTGAATAGGTTTCCCTGGCTCGGGGGATGGGAGAGCTGGGAAATCGACTTCATCTTTAGTGTGCCGGGAACATGGAGTCCACCCGTCGTCCACCGCTTCTTGGACACGACTCTTAAAGCTGGATTTGGTGGACAAGCTCACCATAAAGTGGGATTGGGGTTGACAGAATCCGTGGCGGCCGTGGTTGCGGCTAGCGAGATGAATATACCCTTCTCCGAAGGCGACACCGTATTATCCATCGACGCCGGCGGCGGTACTACTGACCTTGCTTTCGTCACGCTTCAATCCACGAAACCGGTCATGATGGAGCAGGTATTACCCGCAACAGCCATTGGAATAGGCTCTGTAATGATTGACCTGACCTTCAAAAAACTTGTCGAGGCCCGCCTTGAGGAATACACCAAGTCCCCAGACATTTCAAAGGCGTGTGCCGCGGAAATGTCGCAAGGTAAGAAATTCCAAACATGGAAATGCAAATACGGCCCAGGACAAAATTTAGAGAGAAAGAACGTGGTTGACACAAACCTTATCGTCAATGCGTTCGGCAACCTGCCAATTCCGTTGATGAATGCCTTGACCGAGTTCAAGAGGTTATATGTCCCAGGAGCCCTGCAAATACGAGACGTGCGCTAACCATCATGCAGAGAGGAGTTGGAAGAGATGTTTGACTGTCAACTACGGGGCATCCAGGAACATTTTATGTCGGCGGTCGACGAATTCGAAAAGGTCGGGGGGAAATGTGTGGTGAGTACCAGTCCGCGAGCATCCGTGTGCGCATTAACCGTTGTATGTTAGAAGCACATCGTTCTATCAGGCGGTCTGGGGGCCTCTGACTACGTGTTCGAAAAACTGCAAGAGTTTCTGGAGTGGCTGAAGAGCAGAAGACCATGTCTCGGCGAAGCTAAGCTTGTACGATACAGTGATCCCCCAACCGCCGTGGTCAGAGGTCTCCTTCACGACCAAAAGAATGCTATGTTTGGGCCCAGAGTTGCACGGGCTAGTTACGGAGTCGTTTCTGAGCAGGTGGATTCCAACAACCGCCAACGTGGCAGAGACTCCCAGGGGCAGGTTGCGTGGGTGATCAAGAAGGGCGATACGATCCAGCGCCATGACAGATTTCGTCTCAAAATCGCGAGAACTTTTACCAGTGGCGATCCAGAAGAGTGGACCGTGGGCATTGTTTCCTCCTCACGCAGTCTAAAATACCTCCCTGAGAACATGCAACAGTGTAAGCCTACGATCCCGCCGGAACTTACCAAGACTCTTAGACATGCTGACTTCCTTGACAATACCAGCGGGTGTGGAAGTGCTCTATCAGGTCCCTATCCCCCTCATCGGTCCACCGACGGAGGTGAAGAGCAGGTTTGTCCTACTCCCTCGGTACCAGAAGTACGAGTGCGAGTTACAACTTGTCGTCGGAGACTCTGGTCAATGCCTCGTTCACGTCGTCTCCAGCCGCGGAGTCCCCCTAGAAACCACTCAGGCAAGGCATTTGATAGCCCTTCAGACATTTTCACGGCGCTAACCTTGCTCAGGTACAATTGAGCACCGGGCCAGGAACTCTTTAGCTCTCACGGCTTGCTTGCTTGCACTTGAGTTCCGTCTCTGCTTCCATCGCTGTTTCGGTTCAGGTAGCTAGCCTTTTTCACAAGACTTGCTACGTCTTCCTTTCCATCACACTCGTTCATTGAATTATCAAAATCTCTAGCAGGTCTCTACAGATGTCCATCACACCAACTTACTGGCCATATCTTTGAGGTTCTACAATGGCCTTTACGGATCAAGTTAACAAGGCTGGGATACTGTTGAGACTACCGCCGAGAGACTGCCGTTTGATTTCTGTATCTATTCCTAGCATATAAAATATACTACGCTCGTTTCTAACTGCCAAACATGTGGCGCTTTGTGTTGGTTTTGGGGCTGTGCCACGCGAGTGATGACATCCCTGGCTCTTGGCCAGCCCGGCACAGGATTTGGTCACCCGGCCATTATTCGACTGGACAGGAAGGCTGCCTGAATCTAAAAGCATTGCCGAGACTGTCGTACGGGTCTTTCCTCGGTTTGGATGGATATGAAGGGGATTCTGTCGTGTTGCCCCGGGACCTCAAGACTTCTTTGCCAATAATAACAGCGTACGGATGACGCGGCAACAGCAGGCTTTCTTCCGCGAAACAGTTTGCTGCCTGTTTTTGTGTTGAGACATGCAACTCCTTCTACGCCGGGGAAAGCTTACAGTAATGCGATTGTGCAGTATTGCGAAGCCACCTCGCCCGCCCGGCCTCACGCCAACAACATGGTACGAGGTCTTGCGTGCCACCATGCGAGCCGCGCCCCGAGAATTGTCTCACTAAAAGAGTTTAGCTCTCCTACTCCTGGTCCCAGTCATTCATCTAGTGTTCTCTCATCGTTCTAGTCCGATCCACTTCATGCCACCGCACGGAGCAGAGCCCCAGTTACCCCTTATCCGTCCTTGATACCCGCGTGACGGGAGTATCATTGCATACAAGTTAGATTTGCAACGCGCCACCCCGTTCAGCCAAGCTCTGTGCCTTGATCGGCAGGCAACCTTTCATGGCGTCATTTTCGAAACCAGCTTGTTGTCCTGCTCCCTGTCGCCACTCGTCAAGCCAACCAGGGATATCTTGACATCAACTCACACAAACCTATTGTGTGGCGTCAAATTGCTCTCCATAGCGCATCATTTTGTTCCCATCCGAATCGGAGCACGACAACAGCCAGCTCCAGTCGCTCTTTGCGCGCGTCACAAGGCACCGACTTGGTGGCTTGTAAGCCACCTGGGGCACACTTGGAGCAAACCCTGTCCACCAGCGGCTCATTTCTCAGCTAGGCGTCTTGGTCACGTTCGGTTTCGATCTGGGACCTTTGTTTTCTCGTGGGAGTGGCTTGGTGGCTGTGGCACCGGCGGCCCAAGGATTCATCCAGAAGCGCTCCGGAAGGTTTTGTCACGAAACAACACGGCAGGTTTGCCTCCCTTTACGGCAACCAGAAGCGACGGGCGCCCGCGCCATTTTCCTTTTGCCTCGCCGCACAATACGGCCCAGTCTGCATGCAGTTGGGCCTGTGATTACGGCTGCACTGCAGGCAGCAGAAAGCTTGCAAGCAACCGAAGACCCGGTATGATGGTGGTGCCGAGGGACAGAGGCGCAGAACTGTCACCCGGCAGATCAACCTGCATACGCAATGTCAATCTTGATAACAGTGGAAGTTGTGACGGGTCAACCGGACCTGTACCCGAACGCACGGTGCTGGATTCCCAGGAGCGGTGCGGCAATAACCAGCATTGCCAACTTGCATGGGTGGATTGTATGGCGGCCATGTTTCCTCTCATCTGCATACTCCACGCTGACCAGAGATTCTGTGTAATTATCAACAATCTTTGGCGAGGGGCGAAATGTCATGTGTCGTCGTTCAAGGGTGATCCGACGCTCCGCCAGCGAGCAGCCATGTCCTGGGCTGGTCGTATGTCGACATCAGTTGCCAAATGAAAAATTACAGTGTTAATTGTCTACAAAACTTGAGCTCCGTGCTCGAATATTGTGTAGCCTATCCATACTACTATAGTCTCTGGAAACAACTATAATCACTCACGGATACTTCCCAGGTTCAATGTGATGGAAAATTCACAATGGCGTGAATCGCTTTCATGGCTGTGTGGATAGAGAATTTGAAGGGGAAAAGGGATAAAAAAGAGGGATAAAAAAATTATATATAGATAGCGACATCTACGTAAAAGCTAAAATCGAAACCAAAAAGATAATATCCTTCTGTACTTGTCCTTGAAATCGGATTTCTTAGCAGCTGAGTAAGTGAAAGCGCCCGTAGATCGGGAGGCTTCTAAAGATAAGAAACCAGATCCATGGTAATCACTCTGCTGTTCTAGCATGTTGCATGGTACTTGGTCAGGTAGGTCGCTACCCTAAGGTGATAGTGCCGCAGCGAATTACATTATCGAAAGCTCAGTTAGATTACCAGATAGTTTCCCACAGAAAAGCGGCCCGTCAAATACCTCAACCAGTTTCTTCGCCTGCCGAGCCCGTCGTCTGGGCGAGGTGATGTGAGCCGCCTTCCCTGCTGGCTACCCGGATGCTTAATATACGAGCTCGACGAGCCAGCTGGATATTTCCCCTTGCTTCGTCAGGCTCACTGCCGTGGCTGCACTTCTTCTCTCGCCGAACCTGTGAATATGGAGGAAGCTGGGTTAGAGTTGGACCACGGGATGAGAAGCCAGGAACTTTAAGCACATGGGAAATCTTAGTACTACGCATCCAAGTTGCTCGCGCCTTTAACACAATGCGTCGTTGGGTCAGATGAAACCTGGCTACGACGCCAGTCGCAATTCAGACTCTACATAGAATAGACTATTCCCTGGTCCAATTCTTCGCACTCGTTTCTCATGACACGTTGTTTTGCGGATTCCAATGGCCAGTGTGCGCAACAGACTCGGCACCCGGCGCATGCAAGCAACTTGTATCACTGCAATGGCCGTCATGATACGGCACGGGATCATGCCCCCGACCAACCTGGCAAGAAAGGCACCAGCCACCCGCGATTGTCAATTCGCTGACGCAGTGTTGAACATACAGTAGTCGATGTTCATGTTGTTGTTCGTGCCTCCGTTGTTGAGTGCATCAGTCGGAAATTTGTATTCCCTACCACTGGCACCTAGCACAGCAAAGCTGAGAAGGAAAACCATGC
Source organism: Metarhizium acridum (assembly GCF_019434415.1). Classification (NCBI taxonomy): domain Eukaryota; kingdom Fungi; phylum Ascomycota; class Sordariomycetes; order Hypocreales; family Clavicipitaceae; genus Metarhizium; species Metarhizium acridum. The sequence continues at coordinate 274,342 of NW_027094042.1, read as the reverse complement.
CCTGCGTGCCGCCGTCCAAAGCTGCAGAGACCAGGTAGTTGTACTTGATGAAAGCAGCCGGGTGGAAGCGACGGAGATACCATTGGGCAAAGATGCCGAGGCCAAAGTACAAGAGGAGGGACGAGTTGACACCTACATATAGCAAGGCACAGTTCCAGAAATATCGTCTTCACACGACCCTACCTAGTAGCTAGTGTATCGCGAGACATACGGTTCGTGTATATACTGTTTATATAGAGCCTTATTCTTCTCTTCTTTAGACCTTTTAGGTGGAAATATCATTTGCACAATGAGCGACACGGATGAAGCGGCGCTGCCGCATACTACTTTTGACACCGTCCTCGTCTTGGATTTAGGATCTCAGACCAGTTATCTTATCTTGAAACGGCTTAGGTCTCGTGGGGTGTACTCTGAGATGTTACCTTATACTTAAAAGCTTAAAGATCTTACCTAAAAACCAATTAAAATTATTTTAAGCGGGGGACTATTAAGCGTGTATTCCCTTAACGCTCTAAGTGTAAATCTGATAGTGTTTAAGCTTAGTGTCCCCGTGCTAGGCATCTGCTTTGGTAATTAACTCATTGGTACTCTCGCCCTCGTTTGATTCTGTGCGATGATGAGCTGATAGTGTTATTCCATGGGGAAACCTTAATGGCCATCCGAAAGCTTGGTAGCCACGCCGATCGGCTCTTCGAGGGGCTAGGAGACTCCTTGAACGTTGTGATGAGTCATTTCGATAAGGTTATTCATTTGCCCGACGGCTTTAAGACTATTGCCACCACTAAGGACAGCGAGTTTACTGGCATTACCTATAGGTCTATGCCGATCTTTGGCATCTAGTTCCACCCTGAGATCTCGCACACAGAGCGGGGGACTAATATTCTTGCCAACTTCGCTCTTAAGATCGGCGGCGCTTAAGTAGAGTGGAAAATGGATAACTTCTTAAAGAAGGAGATCGTTCGGATTCGAAAGTTGGTTGGCGACAACGCCCAGGTTATTGGGGCGGTTTCGGGGGGAGTGGATAGCAGCGTGGCTGCCAAGCTAATGAAGGAAGCTATTGGAGACCGATTTCACGCTATTCTTGTTGACACAGGTCTGATGCATCTGAACGAATGCGAGCAAGTCAAAGAGACTTTAGACAAGCACCTAGAAATCAATCTCATAGTGGTGGATGGATCCTAGCTTTTCCTTGACCGCCTTATAGGGGTCACGGAGCCTGAAGCTAAGAGGAAGATTATCGGCGGGACTTTCATTGACCTCTTCGAGATTGAGGCACTCCGTATTGAGAAAGAGGCAGAGAACACACTTCGTGCCGGAAAGGTTGAGTGGTTCCTTCAGGGGACACTGTATGCGGATATTGTGGAGTAGAGTGTAAAAACGGGTACCCGTGGGCACCCGTGGGTATCTAAGTTTTTCTTGGGTTATTCGTAGGCTACTCGTTTTATTATATAAGTGGTTTAAGTAAACTATAAGTAACCTAATATAAAGATAAGTACCTTATAAATACTTATAAACGTATAATAATATAATATAATAATATAAATTATTTTTTTTAAATTAATTATAATAATTAATTATAATAATTAACGTTAACTCTTTAATATTTAATTATATTTATAATAAGTCTTAAGTTTAAAGTATAAAGTAAGTTATATAAGTTTTAATTAAGTACTTAAAAACACTTAATATTCTTAATAAATAATTATAAGTATCTTATTTTCTCTTATAAATTTATTTAAGTTTTTTTTTCTTACTTATACCTACTTAAAGCTTACGGGTAAGTAACCTACACGGGTACCCGTGGACCTTTTACACCCTATTATAGAGAGCTTAAGTTTTAAGGGAGCCGCCAGTTCTACAATTAAGTCTCATCACAACGCGGGAGGGCTCCCTGCTCGTATGCAGAACGGCGAGGCGCAGTTAAAGCTACTTGAGCCGCTTCGAGAGCTGTTCAAGGACGAAGTGCGGGTGTTCGGTCGGCAATTGCAGATCTATGAGGAGCTCATTAGCAGACTCCCCTTCCCGGGACCCGCTCTAGGGATCAGGATTATCAGCGAGGTTACCCGTGAGCGAGTCGAGATTATGCGCAAGGCAGATCACATCTTCATCTCCATGATCCGAGAGGCTGGGATCTATAATGAGGTCACCTAAGCCTATACCGCACTTAATACGAACAGAGCCGTCGGTGTACAGGGAGATGCTAGGGTTTACGGCTACATCTGCGTTCTGCGAGCCGTGACCAGCCTGGATATAATGAGCGTTGAGCTATCCCTTTGAGTGCGCTAAGGTGCCACTTTTGTAACAGACCCACTTTTTCTGCGATACCTAGCAGGTACCTTTTTAGTAATAAGGTCGGCCATAAAACCTTTCACACTAAAATCCTTATACTAAAAATTCGGGCATTTATAGCGAAGCTAACTAGTAATATTGTAAGCATCTTAATAGCCGATAATGCGTTATTCGTCTGCCTTAAATACTATTAAATTAAGTAGCCTATTAATAAAGGCACGATAAGGCCTTCTTTTAACCCTATGCTCGATTTTAGCCCTTTTTTTATCCCTTTTTCTATGCCTAACCGCGAGGCTTAAATTTAATAACTTTTGTTAACCCCTTTATCACTTTTCCAGGAATTTCTACCTTTATTATTAGTAGAAAAATGGGTTAAATACATTAATAAAGGTCCCTAACGTGGCCCTTATAGCCCTTATAAGAAAAGCTCGCGCTAGCACGATTAAAAGCTTACTTACGTTACAGAAATCTACTTGTATATTACTATTTTACTTTATATAGAAATTTATAAGAAGACGTAATTAAGAGACTATTAAAAGGCTTTAGAATCGTAAGATATTATGCTCTCGCACTAAATACTATAATTTATAACTTTCAATTAATTTAAGCTACTTTAATTAAACTTATAGCTTATTAACCTAAGCCTTAATACCTATAATAATACATTTATCTAAAGCCTTAAGCTATTATCGCCCCTTTTCCGGGTTAACGAGTAGTCTAATAAGATATAAAAGGCGTCGCTTTAATTTTATATTCCAGGTACTTATATTACTATAGATAAGTGTATTATTAGCTATTTTATTAGCCTAAACGCGATACACACACACACACCTATAACTCTTTACGTGGTATCGCGATCTAGTTACTTTTTAATTCTCGTAACTTACTTCTTAAGGATAATAAGGTTCTTAAATAAGTAATAAATTAATTTAAATAGAGTAATTAAATGCTTTTAAAATACTAGTAATTTTAATTATATATATTATAAGTTATAGCTTATTATAAGTGTAAATAAGTACTTAAATAACTTAAATAATTTAATTATATAATATAAGCTTATATAAAACTAACTAAAAGACTTAATAAAATATTAATAAAAGACCTTATAAAACTAATTATAAAGGTAAAACTTATTAAATTAAAGACTTATATATATACTTATTCTCTTATATTAATAATGTAATTATAATTAAATATATATTTAGCTTTCTTTAACTTATAAGTATAAATACTATTATATAAATTCTCCTTAAATAAGTAAAGCTTATTACTTTTATAAGTTAATAATAAGTAGTAATAATTAAGTAAATCTATTATATAATCTTTTAATTTATAAATTAATTATTTAATTATAATTTTAGCTCTCTTATCTTTTTACTTAACTTTAAAGTTTTTAATATTATTAGATTAATTTTCTCTTCTTTTTTCTTTATAATATTAAAACGTTTTAGTCTCTTAAAGACTCTTATAAAGTAATATCTTATAAATTTAATAATTATCTCTTAAAATAATTAATAGCGTTTAATAATATTATATTAAAACTCTTTTTATATTAATTCTTTTAAAATTAAGTTTATAAAGCTTATACCTATAAGTAATTTATTATATATTAATTATTCTTATATATACTTTTATAAAAGGTTTATTATATTACACGTAATCTTTTAAGTTAAAGAAAGGTAATAGTATCTTACTTAATTTACGAGAGCTTTACTTCAATTAAAGGTTATTATATTTAAAATTACCTCTTAAATATTTTCTTTATAATTAAAGTATTTATTTTTTATAGCTAATAATATAACGTTAGTTTTTACTTCTTTCTTAGCTTTCTTAGTTTCTTTAAGGTCTTTTAAGTAATTAAAGAGTTATTTAATAGTTAAAAGTTAATTTAATATTATTATTTTCTTTTCTTTAATAAAGCTTTTATAAAATAATAATAAAGAAAAAGATAAATTAATATTAAATAATAAAAGTTAATTCGTTTATTTTCTTAATTTTAATCTTAAAGGCTTTAAAGTTATAAAACCTTAAATATTATTCTCTTTATTATTACCCTTGTAATTAAAGTTATTAAAACTTTACTATTAAAATATCTTTTTTAAGTTTAATATAATAATATTTTTCTTAATCTTTTTTAAGACTTTTATAAGATTAATAACTTTCTTATTTATTTAATCTCTTATAATCTTAAAGTATTTAATGATTATATTAACCTTATACCTAATAATTAATTATTATAAGTTATTATAAGTAATTAAGTGTTCTCTTAGAATTTTAAGTTACGTTCTTTTTATATAATACTATATCTTAAATATAATTATATTCTTATTAGTTATAGTTTATTTAATTAATCTTAAATAATTATATCTTTATTAGCTAATATAAGTATTTCTTAAAATAAAGCCTTTAATAAGCATAATAATATTCTTCTTTATTATAAGTATATATAATTTACCTTTACTTTTATAAAGACTTTAACCTAAGAATTTAAGGTCATTATTTTTCTCTCTTATTACTTTAAGATATACTTTAAGCTTATTTATAGCTATATCTTATAAAATTTATAAAACTTTATTTACTCTTTTATTATTTATAACGTAGCTCTCTTTTAATAAATATAATTAATCTCTTAAATATAGCTTATAATTACTTTTAGTTAAGGTTTTCTCTTTAAGTACTATTATTTTTTAAGTATAAATATTCTTTAATTTAACTTATTTTCCTATTATTTTATTTAAGTAATAGCTTATAAGTCCTTTAAAGTAATTAATTAAAAATACTAAATATATATAATTATATTTTTAGTTTTTAGTTTATAGTATATATAATACTAGAATATAATTAAACTTATAAGGGTAATTTAATAGTTAAAGCACTTATTATTATCTCTTAATAAACTACTTAAAACGTTAATTTTTACCTCTTATAAAAGAGTTAAACACGTATAATATCTTACGCTTATAATTAAATGTAAAGTATACTTAATAGCTTAAAAAGTATATAAATCTTATAAAGAATTATATTTTCTTTTAGTATATATAAATATTCTATAAATTATATTAAACGCTATATATAATATTTATTAGAGTATTATTAAGTCTTTTAATCTTATAATTAATTAATTTATATAGTTTTTACTTAATAAGTTACTTAACTTATATAATAAATAAGTGTAATATAACGTTAAGAATCTTCTTAATTTCTCTTCTTATAATATAACTTATTATTATTAATTTAAACTAATTTAATTAATAGTTTAACCCTTTTTTAATATAACTTTTAGCTATAAATCTAAATATTTCTATAAAGTAATTATTTTATAACTCTTTAAATATTATTATAAATATAAGTAATAGTTTTTTATAATACTTATTAGGGATTTTTAAGTTCTTATAAACTTTACGCTTATAATTCTATTACTTTTAAGGTTAATATAATAATAATTAAAAGAGATCAAGGTTAATAAGGTTTTACTTAATAAGCGGTTTCTCTTTTTTTATATAAAACTTATTAATATATATAAAGTATATTCTTTTATATATAATAATAATTATATTTTTAGTCTTTAAAAATAAGTATACTTAATTCTTTTTTAATTTAATAACGTTAGCTTATACTTATATTTAAGCGGTTATAATTAAATACTTTTTAAGTTTAATTTCTTTAAAGATATCTTTTTTAATTAAAAACGCTTAAAAAGCTTAAATACTTTATTTAATTAATACTTAAATATCTTCTTATAAGGTTTCTTATACCTTATAAGCGAGACTTAAAGGGTAAGTAAGCTAAAAGATTTAATCTTTAATAGCTTAAATTTAATATTATACGAAGTAATAAGTAAAAAAGCTTTATAATACTCTTAATAATAATAATATTAAGGGTTATAAAGCTTTAAGAAGAAAAGATATAAAGGCTATATTATATTAAAGAGAAGAAAAAATATTAATATATGTAAAAGGTAAGAAGATTAAATGCTTAAGAGGTATAAAAAGCACTTTTTTATACTTATAATATATAAGATTATAGCTTTAAGTGCTTTATTTAAACTTTATAATAAATTATTATATAATTTCTTACTTAATATTACTTAATTATTAGTTTTTCTCTTTTATAACTCTTTTCTTTTAATATCTCTCTTTTTTATCTCTTAATTATTTAATTATAAGTAATTAAGTTTATTATATTTATAAGAACCTTTTAAACGTTATTTTAATTATCTTTAAGATAATTCTTAAAGATTAATTTATATTCTTTATTATTATTAAGATCTAGTAAGATTATAATAATAAGCTTTAAGTTAATTCTCTTATTATTTATTAAGTACTTTACTTTTCTTTATTTAATTAAAGTTTCTTTTAAGTATATATTAATTTTCTTTAACTTAAATACGCCTTTTACTTTTAAGTTTATAATAAGTATAACCTTAAATAAGGTAATACTCTTATATATATTAAAATAATTATTTATATAAAGCCTTTAAAGAGTACTCCCTTAAATAAAGCTAGCTATTAGAGTAAAATAAGGCCCTTTAATTATTTTTATTAGTTTATTCTTAATAAGTTTAAAGATAATAATCTTTTATATTAAAAAACACTTTATTATTAGCCTTATAACGCGGTTTTTATTTCTATTAAAATAGCTTATTTTAACGGTTAATTTCTCTTAGCTATAATTAATTACCTTAAGCGCGTTTATACTTTACTTATTCTATTATATAAAAGATTAAATTATATTTTATACTTTAATTACTTTAACTTCTTTAAGAAAATTATTATTATATTTAAAGAATATATTATAACTTCTTTTTATAATTATATATTCTTTAAAATATATTTATATAAGTCTTATAATAATTATATTTAAAATAACTCTTATATTACTTTTTATAAATAGTATTTATACTTAGCTTATAAGCCTTATAATTCTAATTATAGTTTCTTATTTAAGCCTTTTCTTAAAAAGAATTACTTATCTTTAACTATTAAGGTATGTATTAATTTAAATATCTCTTCTTATATTACTTTAAAGAATACTTTACGTATTATAATTAATTACCCTTATTCTTATAATAATAAGAGACTTATTAAGGTTATTACTTATAAGGTAATTAAAAAGCTTAATAAAAAGATAAAGAAGAACGTTAAATTTAAGGTATAAGTAAAATAAGACTATATTTACTAGTACTTTAACTTTACTTTATATAATTAATTAATTTATATCTTATTTTATTAACTTTTATCTCTCTTTTAAGTGCTTATATTATCTTTTTCTTAGTATTAATACCTTTTACTTCTTTTAACCTATTTAATTTACTTTATAATACCTCTTTTTAAATTATAATTTATAAGAGGTTTAAGTAATATTAGACTTTTAAATAAGAAGTTCTATTTTAAGGTAATAGGGCTTATTTACTTCTCTCTTTAAGGTTAATATAATAGATTAATTTAATAGTTACCTCTTTAACTTATAATTATTCTTATAATATATTAAATTATTTAATCTCTTTATACTCTTAATTATCTTAGCTTTAAGTACTTATAATTAAAGTTAATTATTAAATAATTAAGTCTATTAATAATTAATATTATTAATTATAAATAATAATAAAATAGCTTTTATCTTTAAGCTAAAACCTAATACTTTTAAGCTTTATTTAATTATAAAGAATTAAAACCACTTATATTAAGGTTATACTTATATAAGTTTTATATAATAATTATATAATTTTTAAAGTAAAATTATATATTTCTTATTAAACTTTTATAATTTTTAATATTAATTTATATAAGTTAAAATAAAGGTAAGTTCTTAGGTTTTTAAGCTATTTTAATAATTCTTTTATTAGCTTACTTACGTTTAATATAAGTATTATCTTTTATCTCTTATTTTAAGCGTTTATTTCTTCTTTAATTAACGTTTCTTTACTTTTTAAGGGTATTTAAGTGTTATTAATATATTTATTAATCTTTCTTCTTTTAGCTTTTATCTTTTACTTTAATTATAGCCTTTTTCTTAAGATAAAATAGTTAAGAATAATAGTTTTATCTTTAAAATAAGTATTCTTAGCTTTAATTAATTAATATATTTATTAAAATAAACTTATCTCTTTTCTTAATTATAATAAAGAGTAATTTAATCTTAAGATACTATTATAGGTATTATTTAAGCGAAAGTATAACCTTTATTTTCTTATCTTTAAGCTTCTTTACTTAATTCTTAATTAAGTTAATCTTATCTTTAATCTTAATTATTTAATTACTTATATTATAGGTAAATTAACTTAAGTAAACTCTCTTAATTTTCTTATTACTTTTTATAGCGTTTAAGTTTATCTCTTTTTATTTTCTTAATAGCTAATTATTTATTATAAAAAACTATTAATCGTTTTTATTAAGCGTAAACTTCTTTAAATAATCGCTTAAAATTATTTTACTTAATATAATTCTATTTAATATTTTAATTTAATAAGCCCTTAAAATAATAGCGTAATTAATAATTTTAAATAAGCTATTTTATCTTATAATAAGCTTTTTAATTATAAATATATTAATACTTCTTTAAACGTTATAAATAAGTATAAGGTTATTTAAATTTAATTAATCTTTATCTCTTTTAATTAACTTAACTTATAAGTAATTAATTTATTTAACTAATTTTCTCTTAAACTTATATACTTTTTTCTTAGCTTTTATAACGTTTTTTACTTTTTATTATAATAAGTATACTCTTACTTTAAAGAGATCTTATTTTAATTTTATCTTATTTTATTTAATTAACCTTTAAGTTAAAAACTTAACTTTTAAAGGTAATATAAGCTTTTATTTATAAATAAAATAAAACGTGAATTTCTTATAAAAAGCTTAAATAGCTATTCTATTTACTAATAGTACTCTTATTAAATACTAGTATTATTTTCTAGCTAATCCTTTTATTTTAAATATAATTAAAGCTAAAGACTAATACCTAGCTTTTATAATTATATTAGCTTTTAAGTTATATTTAAATATTTAAATTCTATAAGCCTTAATATTCTTAAAGGCTTCCCTTAAATTATCCCGTATTTTTAAGCTATTATTATAAATAATATACTTATAAACTTTAAATTTAATAAGTATTTTATTTAAAAACTTTCTTATTATTAATACGTTTACTTTATAAATTAATTTTACTTTAACTTAATTAATAAGATTATACTTAGCTTTAAGTAAGTAATTAAAACTATAATTAAATAATAAATATTAAGTATTAATATATATCTTACTTATAGGGTTTTTAAGAGCTACTAGTATTAATATCTCTTATAGCTATTATAGTATAAATTACTAGTAAGTCTTATAATATACTATTATTTCTTTAATTATATTTTATATTATTCGCTATTAATATTATTATTTAGCTACTTAATAAACTATTTTAACGCTCTTATAACTTATAGTTTTATAGATCTTTTTAATTATTAATTATTAATAATTCGCTTTATTAATTATTAATACTAATCTCTTTATTATTTTAATTAATCTCTTTTAAAGCTAATTATTTTTTATAAAGAATTACTTAACTCTTATTCTTAGCTTTTTATATTTATTATTCTTAAGATTAATTAATCTCTTTAAAGTTAAGAGAAATTTTATAATTTAAAGATATTTTAATAAGTAATCTTTATACTCCTTTAACTTAAACGTTAATACGTTTAAATAAAGGTTAATAAAATTCTTTATATCTTCTTTAACTTCTTAATTTATTTAATTTAATAGGCTAAGCTCTTTTCTTAAGAGTTTATTTATAATTCTATTAATTACTCTAAGAATATATTTAATTATAAAATTAAATAATAAAATATAATTAATTTATTTAATAATTAATAAGCTTAATATATTATTAATTACTCTATTAATTTAATAAATTAAAACTAAAAAGTTAATCTTTAAAATAAAGTAAATACTATATAAATATATTTTAAGCCTTCTTAAAGTATAAATAATAGCTTTATACTCTTATTTTATAATATTATACTTCTTTTTAGGTTTTATTTACGTTTTACTTTTATACCTTATTAAATAACACTTCCCTTTAATAATTTATAATAAAGTGTATTCTTATTTTATATTACTAGTATTAACTATTAATATAATCTCTTTATAATTCTTTAAGAGATTAAGTATTATAAGAATAAAAGCTTTTATTATTATATCTTTTAGGGTTTTTATTATTATTTATTAAGCTTTATTTTATTTTTATTTTATATTCTTTCTTAATAGTTTAATAATTAAGCTTATTATTTAAATATATCTCTTAATTTATACCTTATAATAGTTTATTAACCCTTAAAAGAACCTTATATTCTTTTAATTTTTATACGTCTTTTATTCTAAAATCTTAAGTATTTTTACTATAATAGACTTTTATTTATACGTTTTATAAATAAATTCTATTATAATAGCTATTTAATAATAGAACTTTAATTTTAATATTAATATAATATAACCTATTAGCTTAAAGTTTATAAGTACTTTATTAATATTAATTTAATATTTTAATATAAATTTTCTTACTCTTAATAGTATCTCTTTATTATTATAAGTAATTATAGGTTCCCTTATTATTATATTATTTATAAAAGAGACGTATATATTTAATATAAGATTATATAAAATCCTTTTTATAATTCTTAGAAATTAAGCTATTAAGTTTATAGCTTCTTATAATAATATATATAGTTATAATAAATCTATTAACGTAAAGATTATAATTATATTCTTACTTAATTTTATAAGAGCTATTTAATTATAGCTTAAAAGTAAGTTTATAATAAAGAGAATCTTAAATATATTAAATCTTTTATTAAATTTATTTACTTTTAATAAGATATAAGTATCTTATATTATAACCTTATTATAATTAATTATTAAGAGAATAAAATATACTTTTTTATTCTTCTTTCTTATTAAAAAGTAAGGGTTTTAATATAATTTATAGCTTTCTTTTAAATACTTATACTTTATTTTTTTCTTTAATAATTTAATTAATTTAACTTAAAGTCTTAATAATATAAAAATTAATTTTACTCTTTATACTTTATATTTAATTACCTTAATAACTTAAGAGAGTATAATAATAGAATTTACTTTATTATAATAGAATAAGTTTTACGTAATAGCTAGTTTATAGTTTTTAAGAATAATCTTAAAAATATAAGCTTTCTTTAATTATAAGAAGTTTTTAACCCCTTTAAGCACTTAATTAAATATCTTTTAATTTACTTTAAATTCTTTTAATTACTTAAAGAATCTTCTTATAATATATTTTAAGTACTTATTATCTTTTTTAATTTAATCTTTAACTTATTCTTATTTCTTAGTTTTTTAATTATAATTACCTTTTAAGGTTAACTTATTTAATAGAATATTATCTTTTAATTACACTTTATTAGCTTTTCTTTTATATATAATATTTACTTAAAGATTAATTACTTATACCTTTTAAAGCTTCTTTATTATTACCTTTATTTACTTACTTTATTTTTAATATACTTTTTTAATTATTAAAACTAGTATTTTCTTCTCTTTCTTAATAAATAAAGAAATAAACTCTTCTTTAAGTTCTTCTTTTAATAGCTTATAAAATTTATTATAAGTATTAAATTCTTTATTAAAGGTTAAAGACATGTAAATAGCTTTTTTTTCTCTCTTCTTAATATTTTCTTTAATATTATTATATTATTTCTTTTATTATAAATTTTTATCTTTTTAATCTTTTTAATTAGGTTATTAATTAAGATTTTAATAATATTAAGTTTATAATTATAATAGTTAACTTATATATTTACGTGTATAAAACTATAAAATATATTTAATAGTTTAACTTTACTTTTATAAAGTCTTAAATTTAAGAATAAGTTTACCTTATTATTTATAGTTTATATAATAGTATTAATTACTTATTAATTTATTAATATAAACTCTTTTTCATATATCTTAGATTTATTTTAGCTATTAAAAGCTTAATAAGTTAACTTATCTTTAATATATTTAGCTATTATTAGGTTTATTTTAACTTATATTATAGCTATTTAATTATTATTTAACACTTATCTTAATATATTTAACTTACTTAAATTAAATAAAGCTAATATTTTACTATATATTTCTTATATTTAACGTGGTATTTATAATATTTAATTATATTTAACTTTATTTAACACTTTAATATTAGGTAAATAATAGTTTTTTACTTATATATTCTCTTACCTTTTTAATGCCTTTTAATTACTAGAATTAAATAATTTAAAAAATTTTAATGTTTTTATTATAAGTAAGTAAGTTTTTAGCTATATTTTATTAGCTATATTTAACACTTCTTATATAATTAATTCTTTTACTTAAAATATAATACGTATAATATTAAATTTATATTAAATAAGTAACTTTTTACTCTCTTTATTATAATTAAATAATACTTAAGTAAGTCTTATAAATAATATACCTAAAACTAATAAAATATAAATAGTATTTAATATAATATATAAATAAATTAAAGTTTATATATTCTTAAGGTAAAGATAAGTTCTTATCTTCTTATATATATATATAATTTTATTAAAGAATAATATTATAAATATATTCTTTATAAGTGTATATATCTTTAAACTTACTTAAAGAGTAAACTTTATATTAATAATATTTTCTTATAAGCTATTATCTATTAAAGCACGTATAAAAGGTACTCTCTTATAATTAAGTTACACTTATAAGTATAATAACTTTTAAGTATATTTAAAAATCCCTTTAAGCTATAAAATTAAGTTTACTTAAAAGTTAATTTAATAATTAATTAATTTAAGTATATTTTAAAGTCTTTTTATAAGTAATACTTAAAGTTTTACGTTTATATTTATTAAAAGTATATTACTTTTTTTATTTAAGATTCTTATTATATTTCAATTATTTTTAATATAATTCTTTATAATTAATATTATATTAAATATTAAGATTACTTAATTTAATTTTAAAGTATTTTTATTCGTAAATTTAATAGGTTTCTTTAAAAGAGTTATTAATTTTCTATTATATTACCTAATATTATTAATATTATTAGTATAATTATTAATTTCGTTTCTTATTAAAGTTATAAGGCTTAAAAGTAGCTAATATAAGTCTCTTAATAAAACGCTAATCTTTTTAAAAAGCGTTTCTTTATATAATTATATTATAATTCTCTTAATTAAATAATTTCCCTTTAATTACATTATTTACGCTTATTTATTAGCTTTATCTTTAATAAGTTTAATTATTTTTAGCTTAGCTTTATTATTTTAAGCTATAACCTTACTCTTTTCATTCTTATTCTTAATATTATTTAAATTATCTTTAAGCTTTACTTACTTATACACGTTTACGTTTATTAAAAGGTTAACTTTAAATTTAAAATTATAAGCTTAAGCGCTTTTTATTGTATATATTTTAAATATTATAATTATTATAATAAATAAGAGTTTAATTAAAGGTAAATTATAAGAATTACTCTTTTTTAACACTTACTTAAATATATTAATTTACTTTAACTTCTTTTATAGTATTTTAATCTTTTCTTATAGTATATTTTATTTCTTTAATAAAGTATCTTTAAAGTATTTTACTTAATTTAAGTATATATAAACGTATACATTTAAAAATAGTTTAACTTAAAGTATAATAAGTCTTTTTATATAACTTTTAATAATAAGAAACTAAGATAAAAGTTATAATAATATAATATATTCTTATACTTTAATATTAATTATAAAAACACGCGCGTTTACGTTATATTAGGTAAAGTTAAGCATTTAATTATACTTTAAGTAAGGGTATTTCTTAGGAAAATATTCTATATTATTATAATAATAGTATTAAATCTTTTATTATTCTTTTATATAAATGTAATTAATTTTAAAGTAATTATTAGTATTATTATTATTTAATTCTTTATTCTTAAATTAAATATAATTAAATTAAATTAGTCTTTAATTATTTTAATTAAGCTTATTACTTTTTTAAGATAAGTTCTTTTAATATTACTTAAGTTATTCTTTTAAGTTAATTTATCTTTTAACTTACTTAATTAACGCGATTTTTATCTCTTTAAGTTACTTTATAATTTCATTTATTTAATTAAAAGAAGAATTAATAATAAAACTAAATTCTTTACTCTCTCTTTAATTTCTATTTACTTCTTTAATTATAAATTTATTTTAATATAAGCTTTACTTCTTATAATTATTTAAGTTACTTGTAACGGTAGCTTAGGTTCTAAGGCATAGTAGGTTTATTTCTTAGGAAGTAAGTTAGGTTAAATACTATAAAGTAGCTTTTAAGTAGTATTATAATAAAGCTATTAAAAGTATAACTCTTAATAGTAAAACTATTACTTAGATTAATTAATAGAGATTTAAACTACTTAAATATAGGAATACCTTCTCTTTAAGTACTCGTTTATCTCTCTATTATAGTTCTAGATTATTTAAATCGCTTAATAATTCTAATAATTCTATCTTATTAGATTATTTATATAATCTAATAAGCTATTACGTAACCTAATATTCTTATTAGTTAATAGCTATACTTACCCTTACTAGTATAGCCTAGCTTCTCGTGTCTCGTATAGTAACGTTTATAATATAATACCCCTTCTTTATTAGTCTTATTCTTAAGGCTATTAAAGTAGGTTAGCTAGGGGTTTTTAGGTAATTCTCTCTTCTTTATTCTCCTTATATATTATTATATTAACTAATTATATTTTAAGACCTCTTATTTAATCTCGTAAACTTTCTCGTAAAATAAACAAGTAAAACGCTTTTCTTAAGTTAATAATTAAAAACCTAGTTAATATACCCGCTTATTTCTTTTATTAAGATTAAGGCCTCTAGAATTATAAGGCGTTTAACGTAAACTTATTCTATTATTATAAGTGTATTCGTTTAAATAGGTCTTATTATAATATAAATTCTCTTACCTTATAATAGTTACGTTATATTAATACCTAATACTAAAAAGCTAAGTTTAAACTAAAAGCTATTAAGAAAGAACTTAAAAAGGTAAGCGTTAAGGTGCGTTACTTATAAAAATAAAAGAAATTATAGCTTAAGAAAATAATACGTGTAGTTACGCGTAGTATTAATAACGTTAAAGAGTTAAAGTATATAAAATGTAAGAAAGTAAAACGGCTTTAAAAGATTATAAGGGTTCTTTTTACTTCTTTTAAGAATTTAAATTTTACTTTAATTTATTTCTTAAATATTAAGTTTAATATTAAGTTATTAAATAGTATTTAAGAGTTTAATTAAAATACGTTTCTTAGAAATAAAATTATTTAAGTAACGTTAAGTAATTTATAAGGTTTTTAGCTAGTTTTTAGGTGTTTTTAGAGTTTAAATATCCCTTTTATTTAACGAGATAATAGTAATTCTTTATATTCCCTTATACTTTAAGTATTTATTTAACTTCGTATTTATTAGTATCTTTTATTATAATATTTATAGTAATTATAAATTTATTTAATACTTTCTCTAGTAATAATATATAAAATATAGGGTGGATTTTTATTTTATTTAGTAATAATAATTTATAGTTAGTATTTAAGATTTTCCGTTTAATAAGAAATAGTTTAATCTTCTTTTAGTTAAGTTTATTATTAAGTTACTTAGTTTTAATGTTTTTATAAATAAGGTATACTTTATATCCCTTCTTTAGAATTAACGCTAATAATCTCTTTTTATTCGCGTAATATTTTATTTAGTTTTATAAAAATATCTATTCTTATTATAAGTGTTTTTATATTTCTATTATAGTTATTATATACGTTATAGCTATTAGCGCGTTTATATTTTATATTATATATGTTTCAATAATAGGGTTAAATCCGTAATTTACCTTAAATAATAATATCTTTATATTATTAATCTTAAAGCTATTATAAGCCTATTATACTAGTAATAGTTATTTTACTTAATTATTCTATTAATAGTTAATATAGCTTTATAAATATTATTTAAGTATTTAGTTTAAGATTTCTATTTATTTATTTAATTATAAGTGAAATACTATTAATAAGCTTTATTTAATTTTTATGGTTTTTATAAGGTATTTTTAAAAGTTTAAGGTAAATAATTTATCGCGATTTAATATAAGCTTTATTAGTAATTTATATTATATAATAACTATTTTAAAGAATATATACGTTAAGTTCTTAGTATTACTTGATTTTTTATATGAAATATAGTAGACGTATTTTATAAGTTTATTTATAATAATTAAAATACTATTATAAGCTACTCCTATTATAGGTTCTTTTAACTTTAATAGTTTAATAATAAAGTCTATTATAATAGGTTATTATACTCTTTTAAGTAATAATATTAGTTATAGTTCGCCGTATAATACGTGTTATATTATCTTTACCTTATTACACGTATTACATTTCTTAATAACTTCTTATATTATTTTTTTACTTTTTAAAAAGTTATACGATCTTCTTAGTCTACTAATCGTTTTTCTTATACCCTAATATTCGTATAATAGGTGCTCGTATATTTCCTTAATAAGCTACTCTTAAAGTATATTAAGAATATACTATTATTTATTATATAAGAAGGTTTTACCTTTCTTAAATAAATGCGTTTTCGTTTTTTAATTATTTAAATAGCTATTATTCTTAATATATAATATAATCTAATACATTTATATTTTATTTAGCTTAACTTATTATATTATATTAATTTCTTAGGTACCTAATATAAGGTTTTTATTCTTAATAGTATATAATAGGGGTGTATTACTTACTTAATTTTAAGTTCTCTTTTTAATTAAACGCGTTTACTCTTTTATTTTTAAATTCTTTATAGTATATAATTTAAAAGTTATAATTTATAAGGGTTTTATATTATTTAATCTATTATTTATTTAAATTCTTTATAGTTAAGAATAATATAAGATTCTTATAATTAATATAAACCTTAATATAATACTTTACTCTTATAAGATAGTATTTTTATTCTTTAAAGCACTTAATAATAGCTATAAGTTCTTTATTATAAATCTTATAATTAAGTTTAAGTTTATAAAGTTTCTTTAAGAAGAATATAATTAAGTATAATCTTTCTTAATTATCTTATTATTTAAGCTATTCGCTTAATATAAAGTTTAAGGCGTTTATTTTAAGCTTATAAGGTTTATTTTAATTAAGTGCTTTTAATATAAGTTTTAACGTAATTAAATCTTTTATCTTTTAAAATACTATAGCTTTTAGTTTATTCTATTAAAAGTTAACTTCTTTTTTTATTAGGTTTATAAGAGGTTATAAGATATCTTTATATTTGCTTAAGAATTTATAATAAAAGTTTATAAATACTATAAATCCTTTAACTTCCTTTAAATTCTTTAATATAAGCTATTTCTTAATAGTTTTAATCTTATTTAAGCTTATTTATATTTCTTTATATATAAGTATATACTTTAAAAAGTGTATAATATTCTAATAAAACTAGTATTTTAAGGCTTTAACTAAGAGTTTATTATTCTATAAAGTTTATAATACCTTATATATATATTATTTATATTTCTTAAGGGTATTTAAATAAATAAGAATATTATTAAGGTATATAATTATAAATACTCTTAGTTGTTTTTATAAGATTATATTAATTATTCTTTAAAAGGTTACTAGTATATTAGTAAGCCTAAAAGATATTATTAAATATTTATAGTATTCTTTATTAGTTTAGAATACTATTATTTACTTATAGCCTTCCTTTATTTATATAAGATTATAGGCTTCTTTTAGGTTAAGTGTAATAAACTATTTAGCTTTTTTAACCTTATCTTTAATTTTCGTTATAAGCGGTAATAGGTATTAATTCTTAATTATAATCTTATTTAAGTATTAGTAATTAATATATAATTATAATTTTCTATTCTTCTTTAATATCTATAGAATTAAATATTCTATTAGAAACTCTAATAATTATATATATCCCTTTTATAATATATTCTTTAAATACTTCTTAAGCGCCTTATTTTACTTAGGGTTCTAGAAATAAATTTTATTAAATATTAGTTTAATATTAAGCTAGAGTTTAATCTCGTGGTTCTAGCGTAAATACTCTAATAGTTTTATTTCTAGCTTTTTACTAAATAGCTTATTATACTTTAAGTATTTCTTAGAAATCTCTATTATCTTAGCTTTTAGCTCTTTAATAATCACATATATTTTTAAAGGCCTATTATAGTTTAAATAAAATACCCTTTATAAGCTACTCTTAGCTTTATAATTGTATTCTAGTAAATTCTATTAAAGTTAACTAGTTCTTTAATTAACTCGTAGATTACTTGCTTATAATTAGGGTATCCCTAATATAATATTATATTTTAAAATTACTATAATATTTAACGTAACTTAATATTTCGTGCCTTATATATTAACGAGAAGTTACGCTACTTCCCTATTAACTACTTCTTAATTATACTTTATTATAGTTCCTTTTATAATTATAAGTTAATAGGGCTTATCTTTAGGTATTTAAGGTAATTATAATTTATTAATAAGATTTAGCGAGATAAAATTTTCTTATACTTTACTATTAATTATTACTTAAATCTTTTATTCTATTATAATTATATTATTTATAAGGTGTATTATACTATTAATATTTATAGTATATAAAGACCTATTAGATCTTTATTAAGGAATTAATTTTAATTATAATAATAGCTATTATTTCTTAATTTATTATTTCTCTTCTCTTATTATTTAACGCGTATCTTTAAGCGTTATTATTAGCAATTATCTTTTAACGTATTATTAAAGCTTTCTTAGTAATCGCTTAATCTACTATTTATATTAATTAAACTTAAGCTAAGCGAGTTACTTATAGTTATATAGTTCTCTTTCTTCTTATATTATAAGATTATAGCTTAGGTAATATATATATTATTCTTAGTATAATATAACTTTTTATTTAATATCTTTAAATTAGTTTATTATAATTTTAATTATATTATAAGGGTTATTCTTCTTTTCTTTTATTCTTATAAAAACTATTTATTATCTTACTTATTATTAAGGTACGTATAGTAATTATTATTATAATAAAAGGTTTAATTAAAAAGTTTATATTTAATTTTAGGTTTATCTTTTTTAATTAAATAATTCTCTTTTTCTTAGATTCGTTCTAGTAAAGGTTTACTTTTTAGTAAGGGTATTTAATATTTCTAAAAGTTATTAGGTATTAGTTAGGTTTTAAATTTCTAATCTTTATTTAAACTAATATTATTTATTAATATAAGGCTTTCTTTATTACTTATTATATTAAGATTTCGCGTAGGTAAGTCTTTTTAGTTTATAGTATAAAGCTTTTTACCTTTAGAAATTAGCTTTTATAGCTTCTTTAAAGCTTTACATTTATTTGTAAAGTATTTAATCTTATTATAATTATAATAAGTTCTTTCTCTTTTCTTATTTATAGTATTAAGTTTTATAGGTTTAACGTGGTACTCGTATACTATTAATATTTAATGTAGCTTATTACTATTAGGTTTATTAAACCTAGTATATAATTTAAATTTCTTATAACTTTTTTTATAATGTTACTTATATAAACGGTTATTTACCTTAATAATTATTTTAATAAAGTTATTAAATAACTTAAAATAATCTTCATAATAAATATTATTCTTTACTTTTTCTTTAAGTTCTTAATAAAAGACTTTTATTTTAGGTTTAATATTTTAGTTAAGTTTTATTATAATACGTTTAAACTCCCTAGTATAATAAGCTATAAATCTAGTTTACTTAAGTTAAGTAAGCTATTATATAGCTTCTTTATACTTATTAGGGTTTTTAAATGTAATAAGAAGTTATTCTTTAAAGATTTTATAATTAAAGAAGATATAAATAACTTTTACTTTAGCTTTAGCATTATATTTAAGATGTATATAAAGGGTTAGCTTCTACTATTCTATTACCTTTTTAGTTAAAAGGTTATTAATATAAAGAATCTATAACTTAAGCGTTTTATAGATTTTCTTATTAACTTAAAGGTAAGCTTAAGCTTATATAAGAAAGTTTCTTATATCCCTCTTATAACTATTATATAGTTCTAGTTTAGAAAATTTTAGTATATTATTATTATTAATAGAGAATATAAGTGTAAGATTTTAAACTATTATAAGTTTCTCTTCTCGTGCCTTAAGTTTTTTATAGAGATTATTCTATTAGTTAAGAAGCTATTAATTTTACTTTTTAAGCTTAATAATCTTATTATAAAGGTACTTTATTATCTCTTTAAGGTTAATAGTCTTTTCGCTTATAGTAAATATCTTAGAAGTTATTACTACTTAAAGTTTTAAGGTAACTTTATTAAATAGAATTAATTAAAATATAATAGTAGCTTAGGTTTTAAGGTATAATAGGTTTATTTCTTAGAAAGTAAGTTAAATTAAATACTATAAAGTAGCTTTTAAGTAGTATTATAATAAGGCTATTAAGAGTATAACTCTTAATAGTAAGACTATTACTTAAATTAATTAATAGAGATTTAAATTACTTAATTATAGGAATACCCTCTTTTTAAGTACTCGTTTATCTCTTTATTATAGTCCTAGATTATTTAAATCGCCTAATAATTCTAATAATCCCATCTCATTAGATTATTTATATAATCTAATAAGCTATTACGTAACCTAATATTCTTATTAGTTAGCGGCTATACCTACCCTTGCTAGTGCGGCCTAGCTTCCCGCGTCTCGTGTAGTGACGTTCGTAACATTACTCTTAAGAATACCCTTTATTAGTTTATAAATAATCTTTAAGGTATACTTTTAGTAGCGGTTATAGTAGGTATTGTTAAAGCGATAAAGTTTCAGAAACAGTAACCACTAAAGCTTACAGACTTTACATGTATATACTAGCCACAATAATTTAGATTATTGATAACAGAGTTTTAGTCTTAATAGTAAATGCCTTAATTTTAATATAATTAAGTTATAATTTATAAGTTTAAGCCTAGCTTATATATACTTATTTAACTTACTTTAAAGTATAATATACTTCTTTAAGATAATTTTACTTTATAAATACCCTTTCTTATTTATAAAGCTTATAATTAAATAGTTAAGTAAGGCTTTATATAAGGTATTTAATTAAAAGATAGATTTTATTTACGTAAAAGATTTAACTTTACTTTATAAGCTTTAATAAAGGTATAACTAATAAAGAGTCTTAAAAATCTCTCTTAAATATTAAGTATTAAGACTTTTTAGCTTATTTATTATAGTTTTTATTTAATTTTAATTAATTATATTATATTATAAGAGAAGTTTCTTCTTAGCTTTATTTTAATTACTAGTAATTATAAGAGTTTTAACGCACGTTCTTTTAAGAGAAGTAATATTACGTTTTAATATCTTTATTTATTTTTTCTTTAAAATAATTAAGGTAATTATCTTCTTCTTAAATTCCTTTAAAAAGTTAAAGATATTCTCTCTATTAAAGAGTTTAACTTTAAAGGCTTTTTAAAATATAATTAAAATTTCTTATTTACTTAAAGCTTCTTTAAGAATTCTAATAAATCCCTTAAAGTTAAAGCTTATACTAGTAAATAAAATAAGGTTTTATTAGCTTATAACTTTAAATAAGTTTTTATTATAAATTATAATAAAATTAATTAATCTTAAAACGTTTAGCTTTTTAATTATAAGCTTTTCTTTCTTTAAGTTAAATTCTTAAAGAGAGTATTATTAATAAGAATATAAGTTCTTTTTAATAACTTTTTATTAATTAATAATAAATAAATTAATAAAATCTTTTCTTTTAAATTCTTTTTAATTATTTAATTAATTATATTTAAGAAATATTTATATCAGTTTACTTAACTTAAGAATAATCTTTTATATCTCTTTTAAAGATAATTCTATTATAAAGATAATTTTATAAGCTAAAATAATAAATATTATAACGCTATTTCTTATAATTAACTATAAGATTATAATTATTAAAGATACTATAAGAAATATTATATTCTTTTAATTAATTAATTAATTCTTTCCCTTTTTAATTCTTTTTTAATTAATTTAAGTTATTCTAATAAAAGTCTTCTTTTTAATTATAGGTTTATTAATACTTAAAGGGTAAGTACGTTCTTATTTTAATTAAAGACCTTTAAAATAACTCTTTATTTTTAGCTTAATTATAGTAATTTCTATCTTATTATAATTTCTCTTTACTTAATTAAATAATTTAAATTATCTTTATAATTTACTTATAATTTCTTTTTTAATTTTAATTCGTTTTATTATAATTATAATTCTTTTATATTCTCTTAAACGTAAATATTATTAGGCCTTTATACCTATTTAAATTTATTCTTATAGCAGTTAAAAAGTACCTTTTATAAGAGATTAAATGATTTTTTCTTAATAGAAATATCGCTTAGGTAAAACTACTATTTTTATTAGCTTAAACGTAATATATATATATATACTTATAACTCTATACGTGGTATTATAATCTAGTTACTTTTTAATTCCTATAACTTACTTCTTAAGAATAATAAGGTCCTTAAATAAGTAATAAATTAATTTAAATAAAGTAATTAAATGCTTTTAAAATACTAGTAATTTTAATTACACGTATTATAAGCTATAGCCTATTATAAGTGTAAATAAGTACTTAAATAACTTAAATAATTTAATTATATAATATAAGCTTATATAAGGCTAATTAAAAGACTTAATAAAATATTAATAAAAGACCTTATAAAACTAATTATAAAGGTAAAACTTATTAAATTAAAGACTTATATATATACCTATTCTCTTATACTAATAACGTAGCTACGATTAAATACACTATTCGGCTTCCTCTAACTTATAAGCATAGATGCCGCCACACACTATTAAGGAAGATTTAAAGAGATAATTATTATCCCTATAAAACTAACGCCTAAGAGCTTTAAAGTGTAGGTTATAGCCTAAAAAGGCTACTTTTTATGGTGGCTTTAGCATATACTAAATGCTACGTTAGGCCCTATTACTAAATAATGCAGCTGAAAGCGGAAAAGGGCTATTAATAACGATAATATTACTTTAAACCTAACTTAAAGTATTATTATTACCCTAGTAAATCTACTACTAAAGTAGATATACCACGTCTTTTTAAATAACCTCTTTTTATTACTAGACCTCTTTTAAGCCTTACGAAAAATTAGGATTAAAGCTACAGGTACTTATTGCATTAATTATAGCTTATATAAGCTCTTTATATAGGCTAAAAAAGATAATATAAAGGGTAAATATTAGCCTTAAGGCTAGCTTAAATATATACTTACGCTTAATAGACTTATAAGAGCTCTTATAAATATATTTCTTAGTATTTCCCTTATTAACTTATCTCTTAAGTCTTTAGGTTAATTAATATGCTTAGAAAGATAATACCCTTATATTATTATTAACTACTATTTATATAAGCGAGAAATTTAAGGAAAAGGTTCGCTGAAAGCTACTATTAACGCAGCTATAATTACGGCTAATTAAGCAAAAATTTAGTGATAAGCCCGTAAAGGTTCTTTTTATACCGTTAATAATAGCGGATTATAATAATTTTATAGGTGCTATTAATATTAGTAATTAATTACGAGCCTTTAAGGGATTTAATTACCGGATTTATAAGGGAAGTTAACGGGTAATTACGTAGACCTTTCTTCTTAAGATAGCCCTTATAAACAGTTATATTTTATAGGCTTATAATAGTCTAGCTTAAAAGCCCTATAAAAGTTAACACGATTAGCGGCTTTAGCTTATAAAGAACCTTTTTAGGGCCTTTAAGAACGGCTTTAACTGGGAGAGATTTTAGGCTAGCGACTTTTTTACGCTTATATCACAGTATAATCTTATCCGTTAAGGGAAACGGGCTAAATGCCTCGCTTATTAAGGCTTTTAATGTGGTTAAATTCGGTTATAAGGCTTAAAAAAGCTGCTTATAGAGGTCTCTGGGAATAGCCTTAGAAGGCGGGCCCCTTACTCGCGTTAAGGCTGTAATAAATGTAATGTAGCTCTTTATAAACTTAGAAACTATTAGTACTTATACTATTATACTAATTCTTAGTAGGAAAATGTACCTTTTAATTTAAGACTTTTTATTAGTTTATATCCTTGTTCGGTACGAAAGTGGCACCTTAGCGCACTCAAAGGGATACGAATTTAAGTGGAGTCTCTTAAAGGCTATTAGCAGGCGGATTGTCAACGAAGTAGACGGCATTGCGAGGATCGTATACGACACCACTTTAAAGCCTCCAGGCACAATTGAACTAGAGTAATTGGATAGCCTCTTAATAGGATAGCCTCTTAATAGGATAGCCTCTTAATAGGATAGCCTCTTAATAGGATAGCCTTTTAATGGGACGTTAGTTAGATAGCCTATAAGCTAGTTACTTTCTTGCTGTGCTTAGGCGGCCTAGTTCTTTGATTACAGTGGTGGCAGATTAAACCTAAGCCCTAGCTGTGCCCTAGTTACGAGGGCACGGCGAGGTATTCAAAGACAACTTTGTAATCTTAGATAGTAGGAGGTTCAGAGATTAATATCGTCATTCACACGACCCTACCTAGTGGCTAGTGTATCGCGAGACATCCTTAACCATCTCTGTAGTCACTCTGCTTACAACCCAGTCCTAACAAGAGGTGCCAGAAATCCGATCAAGTATGAGAGAATGACCCATTGATAGCGGCTTCCTACCGAAAACATGTCCTTTGCCATCGACCGCGCTACAGCGAGAGTGCTGTATGCCTGCACATTCTGGCCAGACCAGACGTTTGTGCCGTTTTTGGACAGAAGCGCTGGCGTCTGATTATCTACAATGCTGACCATTATCACGTAGTCCATGATGGCCCCTATGACGGTACCGAGCATTTGGGCCGCAAATGTCGCCTTCGGCGGCAGATGGGCCAACTGGGCCAGCTTCAGATCCCTCAGAAGCCACTGGCCTTGCTGGATGCCGTTGAAGCCGAACACGGTAAAGTACATGTTTGCAAGCGGCTTCCCCGGCAGTAGATAACCGCCTAGCATCAAAATAACGGGCTGCTGGTCGAATTGAAACCCGGTCAGACCCATTTGGGCACCGAAAAAGAGGATGAAGTGAGCCGAGAAGAGATTGGATACGAAGAATGCCCACCAGGGCAGCGTTGAGCCGATCTTGTAAAGTGTGATGATGCCGATAGCAAAAGACAGCACGAGTACGAGCCCATACCACCAGTTTGGTACCTCGACGTACCCGTTTTGCATCATCAACTTGTAGTGCGGATCTATGTCCTTGTCGTCAATCACCCTTTGTCGTCGCGCCGCCTCGTCCCCGGAGCCATACCTCCTCCAGGAGAAGTATGTCGAGGCCTGGAAGAGCTTTCGTAAGCTAGATGGCCGCAAAAACGCCCAGCCGTCTTTGAGGTCGTTGTAATTCCACAGCAGCAAGTGGACGATGGCAGCGGTGATGCCAACATTGGTAGTGATGAGGCGGAGCACGTATGAGCCCGATAGGTAAGGAAGCCCCTGCTCAGCAACCAGAGTGCTGTTGATGGTGTTGTCAGAGTTGAGAATGGCGGTGAGGTTGTACTGCACGAAGTTGGTCGCGTTTGACGAGCCGTGGTAGAGCAACTGCGACAGGAGGGGAAACTTGATTGATTCCCAGACATTCCCGTAGTAGATGCCCATAAAGAGCACAATACAAAGCAAGTACCCCGTCAGGCTATTCACGAGCGTGAACAACGGGTACCACAGCGGCGAACTCAGCCCGGCAATGTAATTTCAGTTGAAGCAAAGCCCCAGGAATCCGAGGCCTTCGTTATTCTGCGCCCCTCCAAACAGGTTGGTAAACAGGAGGCTGTCCTGCAGCACGGACGCAAAGACGCACAAAATCAGGCCTAGATGTGAGTTGGAACAGTAATTAGTGGTTCTTGTATTAACCTTGTGCACAAAGGCAGTTATTTTGAAAATGAGTGTCTCAGTGACCTGGACAGCTCCCGCCCCCCGGAGTGGTGGGATGATGATGAGTTATTTCTGCTCCTATAGCAGCTACGACTCGACGGCAATTCTGCCGTCTAGGAGTTTCCATTGACATGAGCTGAAAACGCCGCGTTCCCAAAGTTCCCATTTCCTTGTTCAGAACCGATAAAAGCGCGGGAAAGCAGCACGCAAGGTAAGCCGGCGAGATTGGTGGCTGGTGCTATGAGACATTGCATAAATATAATAGATGCAGTGTTGCCCTACGATGCGGCGTGACCACTAGGAAACATATATACATTAATAGTAAATATGCCAAGGAGGAGAAAATCAACTCTGGATAGGCATACTGATAGTTTCTCCCCAGCTTGGTTCCCTTGCCGGTCATGCTTCTCAGGCGCCAGGCTATAAATCTTGATCCGTACTCGGATAATCAACAAGTATTCCACGACACTGGATGAGCCTTGTCAGAGAGCCTGTTTGAGCCCACACTGGGCAGGATATCGCCAACATATCACAAGCGTGTGGTATGTGAAGAAGCCAAGCAGCGGATTCTTGTCTCGCTGCGAGAAGGTAGAGTGCAGAGATATACTCCGTATACTTGTCTCAGTTGCCCCATCAGCTGGGTCGAACTGTTCAGATTTGCCTACACACTTCATGCTCTGCGGCTGAATGGGACAGTTGGCATAACCACAGGTTGAGTATCACCCAACCTGGCAGCTTTTTGGATTATTTGGGCGGGGAGAGGCGCTCTCCCAAGGTCGACTGTCATGAAGGAAGGCAGGAAAACATTTTCCTGAACCTGACAAGCCATTGTTGGCAGCCCGAGTGCTCTACCATTCCAGCCAACATGACACGGTAGGCCTTGCTTTTCACGCGCCCCGTCTCAATACCGACATATTTACAATAAAGATTGCATTCATTTTGTAGCAGCATCACACTCCAAGCATCTCGCAAGCAATAGGCCAAGTTTGCATCACCATTATTCTCCCACAAAGACAAAGACACTCCCTGTAGTGTCTTCCTGACGCAATGAGTAGAACTGCAACAGGCATCGGGCACATACCCAGCGTTTGCATCGTCCTCTCCGGGACCATGCGCAGCCTGACGGATCGACTTTGACGGCCGCTCGAATTCCGGCTCATGATGACGCAGCAGTGTCTTTGAGTCGTGTACTACACGTGATATCGTATGAGCTGATATACCCAACAGGCTCAAGGGGGCTATCTTGACTGAAACTGGGCCTTCTTCATCCTGGGTTTTCGGCGTTGCCGTTGCGGCCAGGTGCTACACCAATCACGATGAAAGCGAACAGGCAAATAGCCGTATGCCACGACACTCGATTATCATGGGTTACTGGACAAAGGTGTTCCCCCCAGCTCACTCGGCACGGTACATATAATATCTACAGCGTATGTATTGCCTATTCTGGTCATACTGCTGTAGGGCAAAGGGTGAGTTTCCTCCAGCAGACTGTCTAAGTATTTCGTCTCCAGCGCGAAAAACTCTCCTTGTGTTGGCGCATTTCATACCCATTGCAAGCGGTCCTTTCCGTCTTATTTCGCCCTACGACACCGGGGTGGTCTGTACATCAAATATACCATTACGCCAGCCATCTTGGCGATACTCAAAAATATTCTGCTCTGCGTCGCGAGCCTCCTCCTCCCACACCTTGACCAGGCTCCCCGGCGTGTACCGCCCTCGGAACACGCCTTTCCCAGGCTCGACGCCGACTCGGGTGTGAATGTCGGCATCAGGCGGCGGCGCCAGACGAGCAGCCACTGCGCGAACAAAGGTCCAGAGATCGCTGGGGTTGCACACACGAGTTGCGCGAAGCCTTTCTCGCGCAAACAGCAGCTCTCGGTTCAGAGTCCTCAGTCCCTCATCAATCGCCGACGATATCTGCTTCTCGAGCACTTTCCGCAGAAGGGGTCGGATAAACGGCTTAAGGAGCCACGCGATACAAGAGAACTTGGACTTGCTGAGAGTGTACTCCAGATGGTGGACCTTGACATGCACGCTGCGCAAGGTGACAAGCTCCTCTAGTCGCTGTCGCCCAATTTCCACGTTCAGGGTGACGTCTATGCCGCGCTCGTCGAGGTGGAAGCTGGTCAGGCCTTCGTCGACGAAACGAAGGAGGCCCGAATGCAACCGGAGCCAGTATCCGAGGTCATCGGCTGAAATGGACATGCCGGCCAGTTTGATGGTGGACAGAGAAAACACCGAGGAACTAGTTCCAAATTGAGATTTGGTAATGTCAATGTCGTTACGGGTTGAGAATTGTAAATTATACGGCAGGAATGAGCTGTTGTTGACCGTATGTCCCGGCTCCAGGATGAGATTCTCCATTAGCAAGTCCAGTGCTGGCGTCGAGACTTCTAGCCGCGGAATTGGAATGTACTGCACCGCCTGAACCAGCAATGGTACGAAAGTGTTGATGCAATCTCTTACGAGATCCGAGTTTCCCATCTCTCCTGACGGGAACAATATGTGGACGAGGCGTAGCGAGGTCGAGGTCATGTTTTTCACGTCCTTGTCCTCAGTCGTGGATTGAAGGGCGTGTTGGACGCTTCGGAGGAGATTGTTAGCATCCTCGCCCATTGACGACCCGGACGTGAGCTCCTTGAGTCGATCACGTAATTCATCAAGTCTTTCGTCCACGTTGTCGAAAAACTCGGGCTTGGAGAGCATGTCTTGGACCAGGTTGACAAACTGGCTCACAAATTCATCTAGGTTTTCATCCGTTCTATTGTGCTCAGCAAAGGCCGAAAATGATGCTCTGACCTTGTCCCAGCTTTCGCGGTCACCAAAGGAGGAAACAAAGAGCCAAAAGTTGTGGACGGCATTCTCAGCTTGGCTACTGTCTTGAATGCTGCCCTCTAGTGTCTCGACTGCATCCGATCCCACCGACAGGTATATTTTGAGATATTTCTGCAAAAGTCCAGACAGCGTTGACAGAGACTCAGAGTAGTCAGTCCTCTTCCGGAGATTCTTGACGGCGTTCCGGAGGCGGTTCACCAGGATGTCTTTTGCTTCCTTATTCATATGCTCGGAAAAGCTTGTATAGGCTTCCTCTCCGACGTGTACGGCTTCCTTGTAGGCAGTTTCACCGACGTCCTTTGCTTGGTCCTTTACATGTTCCGAAGATGCAGGCTCCTGCGCGTCTTGATCCGTCTTCTTCAGAGCTTCCATGTCCTCACCCGGAGTGTTAAGCTTATCGCCAACCTCTTTCGATACGTCTCCCAACGCGACGGCGGTGTCTCGGAGAACTTGTCTTGCAATAGTAGCCAAGTCGGCAACAAATACTCGAAAGTCGCTGTTCAACATGGCTAGGGACACGACGGTGCGCAGACTCTCGACTGTTGCAGAAACATCCGCACGGGCTTTGCTTTTGGACATGTTTTTCCTCACATTTGCCACATCAACATCCAGCCTCGCCTTGGACAAGTACCAGATGAAATCCTGGATTTGATCCTTTGAGTTTTTTCGCTCGAGCAGATCGATGAAATGCTGCAGCCATAGTCGCGTTGTTCGTATGAGTGCGCGGCCTGAGTTGCTGAGGGCGCTCTGCTCCGAAGGGTTCAGAATCGCTGCACTTAACAGGGCTCGCAGGTGAATGATGACTTGTTCATTCGAGGGCATGTAGCCATTTGACATGGCTCGAAGCATTTGGTATGTGTGAAGCTTCTCATGGAGTCGAGCTTGCCGCGTCGTTTCTTCATTGTATTGAGGCAGCAATGGCTGTCGCTCCACGTCGTCGTCATTCGAGCCGCACAATCCAAAGCAATCCATGATGACTAGCGATGCCTGGGAGCCTTACTTGGTAGGAGCGAGATTGTTGATGGGTTGACAACGCTGCACCCCAAGAAGTTGCAGTCGTATTAAATCGTGTCTCACATGTCTTGAAATGCTTCTTTTGACAAGTGGGATGTGTCGATACGGCGATGGGCCCATTTAAAGAAGCCGAAGTCGTCTGGTTCAATGTTGAATGTTCGATGGCTGCACCAGACGTGTCTTTGACGTCACGCTAGTTGGCGTTCATTGATGACGCCTAGCTGACGGACGTGGCGGGGTTGCCCCTTCCAAAACAGGACTAGTCGTGCAACGTCAACGGTCACAAGCTTTTGCACCCAATCTTCAAATGTTCCCTCGAATAGTATTTCTGCTGTGGTGTAGCCTTGGCCACGACTTGCCTGCCCAAGCACGGTTCCGATATACGCCATCTCGCTTGCAGGCTTCTTCACCCTTCGAGACTCGTATGATCTGCCAGCTGGCGCTGCACTGCGTCATGGCTTGCGAGTGAGGGAGCGCATTTCATGAACGGGCGGTACATGTCCGCAAATTGGTGTGGAGGAAATGGTATATGTCACGGTTGAGTCATGGGCTCGAGATTCTTATTGACACGGCGAACGACTTTAGTATTGAAATGTATTCGATGAGTTATCGGGTAGGTCTCCCTTTATATCAAACGCTTAGATTTCGGTAAATTAGGCGATGTGCTAAATGGCGGCAAAGGCAGGGGTGCTGTCGCCTTTATGATTTACGATGCAAAAGAACCAGCAGAACAGTGAGCCGTTCTCGAACCGTAGCCACGAATTTTATATACCTGTAAACCATGGCCAAAGAGGGAGACAGCACGTCCGGTCGGGTCTCGAATTATGCTTTGAACTAGTCTAGAGATTTGCCTGTGGACTCGTGTGCACCATCCTGCAACAATAGGTGGCTAGTCCTCCTCCAGTTCGGGATAGTGCCTCCAAATACCGTCAGAATACTGGGAGCGGCGATCACTGGCAAGATATGCCTTGATGTTGGGTCGTTCCTTGACAACCTCGTAGAGCTTGAAAACACCGTCGTATTTTCCGGAATCTCGCATCTTCTTCATAGTCTTGGGGAAGGCGAATTCCGTTCCATCAATGCCCTGTTATTTACGTCAGTCTCTCCTTCTGAGCCGCCTTTTGCTAGGAATGGGAACAAACCTGAAAAAGCACCAAATCGGCATATGTCAGCTTCCCGCCGTACAACCACGGGCCATCTCCGCTCGCCTTCCCATCCAGTACGCGCTGGATATAGGCAAGGAACTTGGGAAGCCGCTCCTCAATAAACGACTTGGCTCGCCTCTTGGCTTCGGGCCTCTGGGCCTCGTAGTAATCCGACACAGCTACAGGGTGGTGTGTGTCGTGGACCTCATTGGAGAAGCCGTCCAAGATGGTCAAGGCTATTTGATTGATGTGGTAGATGCCGTTGCCTTTGGTGGGAGCCAGGCCAAGCTTGGGTCCGAGATAGAGAAGAATGTTTGGTGTTTGGGAGAGACGCAAGTCGCCGTGTTTGAGGGCTGGACAAGCAAAAGATGGAGGGTTCATTTCATCACCTTTGTTGTCAGCATCCATGAGTTTGAGAACCGTCGGGACAGCATCTCCGCCCGATTTGGCGGTATCAATGTATGAAACCCCAGCTTCCTCAAATAAAAGGCGGACAAACTCGCCGCGTCCGGGAATGTTGGGCCAGTAGATGAGCTCATAGGGAGCTTCATTGGCGGTCTTGACGCGCTTGGTGTCGGCTTCGGACATTGTGGTTTCCGAATGAGCGGGTTCTGGCGGGCAATTGATGAAGAAGGCAATGCGATGAATATTGGAGAATCAAGCAGCACCGGCATCAAATGGATTATGGATGATCGTGCGGGGAATTGCGGGGCTCGAGCCGTGGAGACAAAATGATGTTGAGGATTGCTCAAGGAGAGGAGCCATTGGTGTGGTTTTCTAGATGGTAACTTTCACGGTTCACCATGGATCCATGTTGCAATCAATGCAATGTTTCGCCCACGAAGCCATCCTCGCCTGCGAGATCAATCCTCACGAGCCGGGGCGCACAAAGTACATATTGCATAACACACCGTGGTGCCTCAGATACAATCCTTACATGTGCAGCCATGAATGCATCCTCCGGGGGGGGTTCACTGTTTTGCACTGGCACCCGACGACTGGACTGAGGGTGCCGCGGTCGGCGATATTGACGATGGAGCAAGGGATTGGCATCAATGCTGCAATATCTGCGGCAAGGGTGGTTAGAGGTTTCAGGGTTAGGGTTCCGCATGGTAGTCTGTTCGCCAACAGCCAAGACGCCGCTGCTAGCTCAAAAAAGGAGTGGTCCTTCCGACAGCTCACCACTAGGGTGTAAAGGTCCATGGGTACCCGTGTGAGTTGCTTACCCGTGGGCTTTAGGTAGGTAATAGGTAAGGAAAAAAGACTTAAATAAATTTATAAGGGAAAATAAGATACTTATAATTATTTATTAAAAATATTAAGTGTTTTTAGGTACTTAAATAAGACTTATATAACTTACTTTATACTTTAAACTTAAGACTTATTATAAATATAATTAAATATTAAAGGGTTAATATTAATTATTATAATTAATTATTATAATTAATATAAAAAAATTAATTTATATTATTATATTATATTATTATACGTTTATAGGTATTTATAAGGTAATTATCTTTATATTAGATTACTTATAGTATACCTAAATTACCTATATAATAAAATAGGTAGCCTATAAATAACCTAAGAAAAACTTAGATACCCACGGGTGCCCACGGGTACCCGTTTTTACACTCTACTCACCACGGCCCCTCGTGCTGCCAACGTCGCCATGCGAAATCGTTTAACTCATTTTCCTCCTCTTCTTCCTGTTTTTATCTCCCGCGTCCTCAACTTCGCGTCCACCGCTGCGAATTGAGCATGCCCTGGGAATGTTTCTCATCGTTAACGTCCGGCCCCCGGTGCCGGCCCCTTTTGTCACAGTCGTTCCCTTCACCATATGAAGTGCTTCCACGAGAGCTTTCTGTCGATGGAGAGGGAGTCCCTGGCTATAATTCCAGGCGCTTTTATCCCGCAAACCCGGGTGATATGTTAGAGAATAGGTATCAACTAGATGTGAAAACCGGTTGGGGCACCTCCTCGACAGTTTGGCCGGGACATGATACGCAGAGGTACATATTTTGGCCACTTCCTTTTCAAGACTTATAGTGTGCTATTTATTGCGCCATTACGGTGGGCCGTTTTTGGCCAAAGATGGTGAGTGTAATCTTGATGGTGTGACAACAGTTATTAACTGGGCGAATTAGGCTCCTATGTACACGTTGATTGGATACCCAGTAGGCGAAAACCAGACCAGGAGCTGCCAGAATGTATACGTGAAGAGAGTCATGCCGAACGATTACGCGAATTTTTAAGGAAAATGCTATTCTGGGTACCTGAGGAGCGTGCCACAGGGGCGAAGCTATTGAATGACCCGTGGTTGAATACAAACCCCCACGGCAAATAATTGACACTCGTGGTGTGTGCCCTTGAACATTTCGGCGGGCGATGACCTCCGCTGCCCTTCCTATTGTTTTTTTTTTTTTTTTTTTTTGGATCACACGAAGTTTCCTGGCACACTGTCCATTGAAAGGCTAATAGATAACCCGTTTGAAAGACTTGGCACAAGAAGCAGTTGGTTTAACAAACAACATCTAAACTGTCAGTGATTCGCTTGTTCTCTGGGATATTCATTCCGGATCCCCCCCGGTCAGCTAACATGGAGCATTTACACACTCATCCTTTTTTTTTCCCAGAATTAATAAGGCAAGGAATTCTAGATGTCTCGTGTACATGCTCTCGCCGCCGTAGAAAACGGCGTTGAGAAACTGCATATGCATACCACCACTCTGAGAAACGGCCAACACAAATGGCCCGCACAGGTTGCAAGACACAGTAACTACGGGTATTGTGTAATTGTTTGAAACATTAGAATAGAAATTTGGGGAGAATACTTGGACTTGTGCGATGGGAGGAAGTCTTTCGGCCCAAGGCTGCTTCAACGAATATCCGCAGACCGACTGTCCATTCTCTACTCGAAATGACCCCAAGAAGGAATACCGCCAAAGTTCCTCCCGAAACCCGATGGAAAAGACCTGCATGCGAGGCCATGTGAAGGTGATGGTGATCTCGAAAGGCGCCTGCAAAGGGCCCTTTGACGCTCTGCCTTACCGTCTGACAAAAAAATTTGGCGTAGCCAGTGGCCATCTTTCATGTGTCAATATACTCTACGACACTTGTACTATCTGCTGTGATTCAATTCCCCCGTATGCGCGACGGTAGATACTCGCTCTCTCCATAGACTGTCGCGTTCAGTCGCCAGAATTGTTTTGCCATTTGCGCAATATATCTATTGCGACATTGTTGGCTGCCAGTACGTTGCGTTCGTTCTGTTAACAGCGTGCCCAAGAGTCAAATGTGAAAATTTGTCGGTGGAGTCTCTGCCGTTTCTCCAACAGCGGTGCGAGTTTCCCCGAATATAAGCGCCTGCTATATATAGGACAATAATAGCCCATCTGTCATCAGTGGGGGGCTGGCGCAACGGTAGCGCGTCGGATTCCAGTTCAGCTTCATTACGAACCTCCCGAAGGTTACCGGTTCAAATCCGGTGTCCCTCAGTCTTCTTTTTTTTAGTTCGCCTCCCAATCAAAGGATTACAGTCAATTGTCAACTACTGAGGAATTGGCATATCTCAGCTCCTTAAATAGCAGTAACCTATCAAAGGACAAGTAACGCTGGAGCGTGGGCTAGATGAATTTTTGAATGGATCATTTGCCATGTGGGTGGTGGTTCATTTTGGCCACCTTTACAACCATAATGCCGTTTCCCATTAATTATACTCACTTTTTTACCATTTCACAACAACTTATATAATCTATGCTCTTATTCACTAATACCCAATGCTGCGATACCCTATCAACATGTATTCACCCAAACGAGGGGCAGGCGACAATGGAAATAATAGCCAACTACCTGGGTACGGAGTTATGCACATTACCTACTAGTGAGGAATAGCAATATACATGTTACGCGTCTCCCCATGATTCCCGGCGGATCAGATAGTCTGGCGTGCAGGCTACATTTTGCCACCTTCGCATTGGAACTGCGAATGGTCACATGAATTTCCGCCCAACTTGGCATTCAAGCTTGCAGTAAACACAGCCATCCTTCTCATATGTACAGCCGGCCATTCGCACACAACCCTTGTACTTAACATGTTAATCAGAACGCCCGACACTTGACGGTCTCAAAAAGCACCCAAAGGCCGGCGGTACTTACACCCATTGGAGGACATTTATCTCCAGACGCGTCTGCCAACGGATGGGCCAGGCACAAGCTGACAAAGATGGTGACAAAGACAGTGGTAGCTCGCATTTTGGCATGATATTCGTCGACGATTGTGAGTGGAATTAAGGAAGGATTACTTTGAGGCAGAGATGCTAGTTGCACTGGAAATCTCGTCCCATTTGTACCTGGCAAGAGGGAGGACCAAGAGGCCGTGTCCATGGCAAGAGTATAAACCTGACAAGGCGGCAGGATCACGCCACATCTTGATGCACGTCAACGGTCGCCTTCAACAGCACAGCACAACTTGCCCTGAGGGCGCTGCTCCACAGCAGGCGCAGCTGCAAAAATAGTATCAATTGATGTTTAATTACCAGTCTGACATGCGCATATTCGGCTGCAGATGGAACCCACCAACAACAAGCAGGGTGCTTTGGGCCATCGGTCGCAAGCATCGGACATGCGTCCTCCAGCAGCTTAAGAGACGTGAGGCTGCCGTCGGGCAGAGTAGCAATGAGACACCTGCTCTATTGTGATGGATCGTTAACGATTTTTGCCAAGGGTTGGTACCTTGTAGGGTAGGCCGCCTACCAAGTTGAAGCTGGCTGCCTGGACCACGCCGGCCGGGTACAGCACCCCTTTGCTTTGCCCTGCAGCCCTGGTGTTACCGCGCC
Organism: Metarhizium acridum; assembly: GCF_019434415.1. Lineage (NCBI taxonomy): Eukaryota > Fungi > Ascomycota > Sordariomycetes > Hypocreales > Clavicipitaceae > Metarhizium > Metarhizium acridum. The sequence goes on along the minus strand of NW_027094042.1, from coordinate 238,221 downwards.
CCAAAGTTGCCCGGCCAGCTCGACCGCTTGGAAGCTCCTGTGGGGCCATGCCTCTGTGTGCCAAGTTCCAACCGACCAGAGGGTTGTCGCGTCTTCTCACGTTATTGATGTGAGCAACGGCCGCAATCATCGACCCTTTCCTATCATCCATCTCATATTTGCATCCCGGCCTTCGACATCAAAGCTGACATAGCCATGGACGAAAAAAGTCGCCTTCCTCCCTACACGCCATACTCGCCCCCGCAAGTCTCGGCCGAGTCGCACCTTCCGCTTGGCAACAATGGCGGCAGGCTTCGGGGCCGACGCGGCCTTCGTCGCAGCAGAGCCATCAAGTTCTTTGCTCTCGCATGCTTGTCGCTCCTTGTCCTGGCGCAATGGAAGCAGATCTGGCTCTCCAACCGCCATTCCGTTAAACTCTCTGCCGAAAAGTTGAACGAGAATCTGGCCACGTGCAAAACGCTGCGGCACAAGCCGCGGGACCCCATTGGCTTGGGTCGTGACAAGAGCGCCAGGTTCGTCGACGGTGGCAAGCCCACGCTCATCAAAAACGCTACCATTTGGATTGGCGAGCCTGTCGAGGGCACCAGCAGCGAGGATGCTCGGGCGGGCAAGGGCTGGGAGTGGACCAAGGGTGACGTCTACTTGGAGTACGGCCTCGTCAAAAAGGTCGAGCGGCATATCTCGCCGAGCTCGCTGCCCAAGGATACCCAGTTTTACAATGCAGAGGGCCGACTTCTCACAAGCGGCATCATTGACATGCACAGCCATGCGGGCGTCTACTCCATGCCTGGCCTCCGCGGCAACTCTGATGGTAATGAGTTCTCTAGCCCCGTTACGCCATGGACCCGTGCCATCGACGGACTCTACGTCTTTGACCCCCAGATTGAGGTGATCAAGTCCGGGGGTGTGACTACTTCGCTCATCCTGCCGGGATCGAGCAACAATATTGGTGGCGAGGCTTACTTGATCAAGCATGCCGTTGGCAAGAAGGAGGGCCGCAACGAATTCAGTGCTACAGACATGTTAGCCGACCCCGAGCGTCACTGGCGTTACATGAAGATGGCGTGCGGTGAGAATCCGAAGCAGTCATTCTCTTCCAGTGGCCGCATGACTAGCCGCTTGGGCGAAAGCTTCGAGTTCCGCCGCGCATTTGAGAAGGCGCGCGACTTGGTCCAAAAGCAGGATGACTGGTGCGACAAGGCGGAGGCTGTGGGTGTTGATGACATGGATAGCTATCTCCCGGAAGAGCTTGCGTGGGAGTCTCTGGGCGCTGCTATGCGCGGCCAAGTTCATATCAACACTCATTGCTACACTGTGCCTGATTTGGAAGCCATGGTCGACCATACCAATGAATTCAAATTTGCTGTGCGGACCTTTCACCATGCTCATCAGACTTTTCTTGTTCCCGAGGCGAGTACCCGGACCTGCTTTGTTTTGTATTAGAACTCAAGGCAATAATTATTTGCCCAGCTTCATGTTCCGCGGCTCAGGAGGGTGGACAAGTGGCTATTGGCCTCAACGATGAATAGCGAAAAAGTACTAATGGGTTGAGCAGATCTTGAAGCGCACCTGGGGTGGCCGACCGCCTGCTTCGGCCCTCTTTGCCGACAACATGTACTACAAGATGGAAGCATATGTTGGCTCCGAGTTTGCCGGCAAGATGTTATACCAAGCAGGACTGACACCCGTGTATGTGAGCGACAATCCCGTTCTAAACGCGCAGCACGTCCTCTTCGAAGCTGCCAAGGCCTACCACTACGGGTTGCCATATCACGCTGCTCTCGCCAGTGTCACGACTGCCCCGGCGGATGAATTGGGCATGGGCCGGCGCTTGGGCAAAGTCAAGCCTGGATATGATGCCGATGTCGTGGTCTGGGACAGCGACCCTCTCAGCGTCGGAGCCACGCCCGTGCAAGTTTGGATTGATGGTACCGCCCAGTTTACGGCGCCTGTGTACCTAGACAAGCCGATTCAAGGCCCCATTGGCCCCGATGCCACTCTCGCCGACATTGTGTCTGAGCCGACTCGAGTCGCTGATGCACTCTTCCAAGGCGTCACCAAGGTCCTCCTCTCCGGCGACGACGCATACACTACCGACGGCACGCCATCCAATGTCGCCGTATCCAACGGAAAGATTACCTGCATCGGAACTTGCAAGTCTGAATTTGAAGCCGCCACCGCTGCCGGCGTAAAGGTTATCCAACTCAACAACGGCTACCTCACTCACTCCTTCACCGGCGTCGGCGGCACCATTGGGCTCAACGCAATCGATGCGGAAGACTCGACAGACAATGGCGACACCAAGGAAAAGTTCACTCGTGCCGTCGACGGCCTCCAGCTTGCTAACAAGAAGCTTCGTGTCGGCGCAAGATATGGCGTGACTCGGGCCATATCCGCCCCCAAGTTCAATGGTCTAAAAACGCACCACGGCACAAGTGTCGGCTTTGTGACTTCTGCGCTCACAAGCCTTGAAAGGGGCGCCGTGTTCGCAGAAGATGCCGCCGTCCACTACACCCTGGATTTGAACGCCCGCATGGCCGACAAGAGCTACAGCGAAGCCTTTGGCGCGTTGCGCAAGAAGCTCTTGGACGCGGGCAAGTCTGACAAGGAGCCCGAAGCATACTCCGAGGCAGCATACCTGAAGAGGGTCGTTTCCGGCGACCTCGTTCTCGCGTTGACCATTAACTCTGCCGACGGAATCGCTTCTGCTCTACGCATCAAGTCCGAGGTCGAGCAGGTGCTCAAATCCAAGATCAACATGGCCATTATTGGCGGCGCGGAGTCCTACCTCGTAGCCGCAGAACTGGCAGCGGCGTCTGTCGGCGTCATCCTCCAGCCTCTGCAGCCCATGCCCCTGACGTGGGATCAGAGACGCGCGCTCTCCGGCGCACCGCTCACCAATGGAACTGCGGCGGATTGGCTCGTGACGGCGGGCGTCACGGTTGCCGTGGGCTTGCCGGAGGACTGGTACGTGCGCGACCTGGGCTTTGAAGCAGGCACCGCATATCGAAACGGCAATGGGAGATTTACGGAGAAGTCGGCACTGGACTTGGTGAGTCGGAATATATACAAGGTCCTGGGCTTGAGGGTGGACGAGGAGGAGGACAAGGGCCACTTCATGATTAGCGAGGGCAGCCCATTGGAGATTGGATCGAGGGTAAGAGCGGTGGCGGCCGGCAACGGCAGGGTCTCGGTGTTTGTATAGCCGTAGTCGATTCATCAAGCATGTCCAAGACGTCTTTAGCACATCTCACAGCCGCAGAGGGGAAGAACCGAGGGGTTCAAGTCATACGCCACAGCTACAACTCGCATGTCGATCTCCACGTGGTGGCCTGGCGGAATCGAGGCGCTGACAAATAAACAGGCGTGATGTGGTGGACCTCCCCGCGCGGCAGATTACCAGAGTGCCATCCACGATGCGCGAAATGCTGTCATTGCTAATTGCTGTTGCGCCACAGGGTCCAGAACTGTACCGAAACTACTGATTGATAACTCGGAACCATGGGATGATTCCGACCGGGGGGGATTGGGGGGGGGTATATATAAACTTGACGACAGCCGGAATGACGAGAATCTCCCAATCCGTTTCTTTCGTCGCTTTATCCCACTCCGTCAATACGTCTATGATTTCCGCGAGCAGACTGACTGCCACTATAATGCCCGTTGCGCCCGTCATTGCGCTCTCGCACGGGGGAGGTACAGAAAAACAGCATTCTCCACGCAACCACCAAAGGCACAAACCCAGCTGAAACATCACAGGTCCCCTCCCCATCCTGGGCGACAAGAACCACGAATCCATCGTCTACTCCCTAAAGAACCGCGTGCCCAAGATCCTCGGCCTGGGCACGCCATCCGCCCCGCGGGCCATCGTCCTCGTGACGGCGCACTGGTCCACGGCGGTGCCGACCGTCTCCTCCGCCGCCCGCCACGACCTGTACTACGACTACTCGGGCTTCCCGCCCGAGTCCTACTCCCTCAAATACCCGGCGCCGGGCGACCCGCAAATCGCCCGCGAGATCAAGTCGCTCCTCGACGCCCAAGGCCTGGCCGGCAGGCTGGACCCCAAGCGCGGCTGGGACCACGGCGTCTTCGTCCCCATGCTGCTCATCAACCCGGCCGCCGACATCCCCATTGTCCAGGTCTCCGTCCTGGAGTCGGAGGACCCCGAGCACCACCTGCGCATGGGCGCCGCCCTGGCCCGCCTGCGCGAGAGGAACATTGCCATTATCGGGTCGGGCTTCGCCTCGCTGCACAACTTTGCCGAGATGCGCAACCTCATGTTCGGCAGCCGCGGGTCCGTACGGGAGTTCAAAGCCGTTTCCGACGAGTGGAACGCCGCTCTGACCGGCGCCACGACCGCCGAGAGCAGGGACGACCGCTGGAACGCGCTCCGGGCGTGGCGGAAACTGCCGCATGCGAACCGGATGCATCCGCCGCGGGCGGGCGAGCATTTCATGCCGCTGCTCGTGTGTGCGGGCGCCGCGGGAGACGGCGAGAAGGCTGGTGTCTACAAGGATGTGTTTTCGGGGGTCGACATATTCACCTACTACTGGGGGGCGGAGCAGGTGGATTGACGTTGCGGAGGCATGTCTGAAGGACAGATGCGCATCGCATTTCTTGCTGCCTGTACACGTTGACCCAGCACCTGTTTAGCATTATGAAGGGCGTGGTAGCTATATCCTGTATAAAACCCGTACTAGCACGGGCTACTATTGAACTGCTTTAATCCAAGCATCGGAACGGCTTCTCATGTGGCTTGTGTGTTGTATACGTGTCCCTCCAGTGTCGTCCCAAGGCGGTACGGAAACATGCCAGGCAGTTCATCCAACAGTGGCTCTGTATGCAGCTACGTGATGCCGAGGCGTAAATACAACGCGATGGCAACGGCGACTTCTCCTCTTCCTGGGGCTGCAGCTTTTCTCTCTGATTGCTTGGATGCACGAATCTTGAGTAGCAGTTTAACAAAGGAGCTTGCCGAACGTGACGGCTCTAGTACATATAGACCCAATCGTGCCGCTGACACAAATGCTTCGTCCCCGCCGGCAACCCGAATACGTGTGGTAGGGGGCTCAGTGCAAGAGGGCTTGAAACTGTCTTTGATTTCAATCTGATAACTTGCTTTGATAGTAGAGGTCCCTGGTTTCTCCCAAGTCCCTCGGGGCAGGAGACCCTTGTTCATACAAAGGAGCGGTGAGGCTCTGGGCCTCGAAGCCCTCGCTTCAACTAGGTCTCGAGCCTTGTGTACCTGGTAACTATCGTCGGGTTTCGAGAGTCGGTCCCGTGCCGCGATGCTACGTAGCTTCTGTGTAAGATTGCGCGGGCCAGTCTCATTAGGCGCGTTAGATCTTGTGGGAAAAAGCAGGTGCATGGCAAAGTAATCAAAAACCCTAGAGAAATATTGAAATGCAAGCACTACTGCGAACAAGTCTTGAACAAGATCTTCGGGACCGCCCACCCTCCAAGCAGCATCTACATACTGCCACGAAGCGAGTGCCATCCTGGCGCGGTTTGCCGCACAGTCTTAGCTATTTCATTATACACCGTATTGAAACAAGAAGAAAAACACAAAGTATTTCAAATACGACAAAGACTCTAGTGAGAAGATTAAGAGTGTTGCGCCTCTGCGTTTTGTGCTGCGTCAGACCTTACATTTATCCCGGTAGATTCGGGAATACTGTCAAGTGCTATACGGGGACAGAGAGGCACCAATGGACTTGTGATTGTTGAAAAATCACACTCGATGGAATCTTTTGTCCGGGCGGTCCGGTTTGACTCTCTTGCCGAAAGAAATATATGCATGTTACACGGAAAAGGCCCAACAGATTGTGAAGCCCAACAAAGGGGCATCGCCGATACAGGACCTAGAGGTTACACGGACTACATATGTAAGCACATGACCCGCCGGGAGCCTTGGGCACATGTTCCTCTTATGTATATAGTAGTCACTGATCCCTTTCCTCTTGGAAAACCAAGGACCTTTGTCATCCTACAAGATTATTATTAAAAAGAGTTATTCCACTCTAAGCCCTTGATATCAAGCCCTTGGAGCGGGCTTGGAGCAAAATGACTCTATTTAATAATAATCTTGTAGGATGTTAAAAGGTCCTTGATTTTAAGGGAAAGGAAGGGACGAATAACCACCGTATATAGACGAAAGGAACAGCTGTGCCCAAGGCTCCCAGCGGGTCATGTGCTCAGTCTATGTAACCTCGTAGGTCCATGCGACGCCCCTTTGTGAGGCGTTGTTGAGCTCTGACCGTGTAACAGCGGAACGGGCAGCAGACGGGAAAAATACCGGTGAAGCAACAAAAAAAACATTTTATTCCAAGTCTATTGACACAATTGTGTGTAATTATCAATAATGAATAATAGTCTATGTAGTGTTTATAAACATTCCATCTTGAAATATACATGAGCATATACTGTATTAAGGAAATATATTATTTGATGTCAGTCAGATTGAAAAGGGAAATTCATTACTCTTTGAGTTGATGGGTTGCCAGAGTTTCATCAGAGAGGGCAGAGATCAATGCAGAGCATTTCCTCGTGTCAGACATTCCGGGGTTTGATATTATCAACCCAGATCGTGGCTAGCACATTTGCTTCTCCTTTTGGGCAAAAAATCTATGCACGCTAAGGGTGCTCGAGGAGAGGGAGCGCCACCCAGGACGTACCAGATTTTCCGTTGACAGCGAGATCCACGACTCGGGGGTGAGGCGAGAGACCCACTGGGAAGACGGCAGCGAGGTCGGCGTGCTGGATCCGGTCACGGCAACCCTTGAGCGGTACGCCTGGCTGCGATACTTGCCAACCCACAGCATCTGCTCGTGCTCTCGAAGATATCGCTCCGACGAGAAGTTGTTGAGCACATTCTGGCGGCCGCGCATGCCCAGTGCACGACGCTGCTCCGTCTTGGCGTAGATGCGCTTCGAGATCTGCTCCACCTGCTCCGGCGTCGGCATCGGGTATCCCAGCACCGGCACCTCGGCGCCGGGCGGGTCGTCAGCGTACTCTGCCCACCGGCCGAGAAGTCCCATCACACTGATCTGCGCCCGGGCCAGCGACTCCGAGTCGTTTGGCGGCACCACCTCGCTGAACCGGTCGCCCGTCGCACGGTCCGTCACCACACAATACGAGGCTCCCACGTCGGTGCACACTACGGGCACACCCGTCAGCGCAGCTTCGCCCATGGCCAGGGGCAGGCCCTCGGAGATGGACGAGTTGAGGAACAGCCAGGCGTCTTGGAGGACCACTGACGGGTTGCCAAGGCCCTTGAGGATGCAGTAGTCCTGAAGGTTCTTGGAGGCGATGAGCTCCTGACACTCGGTGGCAATGGTTGCGGCACGCTCCTGATCGCCGTACACGTGGAGGCGATAGTCCTTGATGCCCCATTTGTTGACAATAATGTCCGTCGCCATGATAGCGTTCTTGATGTCTTTGGCGTACTGAACATGTGACAACATAACCACTGTAGGCTGGTTGGTCTTGATGGTCTTGATGGGCTCAAACTTTTCCATGTTACAGATGCCATTGACGACAGGGTCAATCTTGCGCTCAAAGGTCCGGCGATGCTCGATAACACCCTCGGCGGTGCCAAGCTCCACCTCCCATCCGGGGTTGAAGTAGTCACAGCAGGGTAGAACGACATCAGCGTGGTGTTCAAGCAGAACGCAACTGAGGTGTGTCAGAGAAATGAGAGAGCTGTTGACAAACGGCGCGTCGTACGAAACGGCCGAGCTCATAAAAGTAGTAAATTCTCGGTAACTAATACAGTGGTCCCAGATGTGCAGGGTGCAGTTGCGCTTGGCCTTGCAGACGATGCCGTACGTTGCTCCCGTGAAGTGGTGCGACGCTTGGAAGACATCGGGGATCTCCTCGGGGACGGGCAGGGAGAAGATGAAAAGGTAGCGGCACCACAAGTCCAGCGCGAGATCGAGCTGCTTGAGGCTGGGCTTCTCGAAGTCCCACCACTGGGAGATGTTGAAGGCACCCTCCAAGCTTTCCGTCAGCCATAGCTCGCGCCACTTTTCCTTGACAACGGGGTGCTGCCAAACGTCGTTCCAATTACGGGTTTTCTCAAAGTAGGTGTTGAGGTCCACCAAGGCCCTGGTAGCCTCCTCGATGTGCTGGCGGTTCAAATGAGTAATTCGCGAGCATTTGACGAGGCTGCTGAGAATGGGCAGGAAGTTTTGTGTGATATCTGCAGTGCGCGTCATGTGTGACCGCTGCACCACTGCCGAATCAAGACTTGTCTCCAGCACACCGTGTGTGGGATTCAGGAAATCCAAACCCCAAAGTGGCAATATGGTCAGAGACTGGACATTTCGCTCAATTTGGAACCGGGGAACGCCATAATCATTGGCTGACTCGGCGACGACATGCCATTTGATTGTTTTGAGGTCGTTGACCATGTCCCGTCGGCAGGCAGACACACCACCGGGGTCATTGGGCCAAGTCGAGGTATCCATGGCAAGAACATGGAGCTCCTCAGGGGTATCGTGGAGCTGAGATTCCAACTTGCGGGTGTTGATACGAGCGTCGCCACCGGGACCAAAGCTATACAAATCAGCAATCTTGTAGGCAATGTGCACCCATGGGCTAATGGTCGAGTCAAGGTCAACCCGGGCCATGATGGTATCAGCCTGAGCATCAAGGTACTTCTTGGCAGCCTCCAGACGACCAAAGTCGCGCTTTCTCCAGTAAGGGCGCATGATATAGTCAGAGCGGAGCAGCTTTTCGTCCAACCATCTGGCACTAATGGCGTCCACTTCGCGGCCGTCCTTCCATGCCTTCCAGAGTTGAGTACGCGCAACCGAGGTAGGGATCGGGTATCGCCTGATGTTGAATCCCAGAAGACGAGATACGGGGTTGGTATTGATGGATGAGAAAGGCAGGAGCGGGTTCTCGCTCTGAAAGCTGCACTTCTCGGGCTTCTGCAGGACCTGAAACCAATCCTCCTTGATCATGGGTGGGGTCGTTATAGGGTTCCCGTTGAGAGTGACCGACAACTCGGGATGAGATTTGTGTTCAAAACCCCAAGAGGCGTGGTACACATCATGACCATGGATGAATGTAGCCTCCGTTACGGTAGAAAACGGGATCCATTGTTCCAGACGCTTCTGAGGATTGCGGGGAGGCATGCTCCAAAGCACTTTCACGGTAATGTGAGGGAAGGTGTATTCGGCCCAGAGCAACTCATCCTCGTGCTTGGCGTTCTTACGATACCAGAACTTCCAAGTGACTCGGTTGACGCCTCTCATAGCGGAACCAGACGTGATGTAACCTCGACGATCATATTGGACAATCTCGCCTTGGCGATCGCCGGATAAGCACTGACGCTGAAGGGGAAGTCTCGAATCGCCGTTCTCGTACTCATACTGGTATGAGCTACTGACAACCCCCTTGCTGTAGACATCCCTCTGTTGCAAGACCAGCTTGTTCGTGTACATGTTCACGGCCATCAGCTTCTGAATGTTGCTGGGTTCACTATCATGGCGACCCTGATATTGAGACACTCTCAAGCTACCGTCGGCCCGAACAGTCCAGAACCAGGTAGATGGGCCACTAAAGCTTTCGGTGACGATCTTGCGCTTCTCCAGAACAGTTGTCATGCCTTTGATGTGTTTCTGGACCCTGGCCACGTGCTCACGACCGTGGAATAGAACCAAGGGAATGAGCACGTTCTGCCAGAATTTACAATAGGACCAGATAGTGTTGAGAAAGAAGACCAATGGCCAGCGAACGAAGCCCGGCTTATCCTGTATTACAAAGTCCAGCTCCCTCTGGTACTCCGGGTCGGCAATCAAGGAAATGATTAGGAACTTGATGCACAGATTGACATTTTGAAGAATACGTGATGAAGTAGGCTTGATGAGGGATGCAAACCCCGTGCTTGGCATCTCATCACCGGATTGGACACTGTCCCCACGGTCTTCGATGTCGGCGTGAGGTGGGTTCTCAAGGTAGCCGTCAGCCTCAAGATCGTGCGCATATGCGAGGATGGCGGTGGTGAGAGCGACGCCCAATTTGCAGCGAGCAATGTGACTTTCTACATTTCCGGAAGAGCCTTGAGAGAGGAGTCTATGATGCAGCCAGCTCTCTTCGCCATCTGACAACGGTCCAGCCCATCCATCACAGCGCTGAAGCAGGAAGCGCCGAATGTGCCCGGGGAGCAGGTCCCACTCCACCTCCAAGTCCACGCCGAGAAGAATGTAGCGGAGGAGAGTCTGGTTGCCCTCACGAATCACCCGAGTTCGCTCCGCGGACGACATTTTGAGCTGGCGCTTGACTCCTTCGGGAATCGATATCTCGATGTTATCAAAGTGATCGACAACCAGCAGCTCAGCAAGGATAGAGTCATGGCAAGACAAGCCGAGTAGGTGCTGTGCGGTGGCCCTGATAACCGCCTCCGCGATGACCTTCCAGTGACGATACATTGTCAATGTGCGATGATTGTCCACGGGGTGCGAGTCGAGAATGACCAAAATGTGCAGTGTTTGGTCACAATGACGGCTAATGGACCGGATTTCAATGTCCGACTGGGAGAAATGATGGGAGGACACGAGCTCGACAACAATCTTGCCATTCTCCCAGTTTTGCACAGCCACTTGGAGCAGCTCGTTGGCTGATGGGAAGGCGTCTGTGAGGATTTCCGGACTTTGCGACATCATATGCGAAGAAAGAAGTTCCACAACTCTCTGACCAGGATGCTCAGCTGAATCGAGAAAGTACCGCTCGTCCGCCGGGAGATTGCGGGCCGACTCAAACATTTTCGAAAGGGTGCTCTGGGATAGTTCTGGGAGGGGCTGCAGAGCACTGACAGAGTAGGTAATTTTGGAAGACTCGGCGTTGTGCTTCTCAGCGGATACCTCAGACTTTGGTGCAGACTTGAAGAAGGTTGGCCAACCCAGGTTGGCGGAGAAGAAAGACCAAATGCAAGACACCCACGTGGCAACACCCAGGCATATGAGACCGCTATACGAGAAGCCAGGCATACCCTTGTGAAGGGCAAGACCAGTGGGAAGACCTGCGAGAGCGCCAACAGCGAGGGCAGCGGCGCCGTTGGTTCCGCAGAAGATTTTGTTGAACTGATATCCCAGTAGACCGGAGTAGGCAACGATGTATCCCAGGAACATGATGGTGTTGTCGCGCGAGGACTGGAACACCCACATAAGAGCCGCAAAAATGGCAGCGCCCCAGATGTGGAAGAAGAAGAACTTGCAAAGTGACCTCCAGTAGAGCCTGCGCCTGGCTTGGGACTCCTCAGCATTGATGACTTTGAGGGACTCGAGTGAAGTGATGGGCTTGGTGGACTTCTCGTTGGCGGCTGTCCACAGAGGCTGAGACACGATGTCAAGAGAGACTGCACCAACGAGGTAGTAGCAGAGACCAAAGCCAATGCCAAGCCGAAATTCCTCGCTGCTGGCGGCGGAGAGACCGACCAGGCCGCCGCCAGTGAAGAGAGCGACCCATTTGTCCAAGAGAGCCACGACGAAGTAGAGCAGACCAGACCAGATGTCGCGGCCAGTAGCTCGCCAGTGCAAGAAGGCGCTGTGTAGCTTGAGTCCCTTCTGCATGTTGGTCAAGTTCTCCATGCCGGCCTTGAGAGTAAGGTTCCATGTGGTGCTGTAGGGAAATGGCAAGCGAGATCTCTTGTGTCTGCAGTACCATCGCATGAGGAACATGGTAGACTCGTAACCTTCAGCCAGCTTCCTAACGAGCGGATCTGGGGAACGCTTGGAGAAGTAGAAGCGGTTGCACTCCTTGAGAACAGCAGCGTGAATCGCAGAGCGCGCTATAGGCATCATGTCCTTGTCATCCAGGTTGGCGAGATCCGCGGCCTCAGCTTTGGTGCTTTGGCGATACCAGCCGATAACCTCGGCGTCGGTGACAAAGGGGATTTTGAGGTACCAAGAGCTCCACTGCGAAATGGTGCTCTGGGCGCCCACCAGGAGAGCAATCAAGAAGCAGCTCAGGACCGGGAGGTAGACAACGATGTCGTTTTCCGTGAACATGCTGACAATGGGGGAGATGCAAAGGATCGGCATGCAAGAGAAGATGACGGTTCTACCCGAGAGGAAGCTCGACCCAGGCAGCTGGTAGATGGATAGGGCATTTAGGACCAGCAGATATGTGGACAGCATGAGGAAGTAGAACAAAAAGATGAGTGCAGCCGACAATCTCTGCACCAAAGCGACCACAATAAAGCCGCCAATGGCGGCGATGATGCTTGTCGCGAAACCGGCAATCCATCTGGTCAACACGAACAAGTTCATTGCAGGAAACGTGTTTGCGTAGAAGTAGTAACTTCCACCTGAGCAGATCCAACCACCAAATGCACCGCTCATCAGCAGGGCCAGCATAAGAGCCGTCGTAGCCATCGTCTTTTGCTCCGAGGACATAAAGGTGGTTAGGTATAAGCCGCGTCCAATGGTGGTCAGCAACATGACATCGATGAGTGCAGGGACGGCGAAAATGGCAAAAAAGGTAATCCTGTATGCGACAGTCACCTTCTCCTTGCCGTCGTCGGGGTCAAAATCGACCTGCATGGCAGCATATGCGGTGGGGAGCTCCGTAAACATCTCGTCACGCATGGGTGGCTGATACTTCATGTAGTAGGCACGGTAGCGGTCAGCAATGATGCGACCGACGGCGCGAGGGGTGGTATCGAAGAAGGAGTCGCAGCGCGAGCCCAGAGCAAAGTTTTCCGCAAAGCAGCCCGCCTGATCGGCAGCGTGGTTGGGATATACGTTGCGATCAAGGACCTCGAGGTAGACTTCGTCAAGCGCAAGCTTGCGGAATGCGCTGAAGACGGCGAGGGCGAAGATGTCGACTCCAGCATCGACTTGGCCCTGCTGCACGAGTTGCTGTATACCGCGACTCAGCTGCTCAAGAGTAGAGGTTTCACCCTGCATGAGAACAGCGTACAGGCGGTCTCCGACGTCGTGGAAAAGTTGAATGGCCCTGGTGCGATCGGGAGTCCAGCATCCCTTGCCGGCAAGCCATGCCAGGCGGGCATCAACCAGCGTTTCAGCAGAGATGTTGCCGCTCAGGTAGTCAACAGAGCTGAGGACGCGCTGCTGGGTGAGCGACGGTATATCGAGCAGTTGATACTCGAGGCAGCTGCGAACTCGGGCCAGGAACTGCGAGCTTGCTGTAGAGGACTGGAGTCGTCTGAGGAACAAGATGGCCTCGGCCGGTGAGAGGCGCTCAAGATCGTGGACAATGCGAGTACACAGCTGCCACGAGTCGTCAAGACGTCCCGTCTTCTTGGCCAAGGCCTGCTCGACTAGGAAGCACTCGGCACATGTCAGTTGACGGCTGGAGAGGAATGTGTGCAGAATCGTTCCTGTGCGGTCCTTGGCCTTGTTGGACAGGTACAAGGTGATGGAATCCTCATGGCCGAGCTCATAGACACCCCAGTACTGCGTCCCGGAGCCAGTCTGGAAGCCTGAATGCAGGCCGGAGAAGACCTTGATGCGTGCATCTTGCTCATTGTCGGGAGTGCATGTGCCAAGGAGATCGACGAGGTCGTGGATGGCACGGAGGGTCCTTGGGCTGAGGTCGGCGTCGTCGCACAGTGTCTCGATTTGACTGCGCACGTTGCTCAGCTCGTCGGGCTTGAGCTTCGCCAGCAGATCAAGCTCGGCAAGGTTGCTCTGGTTCAGGCGAATTTGTGCAAAGTCGGCAAAGGTGGCCTTGTGGCCGAGTTGGAAGCAGCCAAGCCCCACGGAGTCGAGATCGAGGTCGAGGTCGAGGTTGCTGCTGTTCCTGGACACGACGGACAATGCGTGTGCGGCTCGTGGAGAGTCGAAGGGAGAATCGCTTGGAACGAGCGCGCCTCGCAACGGGGCGCCGTGCCTGGAAGCCGGCGGCGGGCCTGGCTGGGAGACATCAACTGCCGGTGGCAGAAGACGGAGCTGTGCCGAGAGATCCGGAAGAAACGCGGAAATAGAGTCATAGATTGCATCCCGGCTGGTCGAGGTAAGGGAGATCTATATTAATTAATACAGGTCAGCTATACAAGGTGCCAAGGCCGAATGCGGGGCCATTCCAGCGCTCATGGGTTAGGGTTACTCGCTTACCTTGTTGTTCGCACGCCAAGTGTCGTGGGCGCCCATGTTCGCCTCGTTCTTCAACCACATGAGGGCTCCCAGAGGCTTGGTCGCGATGGACCGAGTGTGCGCACGCTCCGCATCTAGCAACGCATCGGCGTGACCTATCCAGCACAGCGCGCTATTGTACGTGCACCAGCTGTACGCGCGCATGACGACGGCGAATTGCATCTGCTTGTCGTCGTCTACCGTCTCCCACATGACGAGCGCAGGGCCATGGGCCACACGCTGTGCGGCAACTGCACGCATGACGGTACGCATCGCCTCCATCTGGAAGAAGTTCTGCCTGTCGCCATCTTGTCGAATGGTGCCGTTGCGGTAAACGATGCCCTTGATGTGCTTCATGTCCAGGGCGCGTGCCTCATGCTCGGCTAGGTACTCTGGGCACGACAGTTCAAGCCATACGTCGAGTCCGAGGTCCTTGATGTGTCGGCACAGCTCGTTCATAACTGGCGGCTGGAAATGCTCGCGGAAGCCGGCGAGCAACACGCCGCGGTACGCCGAACGCTCCCGGCTCCCGTCTCTCAGGTGCGAGTGCAGCGCCTGCGTGACCGTGGTCAGCTTCCTGATGACATCCTCCGGTTTGTCGCCCAAGTCATCGTGCTTGGTCAGCGCTTGCACGTCGATGCGGCCAAGGACATGTTTGGCGGTGGGCTGGCAGGTCTTCAATGCATTGGCGACGCCGTCCTGAAAGGGATCGACGACAAGGATGTCCCACCGAGAAAGAAGTCGATGCTGGACGGCGGTCGGCGGCTGAGAAAAGTTACCGAGGAAGACGCCGAAGGAGTTGAGTTCCTCCTTTGTAATCTTTTCTGAAGTGAAGCGTGTTTGGAAACTTTTTGAGCTTCGCCGCAAGCTGGCAAAATAACGCGCGATTTGACGCGGGAGCGAAGATTTCGGGCGTTTTGTCTAGATTCAAACCGTCATCATGATGAGTCCGATTGCAAGGCAGCGGCGGCCATCCCAAGACTTCTTACCTTGGCCCGTCGAATGATTAAACGGCAGCCGTTGTATAATAAATATGAAGATCCCAGTACAATGCTGGCGAGTATGAATCCAGCGAGGAGCTACAGACAATCGGATAGATAGCTTAGAGTCAGTATCAATGCTGTCTGTCGATCATCCTCCCCCCAGGATATGTGACGTTTCTTACCAAGTCCCACCAAGAGTCAATCATTAAATGCCAGCCAACGGCCGACAACCCCAGATGGCTAATGGCCATTCTGCAATAGGGGAGGCAATTCTGAAACCAAAAACAAAGAGGTAAAGAGAGGCCGGAACGAGAGGAGTACTAAGATTCGCTCATGTCAAGTTTACGGCGGAGTGCGGACTATATCTCACTCGTCAAGCGGCGACAAGATAGGCAGTGACAAAAAATAGCAACACCTCCCAAGTCCATTTGTGATACGTACATGTTCAAAAAGAAATAACACATATAGACAGGCTCATGCGTGCGAGCGAAGCCCCCACCAGCAAAAGCATGGCAAAGTTTCCCAAGGCCTTAGCCAGGGCCCCGAAACCAATGCATCCCGTTTACGAGATTATACGTCTGGCTTGTCCGTTATTGGCGCCTCACCACGGCCCCTGCCTCTCAGCTCACGACGTGGCCAGACTAGTGCAGTAATCATCAAGCGTGTACTCCGTAGCCCAGTTACCCAAAGCTGTTTAGATGGCGCAGAAGGCGGTAGTAGGCAAGGTATCCGAGGACCATGCAGGCGCAGCCCGTGGCGCCACGGAGAAGAGCGTGCGTGTGCTCGTACATGACGGCTGAAGATGCAGTGGCATAATAGGAGAAAGTCAGCCCTGTGACTCGAGGCCGTGCAAAAAACTTGTAGTTGTCAGACCAGACCCTGACGATATCCTAGTCGGCCACACCGAATTGCTTTGATTTTTACGAGGCCGGACGACAACTATCAGCATTTTTTTTTTCAAACACCCAGTGCCATACGAGGCTCTTTCACGCAGTAAATATCTCGCTATGCAGAACTCGCCCGGCTTGTAGAACAGCACATCCCGGACCCCGGGACCGGGCGACAGTCCCCATGGGCGTCAATATCGGTCAGGGTCAGACATGGGTGCAGGGTGTCAGTCGGCAGGGATCGCACCAACCACATGTACGACAGAACATGGGTCAAGGAACAAGAGTGGCCGAAACATACAGAAATGACAAATACGGGCTCAAGATGCTGACGATGGCTCAAGCTTCCGATTTGCACACAAGACAGGTATTTTGCGCTATCGACGTGCCCGGTTGCGCCATGAGGCTCCGCCGTAGAAACTGCCAAGCGTTGTGATACCATTTTTCATTTTCATTTTTTTTTTTAAGATTGGTGACTCAATGCAATTTCTGTTTCAATCAGTTGATCTGTGATTCGATGCCATTCTTTCTTTTCTTTTCTTTTTTTTTTTCAAGCAGGCCGTCCGACCAAGTTTACCCCTTTTTGAGGCTCTGCTCGGACTGTGGAACTTGCCATAAAGTTATCCTTTAATGTTTCAACGTTGTTACAGTAATATAAGGCCGTGTGATGACTAAGTACAACCTGAAATAAAGTTGACCGTTGGCGACCACTGCCTCAGAATAGTCTTGGCGCACCAATCACATCTGCCCAGGCTCACTCCCAGTCAACCAAATAGACTTTTGGTATAAGAGCGAGCCGCCTTATAAGTATACACCCTGACTTCCTCCTACTTGCTATTCTCTTGAAAGGAAGGAAGAAAAACCTGGTTGCGTGACCAACACCACCCCTCTGGTGAGCATGAACCTGCAACAGTATCTTCCTCGGCCCTGGCGGCGCACCAAGTGGTTTTGGCCAGCAGTGGTTGCCATTGCCGTTGCCGTCATCATTGTCATTGTCGTCCCTCTGGCCGTCCTGCTCCCGCGCAGGAACCGCAACCACCACCCTGCCGCCAACGTTATCCTCCCTCTCTACATCTATCCGCAGGCCGACTCCTCCTGGGGTCCCGTGTATGACGCGTGAGTCCCCCAAGCCGATAACCCGCCGTGGCGGTGCGTGATGGGTGACGACTTACAAGAAGACACCGCAGCGTGAGTCGCCGGCCTGACCTCAACTTCACCGTCATTGTGAACCCCAACAGCGGGCCGGGGAGCAGCCCTTGGCCCGACGTCCATTATGACGCTGCCATACGCCGCCTCAACTCGTACCCAAATATAGAGACCGTCGGGTACGTACGGACGGGCTATGCCACCCGCAGCCTCGCCGACGTCACGCGCGAGGTGAGCGTCTACTCGGGCTGGTCCAGCAACTCCAGCGCGCTGGCCATGCACGGCATCTTCTTCGACGAGGCTCCGCACGAGTACTCGGCGGAGGCGGCCGCGTTCCTTCGCGCCGCCGACAGCTTTGTCAAGAGCGCGCCCGGGCTGCAGGGCCGCAAGACGGTACGCCCAAGTTTCTAGTCCGGCAGGGTCCGCGGAACCACCACGGACGTCTTGGCTGACTCTCTCCCAGATCATCCACAACCCCGGCGTCATCCCAGACGCCCGCTTCAACAGCAGCGACGTGGACATCACCGTCGTCTTCGAGGAGACGTTTGCAAAGTGGCAGGACCGGAGCACGTCTCTGGCCGCACTCCCCAAGACCAGGGGCGCCTACAGCATAATGGTCAACACGGTGCCCGCCATGAACAACGGCACCATGGGCCAATTCGTCAACTCGCTATCCGACCTGGCCAAGTACGTCTTCATCACTAGCCTCAGTGTGGATTTCTACAACTCCTTTGCCAACGACTGGCTGGACTTTGTCGGCCAGGTACCGGCGTAGAGGGCCCTGGCGTGTTTGCCAGGGCAAGGAAACGAGGGGGGGGGGGGGGGGGGGGGAAGCAGATTCAAGACCCTAATAGAGTTAATAGGGTTTTTTCCGTGCAAGAAAATCCTTGATGCATTTGCGTACAGGGATGGCGATACGGAGTGTAGCTGAGGCTGGTTGTACACACCGTCATGTACGTTTCGCATAAATCTTTTTACCCGACTAATCACACACACACACACACTATTCACACACCTAAAATCAAAACCACACTACCAGCTTGACCCTCTTGGGAAACGTCATGGCGTGGCATCAGCCCGGCGGTGGATGACAAGCCGGCCAACCAGAGGCCGCACGTGGCGCAGGTGAAAGTTCAGATGAAACAGGCAAAAATTCGAGACAAGGCTGGACACCCAGGTATCTTACGATGGCGAATACGCTAGTGCTCTGGTGCAGAAACGCCGCCCGGAAGTCTGCCGGTGGACGCAAGTCAAATAAAAGGCGCCCTGGCGCAACGCCACGTCGCACAGGCAGGCAGAGAGAGAGAGAGAGAGTGAGAGAAAAGGAGAGGCAGCCTCTCCACCATAATGCCATCATGCATATATACGGAGTACCAGTGATTCAGTGAATACATGACATCCTAGACGGCGCCTAACCACTCCAACGTGGCGCAGACACCATGCTCCTCCCCATGGCCGTCACGAGAAGGCGTCGACATGTGTCAAGCGCTCTGCTCAACCAGGCAGCCTCAAGCTGTCCCATGCAGCGACGCCTTGGCCACGGCCGCCACGAAACTGGGCCAGCTGGTTCCAAACCTCTCGTAAAAGTCCTGCACCAGGTCCGTGGCAAAGACGTAGCGGCCGCGGCGGCACAGCTCCTGCGCGACGGCGGCCACCTCGTCGGGGGGGATCCCCGAGATCTGGTAAATGCACCGCTCGTGTTCGGGCGCCAAGTCGGCCAGCCGCCTCTGCAGGCCGTCCCTCTGGTAGAGGTGGTACGGCTCTTCGCAGACACACACCAGGTCAGGGTTCCCAAATGACGCGAGCTCGCCTTCCGGGGGCGTCCCGGGGTTGTGTACGACCTGGTCCGCCAGTTAATAACTTGGACCCGCCAACCCAACTTTGAACGAACGCTCTCCGATATTGCAGGCGGCATATAGGGCAGCCCTTACCGTGCGCTCGCCAGCCAGCCCTCTGCTGCTCTTGACGAAGCGGCCGACGCGGTCCAGGTACTGCGCCCTGTCCGCCGAGTAGTGGTTGGGCGTCTCGTCCACGTAGATGCCCCGGACATGGAGCCCGGGCAGGTCCTGGTGCTGGCTCCAGCGGGCGTACCTGTCAATCTCCGCGCAGGTGTCGGCCAGAGGCTTCCTGCAGTAGTCTACGCGCACGTAGCCGACTGTGCGGACGTTGGGGAAGGCATTCAACCGCGGCACTTCGCGCACGTAGTCTTTGCCGGGCAGCGGATCCGTCCCGGGGCCGCTGTTTGGGTTCACCACGACGAGGAAGTTCACGCCCGGGTACGAGGCGATTCTGCGGTAGAATGGGGCATCGTTAGTCTCGACCTGTCCCGCCTCGTATCAGGGTCGGCATGAAGAGGAAAGAAACCTACGCATCATACAACGGCTTCCAGGTGGCTTCGTCCAGTGGATAGTAGTATAGTGGCATGACCACCCACGGCGTCTTTTTGTCATCCATTGTCGGTGTGGATGCTGGGCAAGATGCGGAAGAAAAAAAGAACGAACGAGGAGCAGGGGTCTTCTGCCCGATAAGACGCGGGCTGAAAAGTCCTTGTATTTATAGCATCGTCGTGGCTTGAAGAGTCAATGCTGCCCAGCGGCCTGACCTCTCAGCTTCGTATGGGAGACGTCTTGCTTCATGTGGATCCCAGAGGCTTGCGTCTGCCAGCCCTATCAGCAGGCTATTGCCATGGCCATTGCCATTGCTGGTAAGCCTGGGCGGCGCGTTCCTGGTGGCTGTCAAAACCTGCATGTGTCCATCGGAAAGCTCCATGTCACCATTGACACTTCAGCTCCGAAGACGCCACTGTGATCCCGGCCGCCGACTGACAAAAAAAAAAAAAAAAAAAAAGGCCGTCTAGCCCTGGTTTTGGTGATTCATGGCTGCATCCGACGTGTAACTACATGGATTGGGCAGCAGGTC
Organism: Metarhizium acridum; assembly: GCF_019434415.1. Lineage (NCBI taxonomy): Eukaryota > Fungi > Ascomycota > Sordariomycetes > Hypocreales > Clavicipitaceae > Metarhizium > Metarhizium acridum. The sequence continues at coordinate 218,184 of NW_027094042.1, read as the reverse complement.
GGAGTCACGACGCGCAGGCACAATATATTCAGCCTCGCAATTCAACACCCATGTGCCGTGGTTATCTAGAACAGGTTCTACCGCGCGATTACACGCCACAACTGGCATGGCAGAGAAATCCTGAGAGCTGGCAATATCCACAGAATGGGCTCAGCATGATGTGTATACAAACCAGACCAGACGACTTCTGCGTCGGCCCCGTGGCAACAAGGCACATCCCGAGGCCGGTACGCTCTCCATCCAGTCTGGTATTGCACAATGCATCGTATCTCGACCCTTGTCCGAGGTTGTTTGACCACCCTTGCAGGGGCGAGCCAAGTCTGCTGCGGATTGCTCCGTCCAAGCTGCAAGTGCAAAGACTATTTGCTCCGTCGTCTTCTGCGAGGACTTGGCTTGATCCTCACCGTAGAGCACGGTACACCTCTTCGCTCACCAAGGATCAATCTCATGGTCGATAAAGCAGACGGCACTAGTCGGAAGCGGTACCAGAGAATATCAAAGACACAAGAGTTGATTCCCATCACGTCTTGTATGTCCACGCCATGTTGTGGTTCTTATACGGCCCGTCAAGCCGCCAAGCCTCGCGTCATGCGTCAAGTAAGACTATCCAAGCTCTGGAGGCACCTGCTCCGCCAACCTTTGACTGTCTGGTTGCTTTTCCCCCCGAGTCTTTTTGATTTTGGCAATGAGCTAGGACACACGATATTCCATTCATCTCCCGTTTGATATTTTTCCCACCTGTGCTCGTCGTCTCGTCGGCACGGCCCTCCTCCCCTCCCCCCCTTTTCTTCCTTCCAAGGACGCTTATGGAGTCCTTCGAATCCTCCCCGGGGACTCTGTCTCGCGACTCGGCAGATAGCCCACCAACAGTCGCGACATGGACCACCGAGCCCGATGTTTCGCTCCTCGACGTGCCCCTTGATGACGGCTTTGGAGTCTTGTCGGCGGCGTCTCTGTCCGCCCGGCGCGAGCAGTATGTGCTGGTGACGGGCGGCCTCGGCTTCATCGGGAGCCACACGGTCGTGGAACTCCTCAAGGCCGGATACAACGTCATCATTGTCGACGATTTAAGCAACAGCTACCGCAGCGTGCTGGACGGAATACTAGAAATAGCTCGCCGCCACTACGACGACAGTCGCCAGGGCGCACGTCGCTGCCCCATGGTCGAGATGCACCAGACGAGCTACCGCGACCTGCCGGCCATGCGGTCCATCCTGGAGCTGCACTCGTTCCCCAGCCCGACGGGCGAGATTGTGCGCTCCAACATTGTGGGCGTCATCCACCTGGCCGCCTACAAGGCCGTCGAGGAGAGCATACGCCAGCCGCTCCGGTACTACCAGAACAACATCAACGGGCTGGTCGACTTCCTGGCGCTGCTGGACGAGTTTGGCGTCAAGACCTTCATCTTCTCCTCCTCGGCCGCCGTCTACGGGTCGCTCTCGGCCGGGGGCCGGGCCCTCCGCGAGGAGAACTGCGTCCACCAGTACGAGCTGGCGCGGGAGGAGCCCGGCGCGGCGCCCTCGCCGCCGCAGTCGGGCTGCGCCAGCATCACCAACCCCTACGGACGCACAAAGTTCTTCGCCGAGGCCATCCTGTCCGACGTGGTGACGTCGGACCCCTCGTGGAACATTGTCGTGCTGCGCTACTTCAACCCCGTGGGCTGCGACGACTCGGGCCTGCTCGCCGACAACCCGCGCGGCGTGCCGTCCAACCTGGTCCCCGTCGTCACCCAGGTCATGACGGGCCAGCGGGCCGGCCTCAAGATCTACGGCGGCGACTGGGACACCCGGGACGGCACCGCCGTCCGCGACTTCATCCACGTGAGCGACCTCGCGCGCGGCCACACCGCCGCCCTGGTAGCCTGCCGCCAGGGCCGCGTCGAGGGCAGCTACCGCACCTATAACCTCGGCACCGGCGCCGGGAGCTCGGTCCTGGACGTCGTCCGTGCCATGGAGACGGTGTCCGGCAGGGGCATTGCGCGCGAGGTGGTCGCCCGCCGCCCGGGGGACGTCGCCGCCTCGGTCGCCGCCGTGGACCGCGCGCGCCGCGAGCTGTGCTGGGAGACGAAAAAGACGCTGCTGGACGCCTGCTACAGCGTGTGCAGTCGGCTCAACTTGCTTCGGGCCGCCGCTGCGTAATGGAGGCGCCGTGTGTCCAACATGCAAGACGACGTTTGTAGTGAGAGCCGCGGGAACGATTGACGCCCCGCGATAATGAATGCCACTTCGTGTATTAGCGTAGATTTAATTTTAGACAAGACTGTAGACCATTTTACATAATACGCATTTTATAGTTCGGTTTAGTCGAGCAGAGTTCGTCGTGGGTGAAATTCTGATTTTGCCAGACTTTGCTGGACAAGTAAAACTACAAGGTGTGACCAAAACACCCTGGCCACCTTGAAGCAGCTGAAAAAGAGGCACGATCAAAAGTTGAATACTTATCCTAGATCTTGGAGGAACATGTATTGCGAGGGGAAAACAAGCTTAAAAGTGTAAACCAAGGATGTAAAAGGGGAAGAAATGCTAGATAGAAGGCTAGCTTATTACTACTTGCTGGATGTATTATATTTTAGATTAGATAGGTAGCCTCTCCATAAGCCTAGGGCTTGCACGAGAGTAATGAATTATAAAAAAAAAAAAACAGACTGCTCTAGGGTACGGCATAGTGCTCCCTGTTCGCGAGGCAAGTGGCCATCTTTTATATAACAAATCTAAAGACATTCGCGCACAATGTAGTTTTCGATTGCATGTTTCAAATGGCATCTTGCTGTTCATTTTCTGGATGATGGGCTGTCGCTACAAAATTCAAAATGTGACGACATTACGTGTCAAGCGTGGCTACAACACTGATAATACATGCACCCGATGCTATTGCTCAGCCATAAAACCATTCGGTTCACTGTCATTCAACCTCCCCAAGCGGGTATCTCTAATAGCCACTACTACTCGAGAGACCCAAGACCAACTATTGCTTCCTCAAAAGCGTAAATCACTTGATCATAGAGCCTGTCCACAGCTTCAGCCTTGGTATCAGTGCCAATCCACATCGTCCCATCTCGCAGTGGAAACAATATCTTCCAAACTGTTTCGGCAAGTGACTTTAGGGGGTGAAACTCTACAGGAAACTCCCCCAAAATACTTGCAAAACCATCGCAGTCCACATCGCGAGACTTGCGTGCAGCTAGTTCGTCCCAGTTGCCATTGCTCCATTGGCGGAGCTTGCTCGCTTCCGGGGGATCGTCGGCGCGATTGGTTACAATTATCCACAGAAACACATAAAAAAAAGACTCCAAGTCGTGTCTGTAAGTGTGACGATGGTGCTTCAAGACGCCAATGGCCATGAATGGTCTAGTTCCAGTAATACTTGGAGGACGTTCCAAGTCGGCTTCAAGATGTATGGCAGAATCAAGATCTATCAGCGTCCCTTTTGGTCCCCCTCCTTCTTGATTATCCAGAATAATCATGTTCCCCGCAGAGACATCCTGGTGAAGAATCTTGGCGTCTTGGTAGAGTGATCGATGACACTGGATAGCATCACGGAATACTTGAAGCAGTTCTAATGGAGATCGAAACGTGTCAAGTGGTCTACCGGCAGGAGACGTAAGGACACAAGTGAGAATACGGTTTTGGAAGTAGTTGTCGGTTTCCTCCGTGTACGCGGCTAGTCCGGTCGGTTGACGCAGGTCGTCAACGCCTTTGTGTCTGCTACCCGAGTGCTGCTCGCTGGAAAACTTTCTATGTGTCCCCCATCGGAGACCCGCGCGCAAATCTGCTGTACTTTGGATTTCCTTGTAATAGTCGAGGGAGACGACACTTGTGGCGCATTTCTCCTTGGCTAGCCTGAGTAGCTCGTCCTCCGGGCGGTGTCTGGCCCATCTCCATTTGAATTTCAAGACGTAATTCCAGTGATTCGAGCCGGATGGCTTGGCACGGTAGCAGGTTGTCCCTGTCCCGACGAGGTCTTCACGACGGGCAATCGGTTGGCATTCTAGGTAGAGTTTCTCCAAATTTGATTTTGCCGCACTCTCAATACTTATGTAGCTTCCTTCTTCGTCAGTCTTAATTAGTTTTAGGTTTCCTAGTTGCTCGTCGGTCATCTGGCCGTAGTTAAGCACAATGAAAGCCAATTGATCGAAATCTTTCTGAACGTCGAATACCTCGCTGCAATATAACCCCGATCTATCAAAGAGCCAAAATTCGATCAGTGAACCACGTATGTAAAAGCCATGGAGGAAGAGTCGGATCGGCTGACTAGCAAAAACTCGCTGGGCGGATTGGCAGAGACGCAACAGTCCGTCTTGATAACCAACGTCATCGTGGTTGAATTGGCCAATGACTTGGACATGGCTCCAACTGATCTGGCCGTTCGGGTTTGGTGATGGAGGCATAGTCAGGAGGAGACTTGTCCCCACGTCAGTCTGCTCCTGGTTCGCCGTTACGGTGTTTCTGAATACGTGCCACGAGGCTCGGTCAGCATCGGATTTCTCGGATACAAAGTTTGAAAACCAGTGCAGGAAACTGTCGGGGGTTGGAGCAAGTGACTGGACCTCCCGTCCATCGTCTCGGTGAGTATGGGGGGATTTTCCAAAGAACTTTCTTATGAACCCGGGCATGGGTCCATGCATGCGGCCGTCTATGTTGTCGAAAATTTCTTCTTCGTCCATGGTGGCCAGCTGAGGTGCTGGTGAGTGCTTTCCTACGGGAGAAGCTTCCATTTCTTTTGCAGCAGCGTACGGCGAACAGCAGAAGGTTCAGACTCGATCCCAAAGCTGGACACTACCATCGGTTAAGAACAGACCAGACGCGCTTGCTACCTTCTCGTATTCCAATGCTGGTCTGAGGAGTGGTGGTGGTGGTTGAGCTTGGCTTTCAATTATGCCCCATGGCACCCGCGCCGAAATTTTGTGCCACTGGTTCAATCAAACCAACCTGAGAATTCAACATGCCTCACAGTTAAAAAAACGGTAAGGGTGATGCGATTTAAAGAGCCGGATTTTTGGAGGGCGAGGGAAGTTGAAAATAGGAAAATGAACTCTGTGCCACGACGTGTTGTGAAGGAGGCAAGGAGGTCGCGGCCCTGACCCTCGTTTGTCAACCCTCTCGATCCAAGTCCATCCACATCGGACAAATTGAGGGCCCGGGGAGCAGCATCGAAGTTGCCAAGTGTATCGACGTAATTAACTGAACACTGAACCAGCCATACATCAAAAACTACGCAGGATGCTCTAGGCAGAAACACGATGCGCGGATACCCAACAATAACAGCTGTCCAGAGGCCAATCCGACATCTCAGTTTCCGCCATAATCTGCCTCAATGGGAGCCTCGGCCTGCTTCTGTTGGTAGTTGTTGTTCTGTTGGCACTTTGGCAAGACTGTGCCATGTCACGTTGGCCATGTTGTGAAACCCCAGCCTGCAGCCAGTGCATGGCTCATGTTTTTGGCTTTTTTACCTTGCTTGGACCTGCTTGGCTGGCTGTTTTGTTGGTCCGCTTGACGCATCTGCACACCGCCATTCTCACCGGAACATCTAACCAATAAGTAACCAGACACATAACGACATATACATGCCGGACAACACTCACGGGCCATCACAAAGCGCCCGACGAGCCATCACAGAGGGGTCAACACTGAGGGGTAAAGCAGCACTACAAACATGGTGGTAGCAACATATTATTCCAGGTATCCCAGTTATTGTCCTTTGCCGGAGCATACGTGAATAAACACATCCCAGCTGTCATGGTCTCGTGGGTTCCAACTCAAATTCGACAAAGCGTAATTTTCTTTTTAGTCAAAACTTGGATTATACAACTCGTTTATTCCTGCCGTTTTTTCTCCGGTACCACAATGGCGTGTTTGGTTGACAATTTTGTACCATGTATGACTTACAACAGCCTGCCCCTAATTAGCCAGGTTGCGGAGGCACCAGAGGTTCATTCCCGCGATCTTCAAGATCTTCGCGAGCTACTTGAAAAGCATAATGTCCCCAGGGGTGTTAGTGTTCGGCTGATCCATAAGCACTTCGATACTGCCGACAGCGAGGTCATGGTCCTTGACAAAGTTACTATCCCGGGACACGGAGTCGCTCAAATTATGAAGCCAGTTGTGCCAGCAGAGAACAACAGACTCCTTAGTATTCACGTTTTCGTTGATGAAAATGCCTTTCTCCCGGCCTACGAGTATAGCAACTATGAAATCCCTGATATGAGCAACTATGGGTCTTTTCTTGCCGAGTTTTGCGCCATCATTTGTCAGCGTAGTCTCCAACGGAAATTCGGGCTCAAGCTTCATTGCTGACGACACAGGTCGCACGGGTTGGCCCGAGTACGAACTCGGTGCTAAAAGAGGAACCATCATGTTTCCTGACGGCATGCCCATGCCTGATGGAGATGGCGAATACAGCGTCACTACAGAGTGTAATGCGGTCATCAATGAACTGCCGAGAACTTGCAAGCATTCTACAATCTGCTCACATGGGCGATCCACTTGCAAACACTGTAAACACTGCAACAGACATCCCGGTCCTGGCGACGATGATGATGTCGGTGAGGGTATTCTCTGTTTAGGCGGCCAAAAGATTCTGCCAGGGTCTCAGATCCATGATATCGTCGAGCGAATCATGGTCGCTTTTGGTTGAAAGTCATTTAGAGCTCTTGGATTCCACGTAGTATGTGATAGGGCCGATAGTCTGAGCACCTACGGAGGTGGGCTTCAAAAGTCTTGTTATCTGGATCATGTGCAAATAAGGATTCAATGTTAATCCCTGCGAGTACTTTCTCGTACTTGAGCAACTATAATTTAACCCCGAGATAAAAATCCTCTTAATTGAAAATGTCACTACAAGAGATTAATATTAGAAGCTAATGTCGCTATTTTTTGGCACTTTTTAGTAAGAGTAGAAAATATATCATATATTCCATCTACTAACCTTATTATTAGTGCACAGCTATAGGCCAGGCTTTTGGCGTGCACCTTTATACAGTAAACCACACCAAGTAGATCAATTTCTCTCGGAAGACGTGAAAAAGACGCTATCAAAGCTGCTTGTGATTTGTGGTTTCGCTTACATTGGATAGAACGCCATCTAGCCGGGCCTCGTCATCCAGAAGGTTCAAATCAGAAGCTCGCTAGCAAACTCCTCCTAGCTATGGCCTGTTCAATTGGAAAGTGACCTTTTGCATGTCTTTCGACTTCCGACCATACAAAACGCCTCAATTTCCTAAATCGACAGATACAACCGAGCACCAAGTCCACATCCAATGCGATCCAAAGCTGTCAATCGTGACATTGCAAGCCCCGGAATATTTGAACAGGTCGCATATTCACAGGGATAAATACCAAATGATAACCAGGAGAGCTTTGAAAAGTCTCAGCTGGAGGCCTATTGCGAATTTTTTTTGTTTTGCCACGGCCCAATAGTTCAACCCATTACCCATCATAACACTGTCACACGGTTACACGCACGGGACCTAGGGCATAATACTCAGCGACTTCTTGTATTTATAGAGACATCCGGTCCCTCGAGGCCTGTCAGAAAACCAAGGACCTTTGATGCAAAAGACTGTTATTAGCTGAATGAGCTATTGCTCCAAGCCTTCACTGAGCCCTTTTTAAATCAACCCAATACCCATCGTGGCACATCATCTCGAACGGTTATGCTCTATGATGACGATGCCTACAGCGCGCAAATATAGGGTGTCCGTGATTGGAAGCCAGCTTACATCGATTTGAATTCTTATTTTGTCCTACTGGGCGGAATGGCGTCTACATTCGGAAAGGGGGACTTGCGTGACGCCGAGAGAATGGACTTGAATAGGAGCTTGGCGTCGGACCGTGTTATTTAATATCTCCTTGCAGCAAACAGGGAGGCAGAAGTGTTCCGTAGGTGAGATGCCAGCAGGCACCGGGTGAATAAACTCTCGTTGAAGACCGTATTCAATTCTGCAAGCATATCAAAGTATCAGTACAAGAGGCCTCTTCGACTTTTTATACAACTCGCGGCAGTCCGCCGCAAAAGAGCTACGTCAGTGGCCCGCTTCTTAATTCCGACGTCGAATACGAGCCTCCGAGTAAGCTATTCATGGATTATCAATATGAAGAGTTTTCACGGGGCAAAGAATGGCCGTCTCGTCCCATCCAAGCATACAAACCTGGTAACAATATATGCTCAAGACATGGGACAATCCAGGGAATAACCGCTCTAGCATATGGGGATGGTGCGATGGATGACGCGGAACATTGGGAGCTCGTCCCGTCCGGCCTGTGGTAGAATATATTTGCGCACCCACAAGCATACATGATAAACCGTCTGGTAGTATGTTATATTGCAGAGCGCTATAGCCAGGTACCTGTTTTTGTCAAATACTTTTCGCTATCTACTGCCCTTAATCGATACCCTATCAGCTTAGAACTAAGCTTAAATTTCCTACTACGTAGTATGTCGGCTACTTGGAAGATACTTTGGAGACGTCGCAATGCCCACCCCGTCTCTCACGCGCCGCCTATATCCCCCTTTCTACCGCTAATTTCTGCTTTAGTCAGGACAGCCCCATATTCCCATTATAAAGTAAGGATGGAAGGGAATATGCGTGTCAGCCGGACGCAAGGAGGCGGACAGAATGGTTCCACCGCTGCCCAATATGCAACTCCAACCTCAACGCATGGGAGGATAATGTTGAGCTGAAAGGCCCCCCCCCCGGGGGGGTGCAACAGGCCCATGAGAGGAAATGCATCAACTACAACCTATCTTTGGATGAATTAGCAACTGTGCCTATCGAAACTGTCACGCTGCAAATAGAGATAGTTGACCGAGTTCAAAAAGCATGAAATTTCAGACTAGTCATCATATACGTGAATGGGAACCCCAAAGCACATCTTCGAGGAGGAAAAGCCAGGCAGCAGCAGGAGTCTTCTTGGATGGGGCCACATGAAGTATATAGAAGAAGATATTCCAAGACTTTGATGCAAGGGACGAGGAGACTAGACCCGCAATGCCGGGAATGGCCGGGGCACAGGCCGATTATGCAAAGATGGATCTAACTATAAGTGGCGTCCTCATCAAATGAATCCTCGTATTCGCATTCTGAAAATGAGCGTTAAATGAATGTCGCAAGTAAGGAGAGCGTTCCTGTTTGGGCTGCCAAGATTACCAGCCACTGACCTACCCGGCAAGATTATCACGCATCCGCACATATTGAAAGACGACCAGTTTATAAAGATATTCGAGGTAGAAATAGTACGAGTAGGGTCCTCGGATACAGTACCCACCGGCGCGTGCCATAGGCGAAGCCAAAGACCCGAATACTTGCGGAGAGACGCATGTAAGTGAAGGCTCACGGCGCGAGTAGCGCGAGTAGCGCGAGTCAAAAGCTATTTTGGTCCAAAAGACTCCGCAAATATACGGGGTAGCCAAGGAGTAGTCGACGATAATCCTGGTACTTCATGCATCACTGCTCCGTGGGCCAGTGTGCAAACTCGCAAAGCCCCCTTTTCTAGTATTGCATTAATATCCGCTGCACAAGCCCCCTGTCGCATGGGTTCCATTGGCCTCAACTGCGACATGGAGGCTTGATTCATCGCAAAAGACGGGCACAGACCAGGCTATGGCGATTTCGCCTACCTCCTGCCAAGTGAGGTGACGATGAAGGTTCTATATCTGTACTATCTAACTGACTCGACACTTGACTTCTCCAGTTCGACGACAGTAAAAGAGGTATAAATAGCATTCCAGCCGCCTCATCTTTCAGAATACAAAATCCCAAGTTATCGACAACGCTACACTTTCCTACCCTATCTTGTTTCATAAGAGTAAGAGTACAGTGCTGCGACCATGCTCTATCCATTTTCTCTCTACTTTGCCTTGGCTAGCACAGCCATCGCAGGTACCGTGCCTGATATTACCACTTCGGACGCACCAGGCCGTAGCCAGGCTCCAAGTAGCATTCTTACAGCTCCTCGTCGCGGAAATGGGTCAGAAGCAGCAACAGGACGCTGCGGTGCGAAGGATATGATCAACATTGAAACCTACATCACCCTTTTCGCCAACAACGAAACATACGAAGGTGGTTGGCTCAGCGTAATCACCCCCTGACTTCTATTTGAACACGCACAATCCAGCTTTCTGACCGCACGCGTAGGACGACATTGTTGAAAAGCAAATGAAGGTGCTCAACGACGGGTTTTCCAGCTGCCACATCGGCTTCACTCTCAGGGGACTGCAAAGAAACCTCACCTCCATGCCCACGGGGTTTGACCCAGACGAAAAGATAGCCTTTGAATTCTACGGCAAATACAGAAAAGGCAGCTACAAGACGCTCAATCTATACTACTCCCCGGACGAAGACGGCGGATTCTGCACCTTTCCTGGCATGAGAGGCGCACTCAATATTGGCACAGCGTTCAACGTGGATGGCTGCAAAATCGGGTCACGCACCACACCCGGTGGAAAGGCCCCCTATCATATGGGCAAGACGACGGTTCACGAAGTTGGTCACTGGCTAGGACTGTTGCATACCTTCAAAGGCGGGTGCGATGAGGAAAAGGGTGACTTTGTCAGCGACACGCCGGCAATGAATGAGACCATGGGCGAAGTATTGGGCACCTGCCCTCGTGGCCAAAACAGCTGTCCTGGTCTTCCGGGCCTTGATCCCATCCATAATTATATGAGCTACACCTCTGAGTAAGTTGAGTGGATGTTGGGTCATGGCGGATGGCTTGCTGACATGGACGTTTAGCGAATGCAGGACGGAGTTTACGCAGGAGCAGTGCAAACGCATGAGGAGTATCTGGCGGTATATCCGAATTGATCCTGTACAGGGTTGATCCATTCATGCGATGAGTCATACCAGTGTCGAAGTGTTGAAGTATGCGGAGGAAGAGAGCATTAGAGCCTCGACGGATGTCAAAAGAAACCAGTCAACGTATCTCCGATTCACCTAAACCCTATGCTGGCTCAAACCTTCGCGGAATTAGAGTACTTCTAGTCGTCGGCAGGGTCGACAGGAAATCTCATTGCAAATTTTTTGATTCACTTTATCCTGGTCCTAATTGGCCCGTAAACCATCCACCCTCCGCCACCACATGAAGACTGGTTACAACCGCGGCCACCTCACTCTTTAGGCAATCAGTTGCGGTCCGGGTACGTAGACATTTTTGAAAGCATATACCCGATAGGATCGGGCTTGGGCCGACCAAGAGCCCAGCTCAGATGTCCTAGCTACCCCGAGTCAGGCGCCCCAATCAGTTGGCTTGTGCAATGACATATTTTCAATAACCCCCTGGGAAAAGACATGTGTCCTCATACTCGCTGGGCCGATTTCGGAGTAATTTAAAACATCTACATCTACATGGCACGCTGCTGTGATGTTGTCGATTAGACGTGATGTGACGCGGAGGGAGAAGACAACCAATGCCCGTTGCACACACGTCTCCATCTCCATGTCAGAAAATATGACTGCCCACTTTGTGCGACCTCGTGTTCTGATTTAAGCTGGATTTTGCGTCACATGCCCTCTTACCGCATCCTCGACATCCTACCCGGTTTCCTGAGGGCGGCTAGACTCAGCTCATTCTTGGCTGTTGCAATATCCAAGTAAGAAAGACATGGATGAAGCATTGCTTTTGGGATGAATGTCTCCAAAGAAATTCGTAAGCCCATTGATGAACAACTAAGTGAAAAATTATACCATCTTCAAAAACGCTGCGACAAAAGTTGCCATGTCAGACGTACTGCCAAGTTACAACACCACCACCCACAAGCAATCCAAACCAAATGGGTGTGCCAACACATGCAGAATGTGGCAACATTCGACCATAGCGTGACGGCTCTCTTTTATTCGTGTTAGGATTAATACACCCACAGCCTGCTGCAGCCTGACACTTGCTGTACCACCGGTAACGACGCCAGCCCACCGGTTTGAACCGTGAAATGCTTGACAGGCATTCGCGGGGCCGCTCATCCAGGAGCCTATAAAATACAAAGAATGGCTCCATATATCGAGTCAACTAAGCTACACAGTTTGTCTGTCTCTGCTTGGAAGCTTGAACAGCCACAAACCACCAGTCATTGCTAATTTTCGTAACCGAGCCCAGCCGCATCAAGTGCCATCGCAAGTCTTCACAACCGGTTGCACAATGACAAACGCGCTGGTAACAGTTGTCGGCTTCACCATAGTCACGTACTGCATCTATCTCATCTTCTTTCGAAAACGTCGCACCCATGACCTCCCTCCCGGTCCCAAGGGGCTGCCAATACTGGGCAACATGAGAGACTTGCCGCCCAGTGGTAGACCCGAGTATCAGCACTGGATTGCGCACAAGGATCTATACGGTCCAGTTAGTTCCGTCAGAGTGCTCGGCCAGACCATTGTTCTCATACACGACAGAGATGCGGCACACGAGCTGCTCACAAAAACGTCGTCCAAGTCGTCGGAACGGCCAACGTCGGAATTCGCCAACAATCTCTGCGGATACGGACGCTTGTTTGTTCTTCGGGGAGACGACAAGCGTTTTCGGCGCTGTCGAAAAATGGTGCACCAGAATCTCGGTACAGTGATCTCGGCTTCCAAGTTTGATGACGCCCAAGACCTGGCAACACGCAAGTATTTACTTCAGGTACTCAATGGCCCAAGTAGCCTGTTCAGGCATCTCGCAAAGTGAGTTTAGCTCGAGGCAATCATGCCGGACGTCAAACGGGGCTCCAAAATCCGTAATTGCACACCCAGCTAATTACCATTCATGTCGTAGCCATGCCGGCGGCTCTGTGCTAAGAGTCACCTATGGCTACACGATTACTAAGGCCGAGAAAGACCCCCTTATCGAGTTGATCGAGCTCTCGGCGTCACAGCTAGGGTTGGCACTTGTTCCCGGGGCTTGGGCCGTGGATATTGTCCCGGCTCTGAAGTATTTGCCGGATTGGTTCCCCGGGGCTGGTTTTAAGCAAACTGCCAAGGAGTTCAGCAAAGTAGCGCAAAAAATGGCCAATGTTCCATACGAATTTGTTTTGAGTCAGATGGCCTCGGGCATTCAGCGGGAGTCGTTTGTGTCAGGGCTGGTCGAACAACATCGCGAGGCAACACAAGGCGAGGCACTGACTTCACGGGACGAGGACGAGATAAAGACCACTGCGGCGGTCATGTATCTGGGCGGGTCGGACACCATTGTCACTGCCTTGAGAATCTTTGTCCTGTGCATGATTTTGTTTCCCCACGTCCAGCGCAAGGCTCAAGAGGAGATTGATTCGGTCCTAGGGCCACATCAGCTTCCCGCTGCTTCTGATCGTGAAAGGTTGCCTTATGTCGACGCCTTGGTTAAGGAAGCATACCGATGGTCGCCCGCAATCCCGCTAGGTTTGGCACATGCTACTTCGGAAGAGGTGGTATGTAAAGGGTACCGTATCCCAAAAGGGGCCATCATAATGCCGGCCGTGTGGTGGTTCCTACACGATCCTGAGGTATACCCAAAGCCGGGTGAATTCGACCCCGAAAGATAGCTAGAGCCACGAAACGAACGCGACCCGCGTCTGGACGTATTTGGCTATGGACGCCGGTTATGTCCCGGGAGGTATGTGGGGGATACCATTCTGTATCTCACATTCGCGCAAACTCTCGCCTCCTTCGACATTCGCAAGGCCGTCGATGAGCAAGGTAGAGACATTGACGTGGAGCTGGAGCTCGGCTGTGGAGTGGCCTGCTTTCCGAAGGAGTTCCCGTATACAATTACACCGAGGAGTCCGGCGCATGCCGATATGATCAGGCGGGTCGATGCTGGTCGGCTGGAAGAGGTTACTGACTCGGATTCTCTTGACATAAAAGCAATAATGAGCAAATGGAATGACTAAACGCGATTGAAAATTATCGTACAAAACTTGACAAGTAATGAAATCTATTTATATTTATTCTACCCCTCCGGGATGAGGTTAAACCATTATAAGGTGTTTATTCTTTTACTAGTTCTTTGGTAAATTTTTCTATTGCGTGGCTAGTTACGGTTCCCTGGCCTAGGTACGGCTAAAATAGAGTGCTAAATGTCTTACATGAATATATATATATATTTTTTTTGGTATTTTTTATTAACTCATTTTTATTATTATTATTGGTTACCCTAGAGCTATTATAAGTATTAACGTATTACTTTTTATTCTTCCTTTTCGCGACAGCGAACTGCATATACCTTTTTTTTTCAAGTCTTTAGGAGCTCCTACGAGCTGCCTAGAGACTCATAGCACATAGACTGTGCACAAGTGATACTGGGTTACGAAACAAAAGGAGATTCAAGTTATTAATACCTGGCATGTGAATTGAATATTGTGAAATCTTACACAACGCCGCACACCCGGATCAGAAGTCTGTTCTACATGAGAAGCATCCTGCGGACAAATCTACTTATACGTTTCTTCTTACGAACTCAGTGCCGAATGTCTTGGGAAAATACTGACTTATTTCTCATACTTTATCCAGAATACAATCAGTCTTTTATCATGTATGCGCTAAATGATCTGTTTGAAGCTAAACTTTGTGGGCTGCAAGACAAAAAGTCGAAACAAGGTGAGAACCTGGGGACACCAACCCCCAATTCTCCATCAAAAGAAGAAGATGGAATGAATCCTTGAAGCGCATAAATATGTGAAAAGAAAGAAATTATCCAAACGCTGATCAAGACAGACGTTTCGGCCCTGGCAGCAGTGCAGTCTGAGCATCGTTGCTTTCGGCAGTCAGGCTCAGCTTGCTTTTGAATCCTGGTTCTCCGGTGTCCACCCCGTGGGCAATTTTAGCGAGCTCAAGCCACAATTCGGAGAATCGGCAACTTGGTATGTCGGGAGGGGAGTTATGAGATCAGAGCAAGGCTGAGCAACTCGTTTGAGTTCCTCTTCCGAGTTACGTATACACCAGCAGATGGTGATTAAACCCCGACTGTCTCCGACATACATGACTCGTTTTAAACAAGTTTAAAATAATCTTACTCCCTTCATCTTCTCTCCAAACCTTACAGTGTCGACTAACACTGTTCGGGTTGTATTGCAACACCATGCCCACGTGCGGCTGAAGCCCCCGAGGCAAAGGCGGCTCGCGAAACCCAGTCCCAGGCTTTCTTGTCTAATAAAGGATGAGAAACGGTGCGGAAATGAAGCGCGGCCATTGATTCTAATGCAGCCACTGCCATTTACATAGGCGAGATGCCATATCAGCGAAGTTTAGCCAGGGAGCCTTGTTGCATCGACATGGTCATGAAAACGGCTAGCGAGCTGAGAAGATATGGAAAGTTGTGTACGGGGTAGAGGCCTTGGGCGTTTCGAGGATTTTAATGTCAGCTGCCAGGGTCGTACTTTACTCTGTCCGCACAATTCTGTTCTCTTATTTCATCCGTTACATCTGTGATCTGTTCTGTACATCGCTATCGCCGCCAAGATCCCATCCCGAAACTGCCTTGTCTACATGCGACGCTGATCGTAATGGCGAGAAGTCAACGACAACTCAACGTGGCGACCGGTTTCCACGGTGATGCTATTACTTCAAACGATTTCTGCAAGCCGAATTCTTGTCTACTCATCCCCGACTCCTGCACGCGACTTTGATACGTTTCCAGTAATTACCGCAGCTCCGTCTCCAGACCTAGTCAACAGGCGTCTCGAGAAACGCACCGCAATCGTCAACTCCTGCGAGACGGGATTCATTGCCAGCGCCGTCACCAAGTCCACAGAATGCAAGCTCGGGGACACGGCGTGTGAGTGCCAGCCGTTGAACGCCAATGCCATCATGTGGGGAGCTTTCAACTGCATTGAGGCGGCTTGCGGCGCATTTGTGGCCGACGGTATAGGCAAAGACCAGACAGTCCAAAGTATTGTGACCAGACGTTTGCCGCTGACTATTCTGCACTGCTGTATCGGCCATCTCGGCAGCCAATGCCATATGCAAAAGCGTTGCGAACGGGGCTGGGTTATCATCGTCCGGTGCAGTACCGGGCCATTCGGGCGGAGGTCTCGATGGCAATTCAAGCAGTGGATGCCCTGGGAATAGAAATTCAGCAAGTGGAAGCTCAGGAAGCGGAAACTCGGGCAATGGCTACTCGTCTGGCTCGGCAAGTTCCTCGTCATCATCTTCAGGTGGTCTCCCTTCAGGAGCCATATTCGGAGTCGCCATCGGCGCAGCCGCAATCATCGTCATTGCCTGCGCTCTGTTGTATTACTTTTGGATACAGAGGAAACGACATTGTGAAATCACAAACGCCAATAGCCTCCCAGATTCCAGCCGGAAACGGACCTCCTTGAATGTCTTCGACGGTCCCCATTCCGGATGGCGTTGGCAAACCACCTCAAGTTGCAACATCAACAACTCCATTTGGTTCTCCCCATTACCCTTCGAGCGTGCCGAGCGCATCTCCATACTCAAGTGCCATGGACACAGTGAGCCCGATACCACACGGCTCTCCACCAGTATATCCTGGCACAACAGAGGCTGGGGACGGCTGGCAGCAGCAGCAGGCCAATTTGGACTCTCCCTCTCAAGGTGCCGGCGTCCGTGGACAAAACCGTCCACACAAATAGTCCACGGGCAAGCTGTCCCTCCGCTTCAAACACAGGAGATGTTTTCTGATCCCCCCTCAAGGAATGAGTTGCATAATCAGCCCAGTAACAACGCTGTATATGAGATGTCTGCAAAGCAAGGCAGCTGAGGATACAAGGGCATCAAGCCGCTTGGCCAATTTCATTTCCCTCTTTTTATAGCGCGGCCTACAGGTACAGTTAGATGTAGGTATTACTAAATCCGAGTAGATTACACAATAATGTTTACCGTTGAACTAGCGTCCACCAAACTCATCCATAGGAAACATGGCATAAATATGTATACGGAGGTAGAGAGTTGCACATCAGCCAGCGCAAGGGTCGATATGAATGTACCAATCGAAGGGATTGCAGTGACTAAGTGAATGGATGAGAATTTAATGATCCCCAGCACCTAAAGACGGCAGTATTCTAGACTTTAGGTACAAATCTGGGGATGGAAAAAAGCATTATTTGTGACAACTCAGCCAACCTCGAAAAGTTCGACAACTAGGCACGCTGACTACAACAGGTCTACAGGCTTTTAAGTGACTTGTCCAACTACCACTGCCATTAAAAACTATTAGATCCACAGGCATCTTGCTAAATCTCGTTGTTTAGCCCTCGTCTCCTTTTCCCTATATTTGCATTAACATGGCAGAAGCAACGGCAATGCCAATCATTCGACCAACAACCAGTGATTGCTCGGCCATTGGCCGCCGCGATAGCCGGCGGCAAAGTGGAAGATGAGTTGCCCCACGACCACGTTGGTGGCGTTCCATTAACACCGACAGTAACCCTCACCGATACAAGAGCAGGCTCCGTACACGGGATAGTTGGCACGTATGCCCAAGTAATAATATCCGTGGCTGAAGAAATAGTTCAAAAGCTTCGCAGACAACGACCGCGGATGTTGAGGCGGTGACGCTGTGGATGCCAGCAAGGTCTGTGTTGAAGGTTAGAAAACAGACATGCCCGGCAAAACAGCTGCTACGAAGCGCACCTACAATCTTTGTCCCTGCCACTCCCTTTGATAAAGCTTCCTGGGTATTTTGCTTGTCGGCCTTCTGTTGTCCTAACCGGCTGCAACAAGACTGTGACCAATGAAGCTAACACTGCCGGCCCCGCCATCATCAAGATATGCCGTCTTTGAATGCAGTCAGAGAAAGACGCCCAGAACTAACGGCAAGGCTTAGATGTCAAGCTAAGTTTCAGATGATGCGCTTGTTGTTTGAATTTAAAATGTATGCCCTAATGGTTCTAGTCTCGCCAGAATTATGAGTTGGGTCAATATGAGTTGAACAAAAAGTTGACAGATTGCGACTATGGATCGCCAGATCTATGATAATATCTTCACATGACTATGAGGTTAGAAAGCCAAAAAGGTTATACTTGTAAGCGGCATATCGAGGGTATTCGGCCAAGTGCCGCTTTGCTGGATGGTTTTGCTCCACGGCTCAACGGTCAAACCATAAGCTTCGAGACACATGTAACGCATGTATATTTCGCATATAATTATAGCATAGCCACTGTGTAGACATAATTTACAAGCTTCAAAACCATCCTATTACATCTACCAAAGTTACCACTGAGCTATTGACATCTACACTATCACCGTCATCTATTAAATATCATTAACGCTTAGAACAAGTGCGGGATGCGATGTCTTCCCTCCATCGGCAACCGCCAACCAAGCCAGCGCAGACTAGGACAACAGATGATATGCCACCATGCTTGTCGTTAAAACAGCATACCATCGTCTTTTCAATCTTGCCGGCTGAATGACCTTAATTTTCTTCCGTCAACCAAAGCAACTGGTCCGTGATATCTATGTCGACCGACAAGTGCAAAGTGCATCAGTGCCCCGATCAGAGCTGCTGCGAACAAGATCGAAGACCAATTGAAATTTTGTGCAGTGACGGGATATGACTCTGGCCAGAAAGCCCAGAAGAAGGTCCATGAGCCAAAAACGACTGCGGCAGCGTTTGTCGGAATCCCATATCTGCCCAGGGAGAACTGGGCATGCGGCAGGGTCTCGGGGTAGTAGATTCTTCTCCACAAGAAGCAGCCAATGCTCAAACAGTAGCATTGGAGCAAGGCCACGGTGAAGAGCGAGGAAATGGCATAGAAAGCAACAGGGCTGCCGAGGTAAATGAGCGCCATTGCGAGCGTGGAGATGCTCGTCAGAATCGCTGCGTTTTGAGGCACGGGTCGTTTTGGATCAATCTTGGAGATCCAGTCGGAGAAGGGAACCCCCTTGTCGCGAGAAAAGGCATACAGATCGCGACTAGCGGCGGTTAGGAATGAAACGTTCGAACAGACTACCAGGAAGTTCACAACGACAAGGACGCCCGTGATCCAATTGCTAGACATGCTCCGTCGCAGCACGTAGACAACCGGGTAAGCTGTGTCGTCTTTGAGAGCAACGGAAATATCCGGAAGGTGGTATACAATCGTAAGAAGAAGAGGTAGTATCAACACAAAGCCGGACAAGAAGACTGCCAACATGGCCTTGGGAACAGACGAGGCCGCATTCCGAACTTCCTCGGACATGTGCACCGCCTTTTCCATGGTCAATCAACCGATTCTACTCAAGTTGCCGAACATACAATAATATAGGGGGTTCTGACATACCACATCAATGCCAACTTGAAAATTCGCGCCAGTCATCTGGCCGATCAAGAGGGCAAGTGCCAAATTCGGCCATCCTCCTGTGTTCTCAAACCCTGTCCATACCTGCTCCGACGTAGTCCTTGGTGCATTCACCCAAATAGGGATTAAAACAGCAAAATAGGCCAGAACATGCAAGGCGAATGCGATGTTTTGCCAATGTGGTAAAGACCGATGACCCCAGATACTGCCAATAAAAGCTGTTATAACAGCCGCGACAATGAATAGAAACACGTGCCATGGCGGGCTTGTATAATCCGGGTTATTAACAAGAATGGTGGTCTGGATTAGGGTGCCTGTTAAAAGAACGCCAAGTGCTTGACCAGCTTGCATTGCCAGAGTTGATGTCCATCTACGGATCCCAGTCAGACTGTTGTCACCCCTTCAATTGTTCTGTTGGGAATCACATTACGAACCCGCTCACATAGCTGAGGACTCTTTGCATGCTCTCCGGTGCAAACTCACTCACCCAATGATACTGGGCACCAGCAATTGGAGCCATGCTAGCCATTTCAGCCATGCTCAGATATATGGGGGCGAAGCCGATGAAATTCCAGATGGTCGAGTATATCAAGCCCGGCCTGCCACCATCCAGAAGAGCAGGCGTAATCTGGAACATGCCAAACTCCCAGCCCGCACCAGCCACCGCAGCAAACGAAGCAACCGAGAACGTGCGAAAATTTCGGACTAGTTCCTGGTTTCTTCCCATGCGGCGCATGTCCGCAGCGTCGGCGGCGGTGGACTTTGTTCGTTGACGGTCATGCTCGGCATCTTCAATAACAGAGGCCTCGGCACCATGCTTGTTGTCTCTTGGAGTGCAAAAGGTCAAATTGTAATTGGAATTGGATTTATCTCTGAGCACACTGCAGTCCAGTTCAATTGATGTGTCATTAGGGCGGTGGACAGACTCTGCCTTGGGAATCATGGTTACGATGAGAGGGCGATAAAGTCAAAAGAATATACCAAAGTGCGAAAGAGAGTCCGACAGAAGAAGAATCTGTTAATTGAGAAAAAAATGAGAAAGAAAGAAAACTGAGTGGATGTGATGGCGACCGAAACACCAAGTTGAATAAGGCTTTCCACGACAGCTTACCATGGCCTTTTGCTACCCTGGCAGCAACCGCCATTTCTGAGTGGCCAATCTGGGCGCCAAAATGTTGGGCGCCAAAGCGAAAAGCTTGTAAACAGTCCAAGCTTGCATAATGTGGCCACGAGCCGCAGTCTAATCTCACCGCAAATGGCTCTGATCTGGTCACACAACATGAAGTACCCCATAATAGAGAGACATTCTTGGTTCAAGCTCGTCCCCGCATTGGAGATCACTTCCCACAGAATGAGCAGGCTGTACTCCAATTTACCCCTAGAAGCAGGGTCTCTGCTCCAATTGAGGCGTGAGATCGCCATCCTCGACCGTTTTAGGCACGAGCACAGCACCAACCGCGTAAAGCTCTTTGTTGATACGGTTGTCGTGATTAAATATGTCTTTTAGATACTTTTGCGATCTATCGCAAGAAACGCTGGGATCCTCCTTCTTGATAGAATTTGGTCGTGGCTGTTTCCAACTGCCGAACCGTGCCGCACAGGGCAACTGGCGACCATGTTTGAGAGAAAGACAGATGATGATGAAGAGCCGATGTGGAATATCGTGGCAAAGAAGACTAAAGTGCCGCGAAGGCCAACGTGTCCGTGGCTTCCATAGGCGTGACTTCAAAAATGATGCAAAGCGCCATTCCTGTGTTCATATAACATCTGTTTCCTATTAGTGGTTTCCGTGTGTTTGACAGAACCTTATAACGCCGCGTACCATACAGTTCGGCCTTCCGGTATGACAATGGCAGAACCGGAGAATCATGGAAACTGGCTTGTCTGTGCAATGACCATTGTATGGGCTTGGTCGACGTTGATTTTCTTCGTTCGTGTTTGGGCGAAAGTAACTGCCAAACGCTGGGGTGCTGAAGACTATACAGTATCCGTTGCATTTGTAAGGTCATCCCGAAGACACCTCTGTTGATAGACCCCCTCTCACCTGTTCCGTTATAGTTGGTATCGACAATGGATATTGTGGCGATCATGTCAGCAATTCATCGAGGATACGGTCTGCCGATGGACCTAATTGCACGAGAGGATCAACTTGTAGTTGAAAAGGTGCACATCCATCTTTCAATACAGTCTTTGTTAAAGTCGCTTGCAAGTACTAATACGCATTAAGTCTCTCTACGCCGGTCAGCAGCTCTATATCTTCATCTCGGGACTTTCCAAGGTATCTACGGCACTCTTTGTCATACATTTGGCGTATTCGGGTCCCCAAAATAGACCAGGTTATGTGCTGGTTGGGGTCTCCGCGATATGGACAATCGGCTCTATGCTTGTCATCGCCTTGAGAGGCGACCCGCGTCGTCCATGGCAAACGCTAGTTGGAACGAAAACTATGGTGAGCTTGCAAGTATTTTGGAACGCCGATCTTATCTTCCTAATAATCATCAAAGTATTTCCGATGGATCGTCGTAGAGACTACCGGTCTCATTGTTGAGATTATGTTGGTCCTACTGTCCGTAAGCCTCGTCGGCAGCTTGCAACTAAAGGCACAAAAACGCCTTGTCATTTTGTCTGCTTTCGCTGCTCGCTTATTGTATGCCCCAGCTCTTCTCATGCGCATATCGGCCCAGTACTTACGACCAACAGGCTGATTCCCCTCGTTGCCGTACGACTCTGGTTACTCTCTCCAGGCGTGAACACGGGTTCGACAGACACGAGCATTGCACCAAGCATAATCACTCAATTCACGCTGCATTTCTCTGTCCTGTCCGCATCCATCACATCGCTTCGCCCGTTTTTGCGGACATTTCATATGGACTACAAATGGGACAGCAAAGTGACGTCAAAGCGCAATTACTCTTCAACCGGCTATACGACAACAGGGTCCTCATCAAAAAATGTATATGGAACCTCGTTACAGAGTGGTCGGGCCGATAGACAATGGGCGGACGACTTCACGGATCCTTCCGGGACACACGCCCGATTCATGAACAGGCCATCGACAGGAGGCACCGCAAGAAACATCGACGGCCTATTAGCGTGGAAACATGTCGACGAGATCCAAACGCGCCCGTCGTTCCCGGCAAAAACAATGGTTATTCAGAAGACGGTGGATTGGACAGTGGAGTACGAGCAAATACAAATGCTCATACTCCATAGTCAACTACATGAATATATGACGAGATGAGAGCGATCAACGCGCGGGCTGCCGCAAAACGACCATAGTTTATTACTATACGGTATTTGGCCGAACTAGACATAATCTTTAGCATAATCTAATGAACTGTACTTGGCGTATCTCCAATAACGCATGTTCACGCAGTAACCCTAACCCTAGTCCATGCTTACCAGTCTTTTCATCATTGTCCAATTTGGTCTATTACCAGGCAGCATGACATGAGAGGCAGTTGTGGATGCTGAGAGTCCTTGCGCAGAATCAAATACAAGACTCGCAATTTCTCCTTTGTTGCTTGATTGTCATTGCTGACTTTTACTTTCCTTCACACTCAAATTCTTAATCAAGAGTAACAGCACGGTCCGGGCTTTCGACTGTTCTGAATTCGAGCTGCTTTAGTAACGGCAAGGGCCAGTCACGAGCCCAGGCTTCCTCAATGGCTTAGCGTACCCAATTGACGAGACTGGATGAAATAGAGAAATATCACGACAACCTTCTGCGGGAAGAAGCAAGCTTGACTGCATGTCTGACTTGAGGTAATTGGCCCGCTCAATGAGGGCAAATTGGTGCTGGATCAACCTCTTTTGTCTCGCAAAGCCATGTCTGAGAGACATGACCTCCAACTGGCACCTTAATGGAGCAGACTGTCTGCCTGGATGATCTTTGCCATAAACGGTCAATTGAGTCAGCCCTCTTCATTTGCAAACACATGCCTGCGACAACAACGTCGAGCATACAGCCATTATTTGTTGCGAGTAGGCGGTCAGAATCGTGTTGCTCTCTTACTCGAGGATCATGGACGCCGTAGCAATGAATTAGGATTGCGAGATGCTTTCGAGACAGTGCCCGCACTTGTCAATCTGATTATGAAAATTGTCGTGGGTCGTGGTTCCGTCTTTTCGTAAATCTGTTGAACCAATTTGTAGCAAAATAGACTGGCAGACTGCCTCATCAGACAGGCATTAGGAGCTCTCTGTAAATTCAATCATTCTTTTCCGATTACGCAAAAAGCGCGAATATGAAGCAATTGTCCCCCCTTGCCCACCCCTCTCCCCGAAGAATTATTCCGAGGGCACCTCCTGGTATAGGGTAGGTGCCTAAGTTGCTAAGAAACGCACCGACAAACGATGGAAGACTGCAAACATGCTAGGAAAATCTGAAGCCCTATACGAACACAAAATCCCTGGCGACGATGTAGAATAACCCTCTCACCTGCTACTGTACTCGAGAAATAGCTGCAGATCAATTATTAGACGAACGCAACCTTCCCATGGACAACATTCGAGTGGGTCCGAAAGCCGCAAAAATCCACAGCATTTTCCCGACATGATGGAGCATGAGGGGTTCTAGACTTCGACCAACCCTTTCTCACCAATTGCCATCGCCTCGCAATGGCACAATCGAAATCAGCAAAGCGAAAGAGAAAGGCACAGGCCCAATTGCCAAAGAAACATGTCAAAACCACAACCATTGTGACACCGCCTCCCGATGATGATGCCACTCAGTATGAACCAAAAAATTTGCAAACGGTCATTTCGGACGAAGAGCTCGACATCACCATTGAGACGTTGACAACTCTAGCGCAATACCCAAGCCTTACCAAGTCGAAGCTATGCAAAAATTTACGAACCGCCGTCTACGATTTCCGGCAATCATGTATCACGGGCGTGAACTCAGCCGAGGGCGCGAACCTCACCGGCCGCGTCACAGCGGCGCTTGCCGACGAAAAGTACCTTGAGGCTAAGATCTTGCTGGCTGAAATGCGACTACGAGGCGAAGAACCGAAGCTGGGTGCTCTTTGCCGCTGGGTTCGGGATCTGGATGTTGTTACGCAGCCCAATGGCGCGAGCATCGTCAGCCCCAACCGCTCCGACAAAGAGAAGGAACTTTTGGAAGTTCTTGATGCTGTGATGCGCGTCAGCTGCCCGATTGATACCAACCTGGAGGCAAAACCTCCATCCCAATTGTCCTCTCACATAGCTTTGCAGCCTACATGGGACTTGCGGCCTTCCACACAGCCACACCAAGTCTATGCCTCGGTCCTGGATAAATCAATCCTGTCCCATGGCCCCGACTCTCTCTCTTCCTCTCTCCGAATTATCGAGACGACGCCCGGACATCTACGCAAACCGCCGAACCACCATCCAGCCATTTTATACACGACAGAACCAAACACCGTTGACCTGTCTCCAGAGCATTCCGGAATAACATATCATAAGCACCCCAGCGTTCCCCATCTTGGCCTTGCCACTGGTGTCCTTTCTCCCGAGGAATGCAAGGCCATAATCGCCACAGGAGAGAGTGTTGGCTTCCTTCCCGATATACCCGTTCGAGAAGGCGAAGATACCAGCGTACTGGCGCACAACTTCTACTGGGTCGTAGACACGGCGTTTCACGACAAGCTCTGGGCACGCATGGCGCCATTCGTCCCCGCTTCGCTCAATAGCCGTCGTTCCCGTGGCGTGAATAGACGGTTCCGTGTCTATCGATACGTCCCTGGGGCCGAGTACCGATGTCATATAGATGGGGCATGGCCGCCTTCAGGTATTCGCCCCGACGACACATATGTGTACGACGATTCCCCTGCAGAAAAGAAGCAAAGTTCCCTATTCACTTTCCTGCTGTATCTCAATGATGAGTTTGAAGGCGGAGAAACAACATTTTACATACCGGGGCAGCGTGAGGGGACACTCAATGCGTATCCTGTGCGTCCGGTGATGGGAGGCGTCGCAGTTTTCCCCCATGGCGAGACCAAAGGAGCATTATTGCACGAGGGGACAAGTGTACGGAAGGGAGCCAAGTACATCATCAGAACGGACATTGAGTATGACGTTGAGCCATCCGAGGAATAGGCACGAGAGGAAAGGACATGAACTATAACTTTTGATAACGCTACTACCTCGAGGACACCGACCTCCAGGAATTCAAGACGTATACGATGGGCCATGACCTTGAGTCTTGCAATTCAGCACTACGAAAATACTTGAATCCCGTGGGAACTGTGGTTCCATTCTACAGGGCCACGGGAACCAGTCATTCTCTAAGCCGACTGCACAACGTTTGTGTACCACGGAATTTCTCACAGAGTATCTTTCGGTCTTCCCTTGACTGGGTGCCCGCTGAGCTGGGTGCATATTCGCCCATTGGCGGCGAATAGAATGGTGAGATTGAGTGCTCCAGGAAGAGACCTTGGAACAATCTTGGATCGAGCTCCGATCGGGGACTATTAGCCCCGTATGGCTATTGAAGCGCGATCATGGCCGCCCTACATGGTATGAGTAGGGATGTACCTCAAACACGAATTCCCTAGAATATATAGAAGTGATTATAGAACTGGTAACATGACTCTCTGTGTATTACTCTGCTTCAGGACCAAGACCGAAATACTTGGCAACAGTCCCAACAAGGCAAAACTAGATATAGCATCTGTTACCAACAGGCACTGAAAAGCTAGCTTAGCCTCAGATTTTGCCCCTTTGAGGTATCTAGCAGCTGAAATTTGCATTTAGGCTCTATTTAGCCGGGCAATCTAATAGAGCAGTCGCCGCGGCCATAAGGATTGGTGCCTAGTAGCTTCAGGCTCATGCAGAATAACGTCCTCAGCCGCAGACTCTTGTGATCAACCATAACTGTGAATAGTCCTGCTGGTTGTCAACGAGGACTAGCGCTTATTTCTGTCGCGTGTCCATCTCAATTTTATATTGTAGGTGCGGGTGATTCAAACAGGCATAAAAGACTTGCGCAATTGTTCATGTACACGACGTCCTTTCTCATCTTTACATCTCATCTTTACATCTCATCTTTACATCTCATCTTTACATCTCATCTTTACATCTCGTCCCTTCTCTGTACACCAGCCATTCTTTTAACGTCTCACTCAAGATGCGTTGTACAATCAGTCTGTTAGCGGCAATTGGCGCTGCCCTCCTATCCTTTACCGCGTCTGCGACTCTTATGTCCCCGGAGCAAGTGGCAGTTCGAGATGGCCCCGAGACGCGACAACTCCCGGCCTCGAGCTACTTCAACCTCGAAGCGCCATCGCACGACCTCTTCCGCAACAAGGCTCTCCAAGACGGCACCGTCTAGCAAGGTTTCGCCTTCGACAACAAGAACCGCCGGCTTTTCGTGGCTCAGCTGAAAAACGCATCACCCGAAAAAGAGGGCGACCTGGCCATCACGCAGCTCGACTTTACGGGCAAGAAGCTGGGATACATGTACCTCAAAGGCTTTAGCCACGGCGTCGGCGCAGACACATATCTCTGGACCGAGGCCGACGTCAACCCAGACAGCAGGTACGGCCTCAAGCTCGCGCGGTTTAAATTCCAGACCGGCAAAACCATCACCCCTGCTTCCGCTGGTGTCAAGACGTTCAAGCCCTTTGCCAACGGGTCATCATTCACCTGTGTTATCAACCCGTCTGATGATACGCTCATTGTCCGCTACCAGCTCAACGGGGCAAAACACATTGCTGCGTTTCCGCTGTCAAGCGCTGCCAAGGGCGACTTCTCCAAGCCGCTGGTGAGCTTCTAGCAGCCGGTGATTAAGCGGCTTCGGATGTGTTTCGGGGATACGCTGCTTACGGGTAGTATCTGTACGTGCTTACGGGAACGTCGTACGAAAAGAGTGGTGGCAAGGTCAACTCGGAGTTTACGAGCGTGGACATGAACACGGCCAAGATTCAACAGGGTCCTCTTTTGGCCAAGGCTGGAGAACCGCTGTCGTTTCGCGAGCCGGAGGGCATGGCGGTTTATATGACGGCGTCTGGGGAGCCTAGGCTATTTCTGGGCTTTGCATCCGGGACCGAGGCTGGACAGCGCTGGTCAAATTTATTCTATAAGAATGAGCTTGTGAAATACTGACACGGGCGTAAACAAGGGAAATGAAACATGGGGGATTTTTCGGTTTGTATTTAGAACACAAGAGTTCATATATATGTTGTCAACGGAATACCAGGGGTGATGACTGCTTCGCAAGCAGAGCATGTTCTTTTTTCGGCTGTGACAAGGGCTCCATAGAGGGCTTGTGATTAGCTTTAAATTCAATCTAGTAGTTGTCTTTGGATAAAAGGTCCTTGGCTTTTATAATCTAGGGACCTGACCTCTGACCTGTACATATACATGATATCCTAGGTGTGTGTAGCCTGACCTGGATGACTGAGGCATCCGGGTTATAGCTGCCTTGGGATTTCATCTTTAAAGGCCCGGTCTGACCTCCTGACATTTTTGTACCCCCGCCATGCATCCTTTATGCTGATGCAGCCGGTTCCAGACGCATGATGATATATTGACCGTCTTCGGAAGGATATGTCACTCCGTGTGACACCGAAACACACGCCCACACACGCCCCCCCACACACACACACATGCATACATGCATACATACATAAATATACTGTGGCAGTTCTAAGAAGAAACCACATCTTTCTGTAGAATAGCCTAGAGTAGAAGAAGATGTGGATAGATCTTCTTCTATAACAGTGCTAGCATACATATAGCAGACGGTGAATCAGGCAAATCCACTTGGCTCACACAAATATCCATGATTTTTGAAAAATGACACTCTTGCCACAATGGCCACGACAGTATACGCCAAAGAGCGTTCCGCCCCTCTTACGGTTTGTTGCGAAATCCATCATGGGCTACACGGAGGCCACGTAGCATCGCGGCACGGACCGACCCTCGAACTTGAAGATGGTTACACAAGGGGTCGAGACCTAGCTGAGGCCTTGGGCTTCCAGGCTTGAAGGTTCACCGCTGCTTCAGATTAAAAAGGTCATCTGCCCCAAGGGCTATAAGGAAAACCAGGGATCTCTAATGATAAATTAAGTAGCTGGATAGAAGAGACACTAATCCGAAACACGACTAGCTTGCGGGTTATTCCAACCACACCAAAGCCAGAAATCTGTTGGAAAAAATATCGACTATCCAAGAACACCGCGGGTCGGTGATCAAGGCTGAGTGAGGAGCATGGGATTGCTAAATGGAAGGAGTTTAAACTTGAATTCCTTAATGAGAGTTTCGGCTACATTCTTAACCGGGAAGCTCCTGAAAGAGGCATCCTAGTCCCAGATGCCACTCCGCTGAATAGCGAAATCAAGATTTCCGAAGCTCGCGATATTCTGCGTCTGATCGAATGGAATAGTCTTGTAATTGATAGGGCTCAAAAATTAACAAGAGAAAGCCTTGGCCTTGACACAGGCGTCTCCCTGCTGAACGATTTCACTGCTCCAGACCACTCAACCAGGGCCAGAATCAGAACGATATCCTTGATCACCCGTTGTTGAAGCTCGTGGTGGGCCTCGTGAAATCCTATAGGAAATTTCCGACGAGCGTGCTGCTCGCTGATTCTCAAGTCACATCAACAGATCGGATGTGGGCGCTGGGACAACTTGCCAACTTATGCAGACTTGCGAAGACTCGATACGGACACATCATGACCGACCAGGCGCTCGTTGCGTGCCGTTACACCACATTTGGGGAAGATCCCGACTTCCCCTTCGGTAGGTTCAAAGTTGCTCTTATGCCAGTCCCATGGTCCAGAAAAAGGGCCGGCACAGCTCACGACAGACCTCGCGCTATGGTGGCTCTGTATGCTGGCTGTCTCGGCTCCTCACAGCCGCTCGTCCCTTGAGCATGAAATAGTTCCGATCAGCAAGTGGGACGTCGAATACGATGACGATGAGCGCGGCTGGGTGCGTCGCCACAAATACTCGGGTTATAAGGAGCCCACGGAAGCCCCGTCTCCTCCAGCCTACGAGACACCGGCGCCCGACGACGTGGCCGGCAATGCCGCTCTTTTCATGGCCGGAGTAGGACTCAACGTACTAGAGGATTTCGACTCCAACGCCCCCCTCATCCCGGGCCAACCTGCTGATCTTGGGCTATCCTTCCAGCACAATTCCACCGACTTCGTTGCTGCATATGACGGGCAGGGCTTTGGCTTTGATGTGGATAATGGCAATGACGGACAGGACCAAGTTGAAGGCTCAACTGCCTCTCAGTGAGGGCGGCGTGGTGCAGAACTCGGGAGACAAACTTGAAAGCTATAAAGGAATAGGTGGAGGGTTGGAACGACGATGTCAGAGCAAGAGTATCTTGGGATGCTGACTCCCTTGTGATGCAACTGGCACCCCAGGAAGAGCAAGACAGCCACGGCTTGTAGAATTAGCGGCTTGGTACATGATTGGCTATACGGAATAATTTTAGGCGTAAGTACTATTTATTGAACTATGAAAAAAAAAGGGGCTAGATGAAGGGCATCTAGTAGAACTGTATTTTGGCCGCACCTAGGCCAGGGAACTGTAACTAACCACGCAAGACACCATGAACGCATCGCGATGCGTCAGACACACTAGCCGAATTGGTGAAGGTACTATTTATAATTACTGGTTATTGACCCCTGGAGTGGCATCTCCACAGTCAGTCGGCCTCCCAAGAGCTAGGACTAACAGTCTCTTACCTCGTAAGGAAATAGGAAACCGTCTTTCAGGTACCACTGTAACCAGACCCCCGGAGGATTGCCAGCTCTCAGCTTGGCTGCAATAACCGGGCGAAATCTGCAATCAAAATGCCACAAAGATGGCGTAGACGTCAGTGGTCTGCGTGTTCTTGAGAAGCCCCCCCGTCGTGGAACGCCTTCGCGCTCCCGGACATTTGATATTCGTTCTGATCGACGCCGCCGTATCGTATCACCGCCGTTTGTCTCCAGATTTGCCCCGCGCATCCTCCAGTCATACGATCTCGGGTCAACGTAGGTGAAAATACGCCCCTTGGCTGCTTTGTTTCTCAGATTGTACGGCAGCTCACTGCCACGGCCGCCAGGAAATGTGGTGATGGAGATGCGGCGCGCCTTGCCCATGAACAGGTTCCATTCGCGTATCATGTCGTCAAAACTCTTATAGTCTTGCAGTGCTATGGAAAAAGTCGCAAGCTCCATGAGTGAGACCATATCGGCTGTCAGATGCGGATTGATCTCCGGGGTCGTCAGAAAATGAGGAGTAGTGACGGCGGTGCTGAAGTCGCACAACTTGCCACTGACAATCTGCACGTCCCTAACATCAATGCCGATAATGCCGAGCTTCTGTAGTCTGATGATGTCGCGCAGGACGTTGCGCGCAACCGCCGGCCGCAAGTTGTCCTCGTCGGCCACACCCAACTCCTTGACGATGCCACGAATAGGCGGCGGCCTGCCACTCTTTCCCAGAAACCGCGAGCGCAGCTCATCCAGTCCGGGGTAGTCGCCGGATCCGGTGAAGTCTAGGTCGGCCCCGGACGCGACTTTGGGGAACTGAGCCATGACGGTGCGCTCGTGCTCCTCATCGAGCAAGACGTAGCCGTAGCACTTGAGCGCCACCGTCTCGTGGCCTGATTCTTGAAGGCGCCCAAAGGCACGGCACTCGCAGGTAAAAGGGTCCGCATAGTTGTAGAGGGCAGAAAACAGTTCACGGTACTCGTCACAATCGTAGTCGTCGGTGGCAGGTGCAGGCGGCCCCTCCCAGTCGTAGTCGTAGGGAAACCGAAACTATTGACAGCTCACATGCAGCTAGTTAGCGTTCTCGCTATCCGAGATTTGGCTGGGGCTGTCGAGACGCTCGTTTACCAGCTTCAAGGCGTACAGTTGGCCCGAGATTTCGACTTTGAAGACATGTGCATGAAGGCCCTCTCCGATATGCTCAATGAATTTGATGTCTTGAGGGCCCTGGAAATTAAACGGAGGCAGTTTCGGGCCATCTACCTACAATGAAGCGCAGTTCGTAAACATGCTGAACCTCTCGACCGCGCGGGTCGAAGTGGTGACATTTGGGGGGGTGGGGGGTGCAACAAGCACTTACCTGCGGGAGTGGCACCAAATCGGCCTCTGATTCTGGCCAGTCGGGATACATGTCGGGCGTTAGACAGTAAAGGACAAGTTTAGAGAAGAAGGGAAAAGGCTTTGAACGAGAACTGACCTCTATTTAACTAGCGACAGCCATTCTTGTGACGCACTGTGACTGAGGCGAATCAAACACAGTAACCAGTACATAATGAGACTGTCCTTTTTCTGCAAAAAGCTGCATGAGGTCACAGTGCGGTATGCTATTGGTTTACTGTGATGCATGAGATGGGCACGCAGTGAGGTCCGTCCATGTTGAGCGCGGTAGGGCGGCGCGTGGCCGGGACAGACCAAAGGATTGACTGGTCTCTTTTGTCCCGATTCGCGGATACTGACAATGAAGACTGATACAGCGCTCTTCTGCGTCTTGTCATTGGAATGAGTACAATTTAAATCCCTTAATTAAAGAAACCACCAATTCCTCGTTTGATATATTTATAACCCATTTTTCCTTGTAAGCAGTCACATAGGACCATAGCTGCTAGAAAGATCTGGATCCCGTTTGATCTCCGAGCGACAAACTAGCAAGCGCTGGATTAGTAGTTGGGTCGGTGACGACCAGCGAATACCCGGTGTTCTATGTTTTTTACTTTTCGATGTTTTTACTCCTTTTTATCTCCTTGAGACTATTGGGGCGAATGGCTCTTATTTATGCAAAGCAGCGGTGAGCCTTCGAGCGTGGAAGCCTATTTCGACTTGGCTTGATGTGTATAGCATGAACCTACTATTCCGGGGTGAAGAGGGGGCTAATAGATTAAGAACACTAGGAAAATAACTGACTGGTCTCTGATTTAGGTAGTATTTTGGAACGTGAACTGAGTAACTCCACCCTCTTAATATGGGGAAGATACTTGTAGCTACTTATGCAGCAAGATCTAGGTGCTTTTTATAAAGAAACACTTTAACCTGAATTGCTAGATTAGTTGACCCCGGGGCCTCTTTTAGTGTAGATTGCGTGAGTGCTTGTAGATTAGGGAAACTACGGTCAAAGATGGAATATGGCGCGTTATAAGTGACATGCTGTCACACTGCCAAGGCCCGGATAAAGGTATCGGATATCAAAGGTTACACAACAACAAAAAAACCACGAGAGCCCAGAGACGAACCTTAATAAGAGCTACCTCAGGCTGCTAGAGCTCACTAACTTCTTGTATATATAAAGACCTTTAATCCCTTAAGAGCTCTTTGAAACCAAGGACTTTTAATATCTTATTTATTAAAGATTAAACTAAACCCAATATTCCAAGCCCAACTATCCTGCCCTTATCACACATGCTCCACTTAGGAGGCAAGTCTGGTCTGAATGCTAAACAGATAGAAGGTGCCTTGAGCAAGACAAGACGACGGAAATATTACATTTCGAATATCGAAACTAGATCCATCGCCACCGCAGGAATAGGTCCAAGACGTTTGATGCTTGCGATGGCATCTATCGGTCCGACTCCCGTCACTGGTCTCTCCAACTCGTGTGTGACAAGGGCAGTGATACTGGGCTTGGAACGTAACAAGTTCAATTTAATCTTTGATAATCGACTTCAAGGTATCAAAGGTCCTTGGTTTTCTAAGAGGCTTTCAGGGACCAGAGGACTCTATAAATACAAGAAGTCGGTGTGCGATCGAGGCCTGAGGCTGCCTCTGGCCCAAGCTCCAACCGGGGTCTCATGATACCTCAAGCTTCTTTGTTCTCGTGATACCTCGAGCTTCTTTGTTGTTGTGTTACGCCTTTATTAGCCCAACGCCTTTGTTGTGGCTTAACCGTGTGACACACCATTCTGCAAATCAATGCGGCGTGACGTCTTGTGTGTGGCCATTCCATTATCTTGCCGCAGCATTACTCTTGGCAACATGTCGAGTCTTGAACGACAGTACGAAGCAGCGTTGCTCAAGGCCAGAGCAAGGCCATAGTCACTATATTCATTGCCCCATACTCTTACATCAAAGTACATACTAGCACTAACTACCGGCCAACAGAACCAACATGTCTATCTCGTTTGTCGAAGAATTTTCTCCAGGGGGTGAGCTCCGAAGCTTGAGTAGGTAACCGAGAATGCCACCAAACTACTTCAAAGTAGCCTTAAGACACGAGCATTTTCTCTGAACTGCGGGACTCACCATGTAGATTTCAGTATAGTCACCGTTCACGGCCTAACCGGATCCAGGGGCGAACCCTGGGGATTCCCCGTCGGGGGAGAAATGGATCGAGCGCGAGCTCTTCCTGAAGAGTGAGTCGCTCGTGCTGGTTTTTGTATACACGGTCCGAGTCTGTCTTGAATGGCATCCACAGCAGAAAGGACCTTGTGCATCCGGCCAAGTTGCTTCTCAAGGCGTTGGAACGGTGGAGGACGAAGCCACAAGAGGTTTGTTGCCGCGTATTGGGTTCTTGATTTCTCCTTCTTACTTGGCACAGATACGGCGACCGTTGGCCTTCATCTGCCAAGATACTGGTATGACGATTGTCAAGAGAGTGAGCACTTTTCAGCCTCAGTTTTCCAATCGAAACTCAGGGCCACTGACAGGACCTAGGCTCTCGCCACGGGATCAGGTCATCATGAAAAGTCTGGGGCTATGCTTCAGGCAACATATGCCCTGGTGTGTTGACGGCGCGTTGCTTCCCTAGAGCTAGTATTCGTGACGAGCCACGCTAGTTCCTTCTCTGACTAGATCTTTGTCAACTGCCCGCATAGGCCGAGTGGCCAAGACGAGCTTTCAGAGGCCCTTGCTGAAGTGTTTTACAAAGCGAGTTGTCGGGAAGGACTCGGGGTGCTCAAGACAGCAAAGTTGGCTGCCTCCACGATCCTCGTCACAAACTACATGTTTCTCGGAAGCGGCATGCCCATTCGACTTCAAGTCGCCAATGTCTTTTCTGTGCTTGAGCACAGGACGCCCTCGGTAAGTGCGTTCTATTTCTCACCGGGACTTGAAAGGTTACATCTAGCACGCCTAGCTTACGTTTGGTATTTATTATCAATCAGCTCTTTGATGAGACTACGGCAACCTTGAATTGGAACTCGGAAACGCGCACTGCTATGGGAAACTCGCCCATGCCACTGCCATGCGCAAAAGTAGGCAGCAAGTGCAATGAACGGCTTATATAGATGTTGGGTTTGACGAGAAGGGTAGGTCGCATATCTTCCGCTACTGTGATGTACAGAACTCACACAAGTGACAGGTGAGTTGGTCGTGTCGCCTATGAAGGCTGAATTGAAGGGTCTCCAACACCTCGTCACTTCCGAATTGCCCGTAACATTAGAAAAGCAGGTCAATCATCCGGCGGGGACGTCCTGGAATACCGACACGACATGGGTAATGTCGTGCACTGAGTGGCCAAGTTCAAGATCACGGATCCTACACCTGATCAATCCGGAAAGACAGCCAACAAGCCTGGACGAGTTAATCAGGTATATGAAGAGAAATGGGGAAAAATCTGGATCACAATTTCCCATCTTCACATTTACCTTTGAACAAAAGCACCCTCGCGCCAATACGGCCAGGGCCGTCTTGAAATCATTGGCGACCCGGGCCCTCTGTTATCTCCTTGTAAGAGCCGAGAGGTGGGGAGGAATCGAGCCGGGAATCGAAGAGGCCCTGCAAGATCCCGGCCGACTAACGGGCATGGAGATCCACAACCTTTTTTTAAGACGTGAACCGTTGGTTCTCCAGAAGAACCGAGCGAGTAGTCTGGGTTGTCTGGGGAATCAGGAAATCTTCTGCAGAGCTGCTGACCTTGGTCGAGAGGCTGGTTGGCTCCAGAAATCTCTCCGAATTCAAGGCTCAAGCCCTGCGTCGTGTTCGAGACGGCAGGCGACCGAGTCAGCGCAATAACTTCGATGAAGGAGCACCACATGGTAGAGACAGTCCGTTTGAAAGGGAAACCATGGGTTGAGTGTCAGAGCGCACGAGTGTCGTCAGATGTCGAAGACCTAGCGGCAAAATACCCATGTGGATTCTATGCCCTATCGAGCATGAGCTTGAGCAATGTTTCAAACGGGTCGCAGAAGATGAACCTATCATGTACAGCGTGACGCTAAAATGGGTAGCAAAGTCAGCTTCCTTGGAGGATGAAGGGCTAATTCGATCCACCATGTCACAAATGCACAGATCAGGAGCACGGAGCCTTGTATCGCTCATCCTCGGCACGCTACCGAATAGCGAACGAGCACATACGGCAAGGCTGCTACTATGGGTTTTACATTCGAAACGGCCTCTGTCGTTCTTAGAGGTGTCCCACGCTCTCGCTCTCGAGGATCTCGAGGGTAGCGCAGACAGTGAGAAAAGACCGGACCGGTATCTTGACCTTGGCCACGAGGTGCTCAAGCTGGAAAGCGCTTTATGCGGATTAATTACCGTTCGCAGCCTCAGTGTCATGACTAGCGGTGCATCAATCCAGGCCATTCCTATGCATTCGGAGCTGTTTACTTCACAGTCACTTGAAGAGACACATCTGCATATGTTGGAAAAACTCCTCAGCTATCTGGCCGGGAGGCTTCAGAGGCGGACCAGAGTGGTACACCACCTCTGCTACACTATGCGGCTGGCTGGTGGACAGAACACTACACACCGTCTAGCGGCCGAGGGTATCGCCACCAAAGCCGGAGCAGTTGAAACTTTGCACCGTTTCTGAGTTGCTGAAGTCTCCGGACTGGAGACGTAGCAGCGACATGGTTCTATCAGCCATGGTCGGCGACTTGAGAGGCAACCAAGTAGCCCTGGTAAAGGACCTTTGCACACTCATGCCGGTGAGAGCTCTGTAAATACGCAAGCGCGCTCGGAAATAATGTGGCTTCGTATTTCTGTTTATAGCTCCTAGTCCTTTGCAGAGTCGTCGGGTCCTAAATTCGAACAGAATTTTCGAAACCTCAACGTGTCAGGGACGAATAGTGGTGAACTAGCGCTCGGGCTATTAAGGACCTACTAGGTGTATTATATAACTTGATTATAAGATTATAATAAGATATAAAAAAGAAATTTAGTAAAATATAAAATAAAAGGTTTAAAAATTAATATGATTATAATTATAACTCTACTTAATAGCTCACTCGTAGCGAGGCTCTCTGCCGCATCTCCCTAGTCACTCTGCTAGCAGCCCAACGATTCTGACACAACGATAATCTGCGCCAGGGGTAAGTACATTATGAGTATGTTCCAACATGTCTGACTGCCCCGTTTCAGCAAACTTTTCGAGAAGTCGCTATAATACCGCAAATGGTGGTTCTCACCATGAGTTTATCCAACGCCTAGTAGTTCATCGTGTCACTCCAGGTGTAGATCGCAACAACTATACAGAAAAAAAAACTCACTTGAGCTAATACGACATGCAGTGTTCATACCCGCGCTAGCAAACACTGTAAAACGGAGTGGTGATTTATTAGCCGCCACGACCTACATCATATGCCCCGCCCTTGGGTAACTTGCTAGTATTCATATCGTACCCGGGGCGCATTTCGTTTTCAGCCATGGGTGTAGATAGTACTAAAGGCATGTAAGTCGATCGCCAGGTAGCCATGCAATAAAGCACTTTATAAAGCTGAAGAAATTTTCCATGTGTACTCCGTTGTTCTGGGCAAGAGACTCAAAGTCTGTCTTTGGTGGTAAAAGGACAGGACCTTTCCATTCACCTAGTGCGACAGTGTACGTAGTTCCAAAGATGTGGTTTGGATCACCACTTCTAATCATATTTTTTTCCATTTTCCAAGCCCTTATTTAAAGGGTCAAAGATTTCCCATCTTCTTACTAGATGGCCCGTCACACCTAATACCAATACTAAATAAGTAGCGAAGAACGTACTCCATACCAATTACCCAACCCTTTGGCTCTGTTGCCGATCGACTCGAGTTCGCCATTACTCCCTGGACCAATATCTGAACGGGCTTACTTGAAGAAAGTTCTAGGGCGTTGTGATCCCTTTCTTGGGGCCGCGCACGAGAACAGAGGCGCTAAAAAACGCAACCCTTCTTCTTACCGGCGATCAGAACGTTGGGGTCCTCTCTCTGCAGATAGCCCTGGTTGATCAAATATGCGATATTCCCTATTCCACCAGTATAGAACTGTGCACCAAGTCCTGGTTGGCCAAACCATGGCGCAATGGGTCCCCCGACAACAGGGAATGACTGAATGACTCGGTAGAGGTGGTAATTGTAGGGAAAATTTGGTGCAGACGCGTTCGTGTTGAGACTAGAAGGAGGAAGCGCCCTCTGAGAGAAGGGAGCGTCCGCGGCAGACACGAATGTTCCTACGACCGAGTTAACTCAACTAACCGTGACCATGGGACAGTTTGGCAAGGAAACCTACCGCCTTCGCCTCCAAAGCGGTCTATCAGGGTTCCGGCTTGCAGAATCATAGTGCCATTGATGGCGTTGCCGTCTGTGTTGAGCTGAAATCCATTCTGCGGCGGGAACACATACGTCCCGACGTCCCGTTTTCATTCGTCCACTTCTTGAGGAACTCGCCTGGAGTCAAGCCCCCGAAACGGTCATAGTCTGATATGAACGTAGCCAGCGGCAGCTTGCGCGGCAGGACTACGGGTCCGAGACGCGAATCATGGCAGATGTACTGTGCCGAATCAACGCCGCTGTTGGTTGTGCCGGCGCAGTTGCATTGTTTGGGGTCATGAGCCAAAGCAGAGAAAAATACCAGCGGTGACAAGAGGAATGCTGAGAGCATCTTCATTTTGACACAGTGCTTGACTTTGCCGAGTGGGTGTTTGGAAAGCCTGTGTAATGAAGAAGATTAGAATATCAGGTTTCGAGTGTCGTCGGGAAGGCAAGTGACTTGTAATTAATAGAACTATTTCGTCAATTCCAGATGAGATACAATGGCCATCCATGTGCTGTGTTTATCCTCGTTGGGCAGTTTGTTTTGCAGTTTATAATATCTAGGTTGGACAGGAAATAGCAAGTGCATGCCATTGCACCCGTTGGCAGACCAATCAGAATTACTAAGCGATAACGCTTCCATACTTGACGGCGACTGATACATGGGCACCCGGGTGCCCAAATAGACTAGCGCACCCAGGTGCCCAAATTATGTCAGCACTCCTCTAGCGCTGGGACAGACCCGCAAGACCCGGCTGGAAGATCATTTCAACTAGTTACTCTCTCCAGTTTAATCTACAACTTGACAACAATGCAATCCTCCGTCGCGCTATTCGCTGAGTGCAAAGCTTGTTGCTCATTACTGTCTACCTCTATTCTCTTCCATATTTCTTTCATTCCTCTTCTCTTGTTAGCCAAAGGATGATCACCCATCTCCCGAGCGACCTGGGCTTCAATCCGCTCATCTTCCTGGTTGCTCCAGTCTAGATACGCCATCATTTCCTCTTTCGTCCATTCTCTGGACCCTGTCGCAGTGACGCGATGCTTCGACATTTGTTTGTAGTCCAAGCACCACTCGTAACTCCGCTTGTCGTATCTTTGTGGGAGCCCCATCGCTTTGCGATATTGCTGGTTGGTCTTGATGCTGCCAGCAGGTTGCGCAGCGTACCACGCATTTCTAGCAGCTACATATCTCTCATAAATGGCACCCGGGGAATCGTACCGCGGCTCTTCCAAGGTGACACCAGACAAAGACTGGACTTGCTCAACCGTTGGCCCTTCAACGGTCAACATTGGCGGACTGCCGGGCGCGTTGTTTGATGTGGCAAGCGACCCCAAGTCAGTCGACGTATTAAATCTCATGAGAGGAGATGAACGGATGGGTGGCATGCGTGCTGCAAAGGAAGAGGGTTGATCAATCTCTGCCAAGGCATCCGCCACTGCATTTGAACATTGCGACTGCTGGGTCGTTGGCACGATTTCCGGGGGGGCCTTAGAGACACCCGCAGGAGCCATTTCCGCCGTGGCACCTGAAAATGTGACTGAACTTCGAGCTTCCGGCAGAGGTACTACCGGCGACCCCTTGAACTTCAGCGGACAGGACCTCGAGGTCATAATGTGGCCTACCACGTGGCATGCGCTGCAAGTGGGAGCCTTTCTGTTACCCTGGATTCTCTCGAAACCGGATGGTTCGCGTCTTGTGCTCGTTAAGGGTTGAGTCCTATTTAGTTGGTTTGCAGCCCGGCGAGGTTCCAGAACAGGTTTTGGCAGTGCCACCCCTCGCTTTAAGTGCCAATGTGGGTGAAAATGCTCTAACAGAAGACCCTGAGCTTCTTCTTCCAGCTTCTCGAGGGTGTGGGAGCACGGCAACCCATGTGACGAAGTGAAAGTCTGACTACATAGAATCTGACGTGGCTCTTGTAGACATAACTGCCGTTGCCCCTGGACTTTGCGCAAAGCATCATGCGAAACCCTACCTCGTACTGCTTCGAACATGAGCCCGGATACATCTAGAGGTGTGCGTAACTGTTGCGAAGCTCGAATATGTTTAAGTTCCTTGAGTTGGTTTGCGATGGCATGCTTCATGGCTTGCCAAACGTCGAAAAGGTCCAAATTCGATTTCTTAATGTGTGCTTTCATCAGTGAATGGATACCCTCGGCCCTGGGAACGTTCCATTAGCGTCTTGTCAATTGCATATAGTATAAGCCACCTGCCTCGAGGTGGCCACATTGCCGAAATGCAAGTGCATATCCACCCATGCTTTAATGATCATCTCTTTGTACGGCTCGAGCCAATACATCTTGATATACCCTACACACTCTGGATATTTTTCGCCATACTTCAGTTCAAACTTGGCCAGGCGCTCGTCAAATATCTTTTCACTTGGTGAAGCAACAATCGAGTGCCAGGAGGTGTAGAATTCTTCCCATGTGTCATTTTCTGCCCGCTCTGAGGTTTCGTTTTCTTTCTGCACAAAAAAGGGCCGGCAGCGCTGGAGGACCGCTTTGTTGACATGCCAGAGGCAGAGGAGCGCTTTGGTCGTTGGAAACCAATGTGCAGCAGCGTTCATTGCAGCTAGGCATCGATCAGTCAAGACAACTGACGGAAGTTCACGCTGGTAAAGTGACCTGAGATGTTGTAACGCCCAAGAGTAATCCTCTTCCGATTCACCGGATAGAAATGCAAATGCGATACAGAACGACCGCTGGCTAGAATCTACTCCGACCATGTCGAGTAGCGGCATACCGTGTTTATTCGTCTTGTAGGTACAATCCAGCAATAATACGTCCGGGTTGCATTGTAAATACGCCACAG
Source organism: Metarhizium acridum (assembly GCF_019434415.1). Classification (NCBI taxonomy): domain Eukaryota; kingdom Fungi; phylum Ascomycota; class Sordariomycetes; order Hypocreales; family Clavicipitaceae; genus Metarhizium; species Metarhizium acridum. Next base: position 177,773 of record NW_027094042.1, on the reverse strand, counting down.
AGTCAGGATGGGCAAAGAAGATAGCCGTCAGTCGATTGTCTACATCCAAGCGGACGCGACACCAAAAGCCCTCGTTATCTAATTGGTCGACTAGGGCTTGAATGCTGCTCTGGCCTTCGCGAAGATCTCTCCTGGTTGCCGCAATCCGGTTGTATATATCCCGCTGAGTTGCAAGTGTTTCTGAGTGGTTATGGAGGTAGGTCCTTATTTCTCGAGGGGCAGTTCCAGACTTCACGAGTTTGGAGACGATCGCCGCATCTTTTCCCACAAGCTTGCGGTGGGCAGGGTGTGCAGAAGGATCATCGCTGGGCGCGTGATTATGTTTAGCACATTCGATGTCTGGTCGATGGCTCAAGACCCATGTACTACCATCTAGCGATTGCTTGGCTAGAACTGAAAACTTGCAGCCAGTTCTTCGGCTCGAAGTGCGTCGCACTCGATCAGTAGAAGGGCTTGGAGGAGGTTTATTCCTATCACAAGCGAATATTACTCTGACTCTGCCATTTGGTGTCTTGAGGGATTTCCCTGTTGTAAATGCGTACCCTCGAGGTTTCGCCCAAGAATTGATAGCATCAAGTAAGGACTCGCGTGATTCATATGTGCCTTCGGGTGGAAGAACGTCGTCAGGGAATGCTGCCTGATCCATGTTTCATCAATCTGATTGGCGCTGCAATGTGCAGTGGCTGCAGGAACATGCTGGGGCACAGGTTCTGTCCCAGCGCTAGAGGAGTGCTGACATAATTTGGGCACCTGGGTGCGCTAGTCTATTTGGGCACCCGGGTGCCCATGTATCAGTCGCCATACTTGACATGGCGGTCTTGACTGGCCCAAAATCTAACTGCTGTACCAAAAGGGACATTTGTGAGACACGGCCGTTACATGAATTTCGAACGATCGTCACATCATCAGCCATGATTCGCAGCTGATTGCACCAAGAATCAATCTGTTCCCTGCATTCATTCCTCGGAAGTTAGTTGGCACGGAAGCGGCGAATGGGCACTTTGCGTCATGCGATGTTTATCAGCAATATTTCTGAAGGTATTCATCATTCTGTAAATGGGTCATCATCTCAACGGCAGACCTTACCCGGATTTATCCTGCTGCCGGTTGCTAATACAGCGGTTTGCCTACAAAATACCCGCACATACTAGTATTGGCGCTGATGACTGGTTCACTCTCGCGATGGTTTTGATCGGCACCCCAAGCACTCAACTGTTGTCAATGCAAGGCTTATTCCCGTCAACAGCCTGGGGCGTGACATCTGGACGCTTACACCAGCCCAAATCACCAACTTCTTCCTATATTTCTGTGTACAACTGATAATCTCCGTAACCGAGGTCGCCGTAGCAAAACTTGCACTCTTGTTCTTCCATCTACGCATATTCCCCGGTACGGCCGTCCGATGTCTACTCTGTGGGACTATCGTTTCCGTCTGTCTCTTTGGGCCGGCTTATATATTTATTGCATCCTTTCAGTGCACACCAATCAGTTACTTCTGGAATATGTGGGACGGCGAGCCCGGCGGCAGATGCCTGAATATCCGCCATATCGTGGTCAAATGCCATTATCAGCATAATTCTTGATATTTGGATGCTGGGCATTCCTTTGTGACAACTTAAGAGTCTCAAACTGGGCTGCAAGGAAAATGTAGTTGTGGAATAAATGTTTTCAATAGGGGCATTATAAGTCATTCCATCAACTTGGCCGTCCACGAAAGAAGCCAGCAGCTGACAGATGGGTTTACACGTCCACAGCGTTACGATTGTGAGCATTTTGCGCCTGAGATCTCTTGTCAAGCTATCATTTTCCATGACTAACCCGACGTGGGATTTCGCCGACGTGGCCATTTGGTCCAATGTTGAGATAAACGTCAGCATCATTTGCGATTGTCTCCCAACAGCGCGTTCAAGGCTAGTTCAATTATTCCCCAAGCTACGAGAAACGACCAATTCATACTCCGGAAGTGCAACTGGCCTTGTCAGTTATGGGCGGCGAGACGTAGGTAACCAGGCGTCACAGGTTAAATCAGCGGGGGAAGGAGGCACGAGGAACAACGGAATCACGTACCAGGAAACATTCACTGTTGTGTATCTGGATAACGATCAGATTCAGCTGGTAGCTGCGAGGGATATAGACAAGGTGAATGCTTTATTAGAAGTATCGCTTTAATATAATAAACGAATATGTCTCAGGTAAACTGGTATCTTGACAAGCAATAGTAAATACAGAGAACTGGCAGCATGAGGAACATTCTTGCTGAGAGAAAGGGAATATAAGTCACAGGCCGATGATCTGCCAGCAACATTGGGCGGCCAGAGAGGTCAAAGGCGCTGAGTCGGCCGATCATAGCCAGCACTATGATTATCTATCAGACGTAGAGGTTACTGTCAGAACTAACATGTAGCCCCTGAACTAATGTTGCGCATTGTGTTGAACCACAAACAAGCGTATGTATATTGATGACAGTTCATTGTGGGTGGTCATCAACCCCCTGATGGGGGCTTAGCCCAGATTTGCCGAACAATCAGTATGCCGAATTGTACGCCGAAACGGCTGACCAGCCGAAGTCAATTTAGCAAACTGTGGCTTGGAGCCACGGCAAACCCCGCGTGTCGTGTCGATCCCCTCTCACAGGGCGCGGCTGTTGTTGACGCCACGAGAATGTCCCTTCATAACCGGTCACATATGCCGCAATGAACACCTCTATAATACCCGACACTTTAACGGGTAGACAAGGTCCAAGCGTCTCAAGCATGTTCTTCGGCTGCTGAAGCCACCAGGCGAGTGAGCCTTGCGGGCGTAAGGCCAATGGTGCAGTTGTCATAGTCATCCTAGAAGGAGAGTCAACAGACAGATAGAGAGATTGAGCCAGAGTTTACCGAGACTGTGTACTCCTTGTATTAAAATTCTCGCTTGTCAAGTAAGCTTTCATCTGTAATTGGTCTAGACGTTCCGGAAACGGTAATAATGTGAGATGCATCCAATTTGGCATTGGTACACAAGATGCTCAAAGCAGGAATATCCAAAAGCCCAACTGACAGGTAGGCTGTTTACGACACACAAAGAATTGGTGGCCAGTCTTGGCGTCTGAGTTGTGGCCATCGACTGAACTTGGGAGTGTCAGCTCAATTTGACCATTGCAAAACGTCCGGTACATGGTAGTGACCGCATGATGAGCTGCATCAACTCACTAGTGTGTTTGCCTTTTTGAAGGCCATTTAGTCCAAGTAGGGAGAAGCCAAAAAGAATATCCAAATCCAATCTACTCAATATGCCACAATGCCCTGAAATCAGACCGGGTTCAGGCTAAGCAAAGTGGCATCTTGCTCCTGCATTCCAGTTGTGCCAGCCTGCAGCTTCCCCCAGACAGAACTACCAAACGTCTGGAGGAGATAAGTTTGGTATTTGAGCACACGAAGAAATACTGCCGAATTAGTGATCATCTATTGACCATCTACCTGACTGGTGGAAGCCCTTGATGTGACCGCCAAATACGGAAACATTTCCCCAACACTTATGGTCATACCTCTTGTCGCACGACTGAACCAACAGCGACAAGTGTGAATGCCTGGAATTAAACAAGGCAACCCTTATAAGTCGAATGATATCGACTTTTCTTCAGGACAGCGCAGTCTGGACATGATTTGCACTACAAAAGTATGGTTCTCGTATCGAATGTTTGCAATTTTTACATGATTGGTCTTATGGCCATTTCCGATAGGCACTTGTCAGGGAGAGTTCGTGACGGCTATCACGAAGTATCCCCTATGCGCTGTAGGTCAAGATTTGATTGCTTTTGCTGACTGTCTTGATTCTTTTCTACTAAATAAAATTCCTGAAATAGATTTCTTGCCTTGAACCAGCGTTGAGGCAAATGCAATGTGCTCTCACTAACTCTTCTTGCATTTGTGGCGATCAAGCTGTTTAGCAATCCATAATCGCTTGCGTTCCAAAGAACTTTTCAGTTCAAGCATCACTTTATGAGTTAGATGATTAGCAAAACACTGTTTTAGAAATAACTTGCCCTTGAGTGGTTAAAAATCTCACAGCTCACGCCTGCGGTGAACCGATCCGGGATCGAAGTCGGGAGCACCTTACCGTCTCCAACACCTTGGGCATCATCCCAGGCCTATTGGTTATCCAACGCTTTGGGTACAAAGCATGAACCAAAAGAGACTTCGGCCTGGACGATTTGTCCACGCCAATTGTGGAGATCGGGATGGAGATACAGATGAGGCGGATCTTGTGCCACTGAGAGACGTGCGAGCCATGAATACGACGACTTTTGGGAGGCACTGTGATGAGTGAAATGCGCAAAATATATTATATACATTAGCTTATTGCAATTTAATAGAGCCACCGCCGGCCCATAGAAGGGGCTCCATTTTCGTTGCGTGGTTACTGGTTGGTGACCTGCATTGCGTTACCATGAAGGAATCAACATGCCACAAGCCAACCGTTCCATTGCTTGACAACTGGACGTGTCCGTCTGATACGCAAAATCATGAATTTGAACTTATTGATCATGGTTTTTAAACCCTACTTTTAATATCATATGTGTAGGACTGTCCACGGCTGTTAAAATGTCCTCTTCACGTGCCATGCTTTACAAAATTGAAAGGTGAAGTAAAGCGTGCCCTAATGGCAAATGGCACCGGGGTGTTCGCTGACAATAAGTACCAGACCTGATGGCCTCAGACGCTATTGTTGCCGGAGGTTAGGTGTCTTTCTCGGGGGCTAGCTTGACGACCATACTATTGACATATGTAGTCTGTAACAAGTGCCCGTCAGTTGTCTCAGTAAGAGCCTGCGAAAGTTCGTCTAAGTCAAATAGGTAGCCTAGCAATTGATCCCCGTTTAGTGTTCTAAAGCTGCACCAACCATGTAGGATACAGGTGTATCGATTAGTTCAACCTTACACTATACTACTAGTGACGTAGAAAGAGAAGAATACTAGTTACTATTATTATGTTCACCACAGATATTACCCGGATTCTTCCGGCAGAGAGCATCCAACAGACCCGAAATTAAGGGGAAGTAATTACGACATGTAATTGCTGTTTAAACTTAGATTGGTAAGTTATTTCTTTTAAGAATATTTAAGTGACTTATGCAAGCTGCAGTGTTTACCGCCTAGAATTAGAATCTTATAACTTTCTTGCAGCGCTACCTAATTAGTGCTAGGTAAAGAAATAGGACTAGGACCAAGGTTCCCAAAACTATAGCTTTCTTAATGTTTAACTTTTATTGCTAGTTTTTGCATTTTACACGCACTACTACGCCGCCGCGATGGCGAGTAGCAGATACGCAAGCTAATTTGCGATGCATTTCTTTCCAGTCCCCTCTTGATCTTGCTCTCACTGACAACGCGTGTGTTGTGCGTGGTTTTATAATTGTTACTTTTATTAAAAGGGGAAAAAGCGATTGCCATATGTACACCCATGCCGGGCTTAGTATCACCGGACAAACCCAAATACAACATTAATGGGGAGCTACTAGACTCTAATGTCGACAGGAGATAAAAAAATCTCGAGCCTAACTGATGTATGCAATAGTAGGAGTTCCAACATCTCAAAGATACGCTGCGAGCCTCCTACGTAAGGATGCAATTAATGCACCAAATATGGCGCAAGATGTCATTTTGCGCCAATTGCAACGAAGAGGAAGCCTCGCAGACCAGCTGGACTAGTATGCTACTCTAGCCAACGGAGTCTGCCCGTGTTAAAAGTTTTATAGATTTAAATATATCGCACAGCTCGAGAAAGGAGTTTAGGAAGTGGAGGCTTTACTAGGAGACAGGTCATTGGGAAAGGAAACTGTACCTGATATTGGTTCGCGTAAGGAGCAGACGACACCCGCAGTATTACCTGACACAGCCACTCAACACAGCGGCATTGATTAAATTTTTTGATGGAAGTAATCCATGGATGCCAGAGAGTGAGCCACAAATTACTTCAGCCGCACACACAGATAACCTATGGTTTAACCTTGGAGTTCTATCTCGGGCACACGACCACAACGAACCCCATTTTTTACGCTTAGAAGTCATATAACTGACCGTATGTGGCCTCATGCCGCTCCAGAGTTACGCCCAGTTTCTCTACCAGCGCGCCAGCAGCTCCCCACAAACGCAGCCGGCCTGGAGTTGATTGAGGAAGCTTTTAGCAGCTATAATAGATTCCTTCCAGTTTTTAATGAAGAGGACTTCTTGAGATAGTTTCAACTCAAGTACTCGACTTCCAATCCTGGAGATGCTAGTTGGTGGGCATGCCTCAATGTAGTACTGTCGATAGCTCATCGTCTCGCGCCTTACGCACATTAGCCCCGACAGAGGAGAACATTCTAGCTGGTGGTTATGTACAAAACGCCCTAAGCGTCGTCTCCGAGCTGGGCGTCTCTGACCGCAGCCTCTCCGTCGTCCAGGTCTGGCGGACATGACTTGCATTCTTCAGGGCACACCGAGTCCGGAGCCAGCCGCAATGCTCGTTGCCGCAGCTCTGCGCTTGGCACAGGCTATGAATCTGCACAGGAAATTTCCCAGTCCAGAACTCACGGAATCACAAGCCGAGAAACGGAGGCGGGTGTTTGGGAAGGTGTGCATTCTTGACAAGGATATCAGTCTCCGGACGGGCCGACCCTTTGGTCAAGATGATGATGGATGTACGTCTGCCATCAACAAACGCAAGTCTTGCGCCCAGTAGTCTAGACCTCTTCAACTGTCGCATAGGGCTTGCGTTGTTCAGGGACAGGTGTATAAACAATTGTACTCGGTACGGGCTGGACGACAAACGAGGGCACAGAGGGCGATTGCGGCACAAGAGTCGAGTTCTTTGTTATCGTACTGGAGGTCCGGTGCGCAGCTGGAACTACCAGAGGACTCCACGATATCTTCAGTCCTCCAACTTTCAGGCGACATTATCCACAAGGTGGTTCTACGACTCACATATCTTCATTGCCTCGCCTGCCCCCGACGGCGCAGTCTTCCTCCACTCAAGAGCTCGGCCGGTCTGAACCATTACTGCCCCCGAGCAGTCTATGCGACGCTGGGTCACGCAGAGCGATCCGTCTTGTTGGAGCCATTCCTCGAGGAGACTGCGCCTGTGTCTGGTAAATCTCTAGAGAAGCAGAACCTTTCTGAATTCGTCGTCTGACTCACTCTAGGATGCTGCTTGACGCTTTCCGCGCTTCAGCCAGCGGCATGCTCTACAATTTAACACAAAATCCCATGTCGCCAAACACAATTTCAGATCTCGATCTCTTCGAGCCATTTCTACGTTTGTTAGAGACACTTGCCAGGGATCCAAGCACACACTCACGTTCCGAGGAACTGGCGCGAATGCATCGCGCTTGCAACAGCTTACATGACGAAGCAAAAAAGGCTGTTCAACTTTTCAGCTTAAGGGCTCCGGCGTTCTTTATGTGATTATTTGAGCATAACTGGTTTTTAATACAGCTCTATTAATGACCTATCTCGTCCCAAGTAGCCTTGATCTCGGACACGCTTTTACTGGGCCCTCATAGCCGCAATCCATAACATTCAAGGGTGTTGAACAGGCTTTGATGAACCACAAGCAGTCATCGAGACCTGGGAAACCTTTCTGAGGCCAAATTTGCCCCCCTAAAGGAATATACCAACACTCGAGATCAAGCAGGAGGCGCACATGGCAGGGGTATTTATTCATCACCCTGTTTTAACAGAATCTTTCTTCACCTCCACCCTCATAGCAGTGACTCGCCTGTGTAAGACAGAGAACCCCCTCGCCCTACTTGGCTTCTTGGAGCTTCAAGACCTTGTTCGCACTCGGGCACGCGAGCAAGTTGTCAAGCCACTTCTTGACGTGCGGGTAGTCATCCTGGTTGAACTCCTCATTCGGAATTCGCGGTTCAGCTGTATGCTGCCAGGTAAAGAAGGCAATGTCCGCGTATGAGAGGCGGCCGCCTACGAACCAGGAGTTGCCGTCCGCGTCAGGCTTCTGCTTCGCCGGGCGTCCCTCCATTACTCCAGTTACGCGGTTAACCTCGGTCACCTATCGCTCGCGCGCCTCGGGAAGCGGCTGATAGATGATGAACCACATCGCCTGCCCGTAGTACTGTCCGTGGCTGGTGGTCTGAAAGAAGAGCCATTGACGAGCGTGGTACGCCTCAACTGTGTCCGGCGCGAAGCTTAGTTTGTGGTGACTGTCGTATTTCTCTGTCAGGTACTCGATAATAGCGCCCGATTCCTACAGCGTGAGGTCTGTGTTTGGGTTCTGGATAGAGGGGCAGCCGCCCGTTCGGGTTGATGGCGACGTACTTGGGATTCTTGACGTCGGTAAGTAGAATAATTTCCGTCACATACGGCAGCCTAGCTCCTCACGGAGGAGAAGAAATTTACCAGCGTTTGGCCCGTGAACTCCCCACACTCTGATCGCCCATTTCCTCTATTTGGATGAAAGTGTACCGAGGTGTCCGAAAATTGATTCTAGGTGGAGAGCTTGCGAATTGATTTAATCTTGGCTTTGATGAAAGATGCAGAAGATGATGGAGCGTAAGATAGGCCTGGCATTACGGACTTCTAGTCTCCTTTTAAATACATCACTTCATTATCCCCAACGGTCTAAAGCACACTGATCGTAAGTCCTACCTGCCTTGAGAGTCTACCTAATTCAAGACTAATCATGGAGAAGAAGCAAGTTGACAAATTCTGACGATACTAAACAGCACTCCAACTCAGCCTAATGCACCAAATTAGCCAAGGGATAGCGAATATACTAGCTTACGCAACTGAAAGGGCAAGAAAGTCAGCCAGAGCGGGGGATCCTAGACAGTATAATTTTCAGCTCAAAGCCCTCTCTCTTCTCGCTTGATAGGTCATCCATGATAGCACGCCCCGCTTCTAATTCCACAGAGTGAAGCTTGGTGTAGTTGAAGACAATGGCGATATTGACATGCGAGTGAATCACTAACAGCCATGGAAGGATGGGAACTCGGAATAGCAAGTGGATATGCCCACCACTCGAAGAGTTGTATTAGCAATGATGGAATTGGACATGATGTAATTAATATTCGAGCTCGAGCCTTCTGAAGGATCCGGGTCCGGGCCATTGATGATAATGCTTCGAAAGGCCACAAGGTTGCAATCGCGGCCCAGTCCCTGAAGGGGGAAGACAGCGCAGACAGTCGGCTTATGTAACAGTCCCAGCAAATATATCGACAACTGGGTAGGTGGACTGTCTCTACGCCATTCGATTTCCTCGCCTCATTCTGCAGAGGTGATGGTTCTTTTGGACTAGAAAACAGTTGCGTTCTGTAGCGGGATGACCAGACAGATTGTGACGGAGCCTGGTTGCTGCGTGCTGTATGCTGCATGCATTCTGGTGTGTTGCCCCAATCAAGGCAACTTTACAGGGTGCATACAAGACGAGTCGAAGATGCATGTCCTGGAAACAAACAAAGTTGCGAATAGCGGCACAACAGCATAATCGGGGCCGCTCTGGCGCTATCTGCTGGATCCAGGTTTTCAAAATGGAGAGCTATGGGCTCGCTGTTACCGGCTTGGTTCGCCTTATATTTAGATGGCAAGCCCGGTATAACGTGTTCGAAATCCTTACCTTGCGGTCCCTGCGACATTCGTTTTTGGAACTGGGGCGAGATTACGGAGTGTTTCGTGCAGCGACATATATTCCGACGACCACTGACCGGAGGCTTGACCAAGGGAATGAAGTGTCTGTTTTCGGCGTTGTGCATTCCTTTACCGTATGAAAAATTTCCCCGTTGCTAAGCCTAGAGCGTCCCCGGAATTCTACCTCCACGGAGGGGTAGACTCGAGTTCGGCCCGTCCCGAAGAGTCAACTGCATCTGCATCACATTAGTCATCGAAATGCCTCACAAAAGCAACGCCACCAAAGAAACAAAAATGGAATATAGTCCCCCCTGTGGATGAAGCATTCCTTGACGGTCCACCCTCCACCACCTGGAGCGATATCAAACACGCCCAGCTCCGGCAGTGCTCCAAATATGGTCGCATCCACTGGAGGGGTCATCTTGGCCAAGGGGAAGATGGAGTTGACTACTCTGCTACAATTGTAGAAAGTGATGAGCTCTTTGCCACCAAGATGGTAAGTGCTATTAGTCTATCTATAGTATTCTTATATCCTAAAGAAGACATGTTTAATAGTTCTGGCAATCTCAAACGCCTGCGCCAGTACCAGCTGGAAGTGGTTAACGTCGGCTAGAGTGGCCGTTTGGCTACGAGGCGCGAACTGTCGCCCTTCTCGAAAAAATAAAGTCGGCCATCACTGCCAAAGATGTCGGTCAAGGAATTTTTATCAACAAAGGTCCTCGGACGTTTAAGGAGGCTGCACGCAATCTCTATGCCTTTAGTGACGAGGCTCGTCAAGCATCACATCATCAAACAACACAAGCATCTGCTCAGGATACACCACCTAAATTTCCCCCGAGAGCTCCAGGATCGTTTCAGATGAGTGGACACTGCCATGCGATCTAGCATGACCGCCCACTTCGCTAGTTTGCTGACTAGAACGCTCATTGATTGTGTTGCTCGCTCTTTGTCGGCTGTCGTGTACTGCTCTATATCACAGTTATCTTCATCCCTACTATCCAACTAAGCTCACCACTACCGCTCTCTCCTGCGTGCACACTCGTTGCTAGGGCGCTACAGGATGTACTAGTACCAGTCTTGTTAGTGCTTGAACAGCCTTTCTAAACAGTCTTCTAGTAGTCGTTATGCTATATTCTGTTAAGCAGGATAAGTGTCTTTTCCCTCAACTGCATATATCGATTATCTTTCGTAAAATTAACGCATTAAGTTGATATATCTGGAATACAAATCTCAAGGCCCGCTTAAAGATCAGATGACACTTCCTCGTACTTGAGGGCTCTTGTAGGAGTATAAATAGCTTGGGGAAACTCGACTGTAAGCGAACGCTTTTCAGCCAGCAGAGTACCCTGTGGCCTGTCTTCTTTGCTGCTACTTCACACTTATCCATGATAGGATCGAATAATCGAATAGTGTAGGAAATTCTTAGCTCGTCGCTTGGTAAATTTACGAGATCTTCTTTAAGCCTATCCACACCTTTCCGCCCTAGTAGGTAGGGCTGTTTATCTGGTCTATATTGTCACACGGCTGCGATCCAGCAACCAAGCCCAACAGAGGGGCATCGATACAAAGGGCCTCGCGGTTACACAGATTGAATACCTGACTGGTGAGGACCCTTAGGTATAACCGTTCTTCTCATGTATACATATTAGTCACTGATCCCCTTCTCTCTCTTGGAGAACCATGGACCCCTGACATCCTACGAGATTATTCTTGAATTGGGCCCATTTGCTTCAAGCCCTCACATAAGCCCTTGTCACATGTATCGCCTAACTCTTACGAGAGCGGTGAGAAGGTGACGGATTTTCTTCCGGAATATCTCCTCGAAAGCGGTCCGCTCAAGCCAAGGCCGTTGTTCGAAGGATAGCGATGGAGTACTTGGATTTTCGATCCATGTTTCGGCCGCCCGCAAATCGCGGATGTGGTCCCTCTTGTTCTCTAGCTGTCGCATTGATTAATAATGATGACCTTTTTTTGTATTAACTGACTGGTTCGCGGCGGAGTTTACTACGTTACTGCTACCCACAATTATCTAATACTTTCGTCCTAGGCCTGTCTTCCATGTCCGCAGTCACACGGGCTCAACGAAGTCGTTTATTTGAGCAGCGAACCTCTATTCGCGCTAGCAGAAGAGCACGAATAGCTTCGAGTCCTTTTAAGCGATAGCCTTTTGTGATAATGTGGAGACTAGTGGTTTCTAATTGCATGCGAAACGTTTATAGATTCGTAATTTTGAGGGCGAAGGAGAGCTGTTTTTGAAGGCAGGGATGTCCCCTGGGTTTCGTAGTTCAAATGCTGCTAGCCGCTGTGTCAAACTTGACCTTTCCTGACCTGTAGAGATGCCATGAAAGTTACGCCAAAATACGTTATCGCCCGCGAAGCCTTGGTCGAGATGGCGCATTTGCATCTGTCGTGACAGCAAATAAGAGCGGCGGCATTATGGTCTATCCACAGTGTAAGGCTAGTAAACCGCCGGTCTTAGTCCCGCATTATGAAATTGTCGAGCTTTAACGGGAAGTCGTGTGAAGGGATTATCTGTCGATAATATTTTCTCTGGTCTTTGTTGAGGTGTTGAGGTGTAGAGGTGTAGAAATGTAATAACAGAGAGATTAGGGGGTTGCCCTGCTCTCTTATTGAAAACTTAACAGGGAGTTTTCACGTTCTGTGAAGGCGTGGAAACATTTAATTTCATATCATTACATGAATAGGGTCACGACGCGACAGGCCGGGCCACATGCGCGGGACTTGGGATGAGGAAGGAAAACCTGCAGCGCACGGACGCAAAGTGTCAATATATATCATTTACTACACTAGCTTTTTTGAACCCTAACACGAGTCGTCGGACTCAGGTTGAGCCTTGCACGAATTCTGCTTGTCGTTGTTGTTATTCACGAGCAAGTTTGGCGACCCACCAAGGTCCCCCTTCACTTTATTCTTGGTAGCAGTCTTTTGGAGGAATGAAGTAACCTCTTGGCCTTGCTTTGAGAAGACCGACATGGCGTTTAAAGCTAGAGCGGCAACATGAGGTGCAGCCATTGAAGTACCTGACTTGGTCGTAGTAGCAGAGTCGCTGTCCTTTGCAAGTGAAAGGATATCAACTCCTGGCGCGAATATATCGACTTTGTACCTCAGGTTAGTAAAGGGGGCAGCGCTCCAATCTGGCGCCATGGCCCCAACCGTTATACTGTGCGTCGAATCCGTGGGTGTACATTGTACAGTGCCCGGGCCTTCATTACCGGCGACAATAGTCAAGATGCCGCGGGTATTATAAGCTCTGTCTATGGCAGTTGCAAGGGCCTTGGAGCAGGTTGTCCATCCGGCAGAAATGTTAATCACGGCATGGTGGTAGCGACGATTTTTGTGAATATCGCGGATAGCAGCGTCGAATCCGGCTATGGCTTGGGACAAGTCTCCACGGCCCTCGTTGTTCAAAACCTTGACAGAGACAACCCGAGCCTTCTTAGCCACTCCATAGGTTTTGGAGGCAATAATTCCCGCAACGTGGGTGCCGTGGCCGTTCCCATCCTGAAAGTTGTCTTTTTTATCCGAAGTCTTAAAGGCAGTCCAAAGGTTTTCCGCGCGGTTCTCAAACTCGTTGTGTGAAACTCGAATTCCCGAGTCAATGACGTATGCATAGTAAGGTGTTTCGTCGTTCCAAGAATAGTAATACTTGAAATTACGAAGACGAGTCACCTTTGGAGCCCTGTGAGGGGACCGATGAGAAATGGCTCGCAGGTTCCAAGGCGCCTTGTCTTGAATACGAAGCTCGAGTGCCGCTAGCGCAGGTAAAGCTGACCCCAACAGGCCAGCAAGGACTGTTGAGGTTTTCATGAGAAAAGTATTAACGCGTTTAAAAGTAATTAAGTGTAATTGCGATTCCAAGTTTAGGGGATTACCTTGGAGCCAGACTCTTTATCTGTTTAGCTGCGCAATGGCTGATGGAGACTCTCCTGCCATGCAATTTTCCTAAGTAACCGAGTCTCCACCAACTATTCCGACTACCCGTGACTTTACAAGGGAACGTGAGTCATAGAGAGGAGGTAGGGGGAGTAAGTACCCTGATTTTATAAAATTATATTTATTACTAACGTTTATTAATACTCTTATAAATTAGTTAATAACTACTTGCCTACTTGATAATAACCCACTTAAGATATTTATATTATAAATATAATAAGGCCCCCTTGCTCTATTAACCCTGCTAGGTTAGGGGTGATTGATTAAACTTGAGTGTATGCAGGCTGGATGTTCCTGTAAGCGAGCGAAGGTCATGCGGCCACCTGGCCATGTCATGTCACTTTCTCTGTTTACTCTGTTTACTCTTAGCTGGACGTACCAATTACCCCAAAGGGTCGGCTGCTAGATAATTGTCGATGTAGTAGGCATAGCACAGCCTAAGACTAGGATATAATTGCCTCACGTGACCGGGCATAAGTCAAGGGGCGATTTGAGCATGAGTCCTTCCCATTATTTACGTGACCGATAAGATGGTTTTTCCAGGGCGAGAACGGCTCATGTTTCCGTCTCATACACCATGCGCATAATCGTCGCATGCAAAGTACTGTCTTCCCAAGGAACTAGACCCTCTTAGCGTTTATCCTAGATGGGACTAAAGAGCACGCAACCTGGGTGTTAATCGAGTTGGATTAAATGGATAGCACTAGACGGTACCTATATTGGCACGCGCACCCTCGCACAGCGCATATAGTTATCAATCGATCTTATAGCGGTACACGAAATAATAGTAGGTCCCTACTCATCCGATAACGGCTCCACTTTAATTTATATCCTATCCCTGCAAGTGTGCGTAGTGTTACGAATAACACTGTATGAGACACGGGACGGGACCGCACTAGCTAGGATAGGTATAACCTGTAGGTATAAGAAGAAGGTAAGAGCACGTGATTAATTACGTAACTTAAAAGGTAATTAAAGAGGTTAATATTTAAACGTATTAATTAAGAAGAATTAAACTAATTAAACCTTAAGTTAATTAATTAAGGTTTAAAGAGATTAATAGTTAAGCTAATTAATTTAAAATTATAATAAAGAAATAAATAAGTACTTAAGAAGAAGGTATTTTATTATAATTAAATAATTTAATTCTTTATTAATTAATTTAAGTAATAGTTTTACTATTAAGAGTTATACTCTTAATAGCCTTATTATAATATTACTTAAAAGCTACTTTATAGTATTTAATTTAACTTACTTTTTAAGAAATAAACCTATTATATTTATACCTTAAAATCTAAGCTATTATTATATTTTAACTAATTTTATTTAATAAGTTACCTTAAAACTATAAGTAGTAATAACTTTTAAGATATTTACTTTAAGTAAAAAGACTATTAACTCTAAGAAGATAATAAAGTACCTTTATAATAAGATAATTAAAATAAAGAAGTAATATTAATAGCTTTTTAAATAATAAAATAACCTTTATAAAAAGCTTAATAAGTAAGAAGAGAAACTTATAATAATTTATAAAATTACACTTATAACTTTTATAAATACTTATAATATATTAAAATTTCTTAAACTAAAATTATATAATAATTATAAGAGTAATATTAATAACTTTTTTATATAAGCTTAAGCTTACCTTTAAGTTAAAAAGAAAATTTATAAGACACTTAAATTATAGACTCTTTATATTAATAACCTTTTAATTAAAAAGGTAATAAAATAATAAAAGTTAACTCTTTATATATATCTTAAGTATAGTATTAAAGTTAAAGTAAAAGTTATTTATATTTTCTTTAATTATAAAACCTTTAAAGAATAACTTTTTATTATATTTAAAAATTTTAATAAGTATAAGAAAGCTATATAATAACTTACTTAACTTAAGTAAATTAAATTTATAGCTTATTACGTTAAGAAATTTAAACGTATTATAATAAAACTTAATTAAAATATTAAACCTAAAACAAAAGTTTTTTATTAAGAACTTAAAGAAGAATATAACGGTAGCTTAGGTTCTAAGGCATAGTAGGTCTATTTCTTAGAAAGTAAGTTAGGTTAAATACTATAAAGTAGCTTTTTAAGTAGTATTATAATAAGGCTATTAAGAGTATAACTCTTAATAGTAAAACTATTACTTAGATTAATTAATAGAGATTTAAACTATTTAGCTATAGAAATACCTTCTCCTTAAGTACTCGTTTATCTCTTTATTATAATTCTAGATTAATTAGCTTAACTATTAATCCCTTTAAACCTTAATTAACTAGCTTAAGGTTTAATTAGTTTAATTCTTTTTAATTAATATATTTAAATATTAACCTCTTTAATCGCCTCTTAGGTTACGTGGCTAATTACGTGCCCTTATTTTCTTCTTATACCTACGGGTTATACCTGTTCTAGCTAATATAGTCTTATCTCGTATTTTATATAGTATTATTTGTAATATTATACCCCTTCTTTATTAGTTTTATTCTTAAGGCTATTAAAATAGGCTAGCTTAAGTATTATACGTTTTCTTTCTTTTATTATTATATGCTATTATATTAATTAATTATATCTTAAAATAATAGTTTAAAGCTTTATTTACTTCTTCTCTTTACTAAAATAACCTTTTTTTTATGATAATTAATAATTTATCTTTATTTTTTATAAAGGCTTATACTTACTACGCTTATATAAAACTTCTCTAATATAAAGCCTTTATTTTTAATTTAAGTTATTATATAAAGTATATAGTAGATAAGTAAGGGAATTATAATATTATAAGGGTAACCCCTTAATAGCTTTATAGTATTACAAATTAATATTATAAGCTTAAAAGGGAGCTTAAAGAAGCTAAGAAGCGTGCCTTAGCTAAGAATTAAAAGGTCTTATATTTATAAAAATAAAAGAAATTATAATTTAAGAAAATAATATATACGATTACGCGTAGTATTAATAACGTTAAAGAGTTAAAACGTGTAAAACGTAAGAAAGCGAAATAGCTTTAAAAGACTATAAGAGTTCTTTTTACTTCTTTTAAGAATCTAGATCCTATTTTAGTTTATTTCTTAAATATTAAATTTAATATTAAGTTATTAAATAATACTTAAAAGATTAATTAGAATGCGTTTCTTAAAAATAAAACTATTTAAGTAACGTTAAGTAATTCATAAGATTTTTAGCTAGTTTTTAGGTGTTTTTAAAGTTTAAATATCCCTTTTATTTAACGAGATAATAATAATTCTTTATATCTTCTTATACTTTAAGTATTCGTTTAACTTTATATTTATTAGTATCTTTTATTATAATATTTATAGTAATTATAGATTTATCTAGTGCTTTCTCTAGTAGTAATATATAAAATATAAAGTGAATTCTTATTTTATCTAATAATAATAGTTTATAATTAATATTTAAGATTTTCTATTTAATAAGAAATAATTTAATCTTCTTTTAATTAAGTTTATTATTAGGTTACTTAATTTTAATGTTTTTACGAATAAAATATACTTTATATCCCTTCTTTAAGATTAGCACTAATAATCTCTTTTTATTCGCGTAATATTTTATTTAGTTTTATAAAAATATTTATTTCTATTATAAGTGTTTTTATATTTCTATTATAATTACTATATGCGTTATAGCTACTAGCGCGTTTATATTTTATATTATATATGTTTTAATAATAGGGTTAAATCCGTAATTTACCCTAAATAATAATATCTTTATATTATTAATCTTAGAGCTATTATAAGCCTATTATACTAGTAATAGCTATTCTACCTAATTATTCTATTAGTAGTTAATATAGCTTTATAGATATTATTTAAGTATTTAGTTTAAGATTTCTATTTACTTATTTAATTATAAGTGGAATACCATTAATAAGCTTTATTTAATCTTTATAGTTTTTATAAGGTATTTCTAAAAGTTTAAGGTAAATAATTTATTATAATTTAATATAAGCTTTATTAGTAATTTATATTATATAATAATTATTTTAAAGAATATATACGTTAAGTCCTTAGTATTACTTAATTTCTTATATAGAATATAGTAGGCGTATTTTATAAGTTTATTTATAATAATTAAAATACTATTATAAGCTACTTTTATTATAGGTTCTTTTAACTTTAATAGTTTAATAATAAAGTTTATTATAATAGTTTATTATACTCTTTTAAGTGGTAATATTAGTTATAATTCTTTATATAGTGCGTGTTACGCTAATTTTACTTTATTATACGTATTATATTTCTTAATAACTTCTTATACTATTTTTTTACTTTTTAAGAAGTTATATAATCTTCTTAGCCTATTAATCGTTTTCTTTATACCCTAATATTCGTGTAATAGGTACTTATATATTTCCTTAATAAGCTATTCTTAAAGTATATTAGAAATATACTATTATTTATTATATAAAAAGGTTTTACCTTTCTTAAATAAATGCGTTTTCGTTTTCTAATTATTTAAGTAGCTATTATTCTTAATATATAATGTAATTTATTATATTTATATTTTATTTAGCTTAACTTATTAGGTTATATTAATTTCTTAGGTACCTAGTATAAGATTTCTATTCTTAATAGCGCGTAGTAAGAGTGTATTACTTACTTACTTATTTAATTTTAAGTTCTCTCTTTAACTAAGTATATTTACTCTTTTATTTTTAAATCCTTTATAGTATATAATTTTAAAGTTATAATTTATAAGGGTTTTATACTATTTAATCTATTATTTATTTAAATTCTTTATAGTTAAGAATAATATAAGATTCTTATAGTTAATATAAACCTTAATTTAATGCTTTACTTTTATAAAATAGTATCTTTATTCTTTAAAGCACTTAATAATAGCTATAAGTTCTTTATTATAAATCCTATAATTAAGTTTAGGTTCGTAAAGTTTCTTTAAAAAGAATATAATTAAGTGTAATCTTTCTTAATTATCTTATTATTTAAGCTATTCGCCTAGTATAAAGTCTAAGGCGTTTATTTTAAGCTTATAAGGTTTATTTTAATTAAGTGCTTTTAATATAGGTTCTAACGTAATTAAATCTTTTATCTTTTAGAATATTATAGCTTTTAGTTTATTCTATTAAAAGCTAACTTCTTTCTTTATTAGGTTTATAAGAGGTTATAAAATGTCTTTATATTTACTTTAAAACTTATAATAAAAGTTTATAAATACTATAAATTCTTTAACTTCTTTTAAATTTCTTAATATAAGCTATTTCTTAATAGTTTTAATCTTATTTAAGCTTATTTATATTTCTTTATATATAAGTATATACCCTAAAAAGTATATAGTATTCTAATAGAACTAGTATTTTAAGGCTTTAATTAAGAGTTTATTATTCTATAAAGTTTATAATACCTTATATATATATCGTTTATATTTCTTAAGGGTATTTAAGTAAATAAGAATATTATTAAGGTATATAACTAAAAATACTTTTAGTTATTTTCGTAAGATTATATTAATTATTCTTTAAAAGGTTATTAGTACGTTAGTAAGCTTAAAAGGTATTATTAAATATTTATAGTATTCTTTATTAGTTTAAAATACTATTATTTACTTATAGCCTTCTTTTATTTATATAAGATTATAAGCTTCTTTTAAGTTAAGTGTAATAAACTATTTAGCTTTTCTAACTTTATCTTTAATTTTTATTATAAGTAGTAATAGGTATTAATTCTTAATTATAATCTTATTTAAGTATTAGTAATTAATATATAATTATAATTTCCTATTCTTCTTTAATACTTATAGGATTAAGTATTCTACTAGGGACTCTAATAGTCTTATATATCTCTTTTATAATATATTCTTTAAATACTTCTTAAGTGCTTTATCTTACTTAAGGTTCTAAGAATAAATTTTATTAAACGTTAGTTTAATATTAGGTTAAAGTTTAATCTTATAATTCTAATATAAATACTCTAATAGTTCTATTTTTAGCTCTTTATTAAATAGCTTATTATACTTTAAGTATTTCTTAGAAATCTTTATTATCTTAGCTTTTAGCTCTTTAATAATTATATATATTTTTAAAGGCCTATTATAGTTTAAATAAGGTACTTTTTATAAGCTACTCTTAGCTTTATAACTATATTCTAGTAAATTCTATTAAAGTTAACTGGTTCTTTAATTAACTTATAGATTACTCGCTTATAATTAAGGTATCTCTAATATAATATTATATTTTAAGATTACTATAATATTTAATATAACTTAATATTTTATACCTTATATATTAACTAAAAGCTACGTAACTTTTATATTAACTATTTCTTAGCTATACTTTACTATAGTTCCTTTTATAATTATAAGTTAATAGAGCTTATCTTTAAGTGTTTAAGGTAATTATAATCTATTAACGAGATTTAATAAGATAAAATTTTCTTATACTTTACTATTAATTATTACTTAAATCTTTCGTTTTATTATAGTTATATTAATTATAAGGTATATTATATTATTAATATTTATAGTATATAAAGACCTATTAGATCTTCGTTAAGGAATTAGTTTTAATTATAATAATAGCTATTATTTCCTAATTTATTGATTCTATTCTTATATTATTCTTTAACGCGTTATTTTAAGCGCTATTATTAATAATTAACCTTTAACATATTATTAAAGCTTTCTTAGTAATCGCTTAATTTACTATTTATATTAATTAAACTTAAGCTAAGTAAGTTACTTATAGTTATATAATTCCCTTTCTTCTTATATTATAGGGTTCTAGCTTAGGTAATATATATATTATTCTTAGTATAATATAACTTTTCGTTTAATATCTTTAAATTAGTTTATTATAATTTTAATTGTATTATAAGGGTTATTCTTCTTCCCTTTTATTCTTATAGAAACTATTTATTACCTTACTTATTATTAAGGTACATGTAATAATTATTATTATAATAGAAGGTTTAATTAAGGAGTTTATATTTAATTTTAGATTTATCTTTCTTAATTAAATAATTCTCTTTTTCTTAGATTTATTCTAATAAAGGTTTACTTTTTAATAAGGGTATTTAATATTCCTAAAAGTTATTAGGTATTAGTTAGGTTTTAAATTTTTAGTCTTTATTTAAACTAATATTATTTATTAACGTAAGGTTTCCTTTATTACTTATTATACTAAGATTTCACGTAAATAAGTCTTCTTAATTTATAATATAGAGCTTCTTACCTTTAAAAATTAGCTTTTATAGCTTCTTTAAGGCTTTATATTTATTTATAAAGTATTTAATTTTACTATAATTATAATAAGTCTTCCCCCTTTTCTTATTTATAGCATTAAGTTTTATAGGTTTAGCGTAATACTTATATACTATTAATATTTAGCGTAGCTTATTATTATTAGGTTTATTAAACCTAGTATATAATTTAAATTTCCTATAACTTTTTTTATAATATTACTTGTATAAATAATTATTTACTTTAATAATTATTTTAATAAAGTTATTAAATAACTTAAAATAATCTTCTTAATAAATATTATTCTTTACTTCTTCTTTAAGTCCTTAATAAAAGACTTTTATTTTAGGTTTAGTATTTTAATTAAGTTTTATTATAATACGTTTAAACTCCCTAGTATAATAAGCTATAAATTTAGTTTACTTAAGTTAAGTAAGCTATTATATAGCTTCTTTATACTTATTAGGGTTTTTAAATATAATAAAAAGTTATTCTTTAAAGGTTTTATAATTAAAGAAAATATAAATAACTTTTACTCTAACTTTAACACTATATTTAAGATATACGCGAAGGGTTAGCTTTTACTATTTTACTTCTTTTTTAATTAAGAGGTTATTAATATAAAGAATTTATAACTTAAGTGTTATATAGATTTTTTCGTTAACTTATAGGTAAGCTTAAGCTTATATAAGAAAGTTTCTTATATTACCCTTATAACTATTATATAATTTAAGCTTAGGGAATTTTAGTATATTATTTATTATTAATAAAGAATATAAGTATAAGATTTTAAACTACTATAAGTTTCTCTTCTTATACCTTAAGTTTTTTATAGAGATTATTCTATTAATTAAGAAGCTATTAATTTTACTTTTTAAGCTTAATAATCTTATTATAAAGGTACTTTATTATCTCTTTAGGGTTAATAGTCTTTTCGCTTAAAGTAAATATCTTAAAAGTTATTATTACTTAAAGTTTTAAGGTAACTTATTAAATAGAATTAATTAAAATATAATAGTAGCTTAGATTTTAAGGTATAATAGGTTTATTTTTTAGGAAGTAAGTTAAGTTAAATACTATAAAGTAGCTTTTTAAGTAGTATTATAATAAGACTATTAAAAGTATAACTCTTAATAGTAAAACTATTACTTAAATTAATTAATAGAGATTTAAATTATTTAGCTATAGGAATACCTTCTTCTTAAGTACTTATTTATCTTTTTATTATAGTCTTAAATTAATTAGCTTAATTATTAATCCCTTTAAACCTTAATTAATTAGCTTAAGGTTTAATTAATTTAATTCTCTTTAATTAATATATTTAAATATTAACCTCTTTAATTACCTTTTAGGTTACGTAGCTAGTTACGTGCCCCTACCTTCTTCTTATACCTATAGGTCGTGCCTATCCTAGCTGGTGCGGTCCCGTCCCGTGTCTTATGCAGTGTCGTTCGTAACCAGAGCATTGGAAGTAGTGTAGTTTTATAGTTTTATAGTTTTTGTAGTTTCGAATATAATAAATAATATTAAATCTAATAAAATACTTATAAGATTATAAGTCTTACAAATAAATAGTATAAATTTTATACTATAAGCTAACATAAAAAAGTGGGTCCTTATAAGCTCTTATAAGCCTAGAACTTCAAAAACTACATTTTGTAGTTTTTGTAGTGTAGTGTAGTGTAGTGTGTTTTTAGAAAATTACATAATCTAGTTTTTAAGCTTATAATAAGCTAGAAGGACCCACTTTTTTATATAAGCTAATTGGTTATAATATTAGCTAATTTATGCATTTATGATTATAATTCAAGTATTTTATTAGATTTATTATTAATTATTTAAGCTTTTTTGAAAATTGAAAATGTAGTTTTCTTGTTAATGCTCTGTTCGTAACAAAGAAGTAAAGAATAATATTTATTAAGAAGATTATCTTAAGCTATTTAATAACTTTATTAAAATAATTATTAAGATAAATAATTATTTATATAAATAACGTTAAGAAAAGGGTAATAAGAATTATTAATTTTATATTAAATATAATAAAGCTAATAATAATAAACTATAATAAACCTTTATTATATATAAATATTACGCTAAACTTTTAGAACTTAATGCTATAAATAAGAAAAAGAGAAAGACTTATTATAATTATAGTAAGATTAAATACTTTATAAATAAATATAAAGCTTTAAAGAAGCTATAAAAGCTAATTCTTAAAGGTAAAAAGCTTTATACTATAAACTAAAAAGACTTACCTACGCGAAATCTTAGTATAATAAGTTAAAAAGAAAACCCTATAATAATAAGTAATATTAGTTTAAATAAAGATTAGAAATTTAAAACCTAATTAATACCTAATAACTTTTAGAAATATTAAACGCTCTTACTAAAAAGTAAACCTTTATTAAAATAGATTTAAAAAGAAGAGAATTATTTGATTAAAAAAGATAAACTTAAAGTTAAATATAAACTTCTTAATTAAACCTTTTATTATAATAATAATTATTATATATACCTTAGTAATAAGTAAGAAAGCGAATAGTTTTTATAAGAGTAATAAAAGAAGAGAACCCTTATAATATAATTAAAATTATAATAAACTAATTTAAAGATATTAAATAAGAAGTTATATTATACTAAAAATAACGTATATATTACTTAAATTATAACCTTATAATATAAGAAGAAAGGGAATTATATAATTATAAGTAACTTACTTAACTTAAGTTTAATTAATATAAATAGTAAATTAAGCGATTACTAAGAAAGCTTTAATAATATATTAAAAGATAACCGCTAATAATAGCGCTTAAAATAACGCGTTAAAGAATAATATAAGAATAAGATTAATAAATTAAAAAATAATAGCTATTATTATAATTAAAACTAATTTCTTAATAGAGATATAATAGGTCTTTATATACTATAAATATTAGTAATATAATATACCTTATAATTAATATAACTATAATAGAATAAAAGATTTAAGTAATAATTAATAGTAAAGTATAAGAAAATTTTATCTTACTAAATCTTATTAATAAATTATAATTACCTTAAATACCTAAAGATAAGCTTTATTAACTTATAATTATAAAAGAAACTATAATAAAGTATAGCTAAGAAGTAATTAATATAAAAGTAGCGTAACTTCTCGTTAATATATAAGATATAAAATACTAGGTTACATTAAATATTATAGTAATCTTAAAATATAATATTATATTAAGAATACCCTAGTTAATAATTATAAGCGAGTAATTTATAAGTTAATTAAAGAACCAGCTAACTTTAATAGAATTTATTAAAATACAATTATAAAGTTAAGAGTAACCTATAAAGAGTACCTTAATTAAACTATAATAGGCCTTTAGAAATATATATAATTATTAAAGAGCTAAAAGCTAAAATAATAAAGATTTTTAAGGAATACTTAAAGTATAATAAGCTATTTAATAAAGAGCTAAAAATAAAACTATTAAAGTATTTACGTTAAAACTATAAGATTAAACTTTAACTTAATATTAAACTAACATTTAATAAAATTTATCCTTAAAACTTTAAGTAAAATAAAGCGCTTAAAAAGTATTTAAAGAATATATTATAAAAGAGATATATAAGACTATTAAAGTCCCTAATAAAATACTTAATTATATAAGTATTAAAGAAGAATAAGAAACTATAACTATATATTAATTATTAACACTTAAATAAGATTATAATTAAGAATTAATATTTATTATTACTTATAATAAAAATTAAAGATAAAGTTAAAAAAGCTAAATAGTTTATTATACTTAACCTAAAAGAAGCTTATAACCTTATATAAATAAAGGAAAGCTATAAGTAAATAATAGTATTTTAAACTAGTAAAGAATACTATAAATATTTAATAATACCTTTTAAGCTTATTAACGTACTAGTAACCTTTTAAAGAATAATTAATATAATCTTATAAAAATAATTAAAAGTATTTATAATTATATACCTTAATAATATTCTTATTTACTTAAATACCCTTAAGAAATATAAATAACACGTATATAAAGTACTATAAACTTTATAGAATAATAAACTCTTAATTAAAGCCTTAAAATACTAGTTCTATTAGAATATTATATACTTTTTAAGGTATATACTTATATATAAAGAAATATAAATAAGCTTAAATAAGATTAAAACTATTAAGAAATAGCTTATATTAAAGAATTTAAAAGAAGTTAAAGAATTTATAATATTTATAAACTTTTATTATAAGTTTTTAAGCGAATATAAAGATATTTTATAACCTCTTATAAACCTAATAAAGAAAGAAGTTAGCTTTTAATAAAATAAACTAAAAGCTATAGTACTTTAAAAGATAAAAGATTTAATTATATTAAAACTTATATTAAAAGCACTTAATTAAAGAGAGAACTTAAAATTAAATAAGTAAGTAAGTAATACACTTTTATTACGTACTATTAAGAATAAAAATCTTATATTAAGTACCTAAGAAATTAATATAATATAATAAGTTAAGTTAAATAAAATATAAATATATTAAATCGTATTATATATTAATAATAATAGCTATTTAAATAATTAAAAAATAAAAACGCATTTATTTAAGAAAGGTAAAACCTTCTTATATAATAAATAATAGTATATTTCTAGTATACTCTAAGAATAGCTTATTAAAGAAATATATAAGTATCTATTACACGAATATTAGAGTATAAGAAAGATAATTAATAGATTATAAAAATTATATAACTTCTTAGAAAGTAAAAAAATAATATAAAAAGTTATTAAGAAATATAATACGTGTAATAAAGTAAAATTAGTGTAATACGTGTTATATAAAAAATTATAACTAATATTATTACTTAAAAGAGTATAATAAACTATTATAATAGACTTTATTATTAAACTATTAAAGTTAAAAGAACCTATAATAAAAGTAACTTATAATAGTATTTTAATTATTATAAATAAACTTATAAAATACGCTTATTATATTTTATATAAGAAATTAAGTAATACTAAGAACTTAATATATATATTCTTTAAAATAGTTATTATATAATATAAATTATTAATAAAGCTTATATTAAATTATAATAAATTATTTATCTTAAACTTTTAAAAATACCTTATAGAAACTATAAAGATTAAATAAAGCTTATTAATAGTATTTCACTTATAATTAAATAAATAAATAAAAATCTTAAATTAAATACTTAAATAATATTTATAAAGCTATATTAACTACTAATAAAATAATTAAGTAAAATAGCTATTACTAGTATAATAGGCTTATAATAGCTTTAAGATTAATAGTATAAAGATATTATTATTTAAGGTAAATTATGAATTTAACTCTATTATTAAAATATATATAATATAAAATATAAACGTATTAATAGCTATAACGTATATAATAATTATAATAGAAATATAAAAATACTTATAATAGAAATAAATATTTTTATAGAATTAAATAAAATACTACGCGAATAAAAAGAGATTATTAGTATTAATCTTAAAGAAAAGATATAAAGTATATTTTATTTATAAAAACATTAAAATTAAGTAACCTAATAATAAACTTAATTAAAAGAAGATTAAATTATTTCTTATTAAACGAAAAATCTTAAATATTAATTATAAATTATTGTTATTAAATAAAATAAAAATCTATCTTATATTTTATATATTATTATTAAAGAAAGTATTAAATAAATTTATAATTACTATAAATATTATAATAAAAGATTTTAATAAATATAAAGTTAAATAAATACTTAAAGTATAAGAGAATATAAAGAATTACTATTATTTTATTAAATAAAAGAGATATTTAAACTTTAAAAACACTTAAAAACTAGCTAAAAATCTTACGAACTACTTAATATTACTTAAATAGTTTTATTTTTAAGAAATACATTTTAATTAATCTTTTAAGTATTACCTAATAACTTAATATTAAACTTAATATTTAAGAAATAAATTAAAGTAGAATTTAAATTCTTAAAAGAAGTAAAAAGAACTCTTATAATCTTTTAAAGCTATTTTACTTTCTTACATTTTATATGCTTTAACTCTTTAATATTATTAATATTACGCGTAATTATATATATTATTTTCTTAAACTATAATTTCTTTTATTTTTATAAACGTAAAACCTTTTAATTCTTAGCTAAGACACGCTTTTTAGCTTCTTTAAGCTCTCTTTTAAGCTTATAATATTAATTTATAACACTATAAAGCTATTAAAAGGTTACTCTTATAATATTATAATTCTCTTACTTATCTACTATACACTTTATATAATAACTTAAATTAAAAATAAAGGCTTTATATTAAGGAAATCCTATATAAGTGTAATAAGCGTAAGCCTTTATAAGAGATAAAGATAAATTATTAATTATTATAAAAAGAAGATTATTCTAGTAAAGAGAAGAAGTAAATAAAGCTTTAAACTACTATTTTAAGATATAGTTAATTAATATAATAGTATATAATAATAAAAGAAGAAAAAATATATAACACTTAGTTAATTTATTTTAATAGCTTTAAGAATAAAACTAATAAAGAAGAGGTATAATATTATAAATAATACTATATAAGATACGAGATAGGACTATACTAGCTAAGATAAGTATAATTTATAAGTATAAGAAGAAGGTAAGAGTACGTAATTAATTACGTAATTTAAAAGGTAATTAAAGAGATTAATATTTAAATGTATTGATTAAGAAGAATTAAATTAATTAAACCTTAAGCTAATTAATTAAAGTTTAAAGAAATTAATATTTAAGCTAATTAGTTTAGAATTATAATTAGAGCATTAATAAAAAAACTACACTACATGTAGTTTTTTAGTGTAGTTTTTAGTATAGTGTAGTTTTTATAGTTTTAGTATAGTTTAACTACACTACAACTACATTTATAGTGTAATGTGTAATCATAGAGGGAAATTTTAATTATAAATATAACGTTAATTATAAGACTTATAAGGTTATAATTATTATACTTAAATAAAACTAATTTAGCTCTTTATAATACTCTAATTTTTATACGTATAGCTTATAAATTAAGCGAGTTATAATAGGTTAAATCTTAGCTAAAAATTAAGATCTACTTTTTTAAAATAAGAGATTAAAAGCTTAATATCTCGCTTAATATTCACATTTTAAGGTTAATTTTTAAAGATTAAAAATCACGTGATCTTTAGCTTTATTTTAATATATAATATGCTTATATAAGCTTTTTTTAGTAAAACTTTTTTATAATAAAATTTAAAAATAAAAAAGTTAAGTAAGAAATATAAAATCTATTATAATATAAGAAATAATATATATAAAAAGAAAGTATAAAATATTATTTTATATGAAAAACTTTAAAGTATTTAAATATATTATTTATAACTTTAATATATTTCTTATAACTTTAATATTTAATATTTTATATTTAAGTACTATTATTTTATAAGATATTTATATATAAATAATAGAAATTTTTAAATTTATTATATTTAATATATTTTACTTATAATAATAATATAAAATAATACTTGCTTACTTAATATAATTCCCTTATAATTCCCTTTTATTTTATTTTTATTTTATTTTTATTAGTTTTTTAATCCCTATTTTTAGCTTATTTAAGCTAGCTAATCCCTACTTACTAATATTAATATTAATAAGTAAATCTAGCTCTATTTTAGCTTACTAATTATATTAGCTAATAATAGCTTATAAATTAATTAATACTATATATTACACTAATTTTTAAAATATAATGTAGTATAGTAAAACTACACTACACTACACTACACTAAAATTCACTAAAAACTACAAAACTACACTACTTCTAATGCTCTGATTATAATAGAGAAATAAACGGGTACTTAAGAAGAAAATATTCTATTATAATTAAATAATTTGATTCTTTATTAATTAATTTAAGTAATAGTTTTACTATTAAGAGTTATACTCTTAATAGCCTTATTATAATACTACTTAAGAGTTACTTTATAGTATTTAACTTAACTTACTTTCTAAGAAATAGACCTATTATACCTTAGAACTTAAGCTACCGTTACACGTAGATGCTATTTTAGTAACGATTAAGGATATTAACTAATTAAAGATATAAGATCAAAAGATACTTAAGTCACCTAAGAATATATATGGTAAATAAAGTGCCTTATATACTAGAAGTTACAAGCATATAAGTAGCTACCCTATTATAAACGATGTACTTAGCAAGTACTAGAGAAAAGTAGAGTATATACATAATAGGCACCTGCGCACACTTAAAGGGATAGGCTAACTGTCACGTGACACGGTCTATATATCTAGTTGCCCACAGGGCTCGATTAGCTTAGCTTAACAAGAAATTATTACATTACGTTACAACTAGTAGTAATTATACGTTACTAAGAAAATTTGTGTACTAAGACTAAGATTAATTTATTAGAACTAAGAGCATCTTTTTTATTTATTACCTATCTATTATTTATGTCTTTAATACCTTTACTATTATAATTTATTCTTAAAATTATACGTTTAGCACGATTTCTTATTATAAACCACGTATTTATATCTTTAATTTTAGATAATTATAACTTAATTACCAATTAAATTACGTAATTATATAGTAATTACTTAGGCGTTCTAGATTTTAATTTCCCTCTCACTTAAATTAAGAGTAAACGTTTATTTTAAACGTTTTATAACAAGTGAACGTAACGGCTTAGACAGCTTAACATCCACGCGTAACCAGCCGTCCCAAGCACATCGGAATCCTTTTGAAGTGCATCAAGTGGCAGGATAAGTCGAGCGATTGCACATCTCAGCGACGCGCCAGGAAGGAGCCCCGCAGACAAGCGAGAATTACGAGGAAGGGGCGGCGTCGCACCTGCCATCTCCGCGGGAGATTCGTTTGCCGTCGTCTTTGTTGTCACGTGACACGGTCTATATATCTAGTTGCCCACAGGGCTCGATTAGCTTAGCTCAACAAGAAATCATCACATCACGTCACACTAACTCTAACTCTTAACCTTAACCCTTATACTAACCACTAAATTGGTGGTGGAAATCGAACATACTACTTGTCAACTACGGCCCAGAAGTTCCACTCTCCCCGCCTGGAGGTCCACGCCAATCACGGCCCTGCACCGAGAAACCGGCATATTACCGGTTCTCCAACTCGTGGAAACAAGGCGACTCCGCTTTTTTGCGCGTATCAAATCGCTAGATCTCGCACAGTCCCTAGTCAAGCGCACCGTCGAGGAGACGCCACGACCCGTCATTCTGTTGCCACCTGCTTCCCGTCCTCAGTTCCGCCTTTGTGTCTTTGGCACGCTGATAAGGCAGCTCTCCGATGCCTTCGGCCCGTCTTTACAAAAACACCGCACAGGGCTGAACAGGAGAACTTACAAGGGCTTGAGGCATGGGATGAGTTTCACAATCATTGGCACTCAATCATGAGGTGCCCAACCACGGAGATGACCGCCGCGCGTCTTTTAATCGTCTGACCAAGGACAGAATATCTATGCGCTTTGGATACCATATGGCTTGGATCTCTGGCAGTGGTTCCGACGACAAGGTAGTTTTCAATCCTGCGTCGTCTCGACTGATTTGCATGGTGGTCCACTGGTAGTCTGGGAACTCGGGGAGTTGTGGGATGAGGAGGTACGGCCGACATATGGAGTTGTCGTCAAAGACGCTTGTTGGAATGGTGAGGTAGTGTACTCTGTTCCTGGCACGGATGCGGTACTGTCCGGTTTCGTCGTCAATCTCCTGGTTCAGGACTTCAATTTCATCTTTTGGAATCGTCTTCATGGTAAAGGTGGTGCTGTAGCCGGCTTACTCCTTTGTGCTTGGACTTTGGGGCCCCTCGGGCTTAATCGATGCAGAGCGAAAAGAACCAAGACCGACGAGATGTCTATGTGCCGAAATTTCAACGAACACGCGGTGTATAAGCGACTTCCAGTTGCTCTTCAGCACGTGCGTAGGTATGGGCGAGGCGAAAGCGTCAACATTGAATGTCTCCATACGGTCAAGAGGGTGGATCCATCCGACATGTGCACCCAGTGTATCACAAGTATCAATGCGATTGCCAGTAAAAGGGGGAGTCCAAACAATATGATCGGCGCGATGCCCAGTCCAACCTACAATGCCACACAACTAGACCCGACGAGCAAATTTCCCGCAACTACTGCCCCAAGCACTTGCCGAGGGAGGGGAAAGCCACGACTGAGTACACTCGTCGGATCACTAGAAACGTGTAGAGAGGATTCGGTACTTAGTGCGTCAGTAATGGCAAGCCCGGAATGCCTTGATAAATGGTAGGCAGATGGCTATATGAGCCATTGGGAGCTGGAGGGCTCGGGAACCTTGTGAATGGGACTAGCTTTAGCAACCTATCGATTATTGATAGCGTATAGAGTGGGAGAAAAAAGTGTCTAGTTTGAGTAGACCAGGTACTCGATTATCGCGCTTTGTATCGAAATATACTACAGTATATTTGTGTTTACTCGGTGGGTGAATACAGTCTGCCACAGACTGTACATTGGGATGATACCTAAAATAAGCGCACAAATATCACCACGATTAGTCACGAGCTGAATCTTGAATAAGATTCTGTGCCCCGAAGCAATGCCGAACATGTTCCAAAAAGCCAGTCTTGGACCAGGCACTTCTGGCCATTCCGTTTAGCACACGGAAAGGCTCCCAGCCCGTAGGTACGATACTCGAAAGACTGACCGCGTCCAGCTGCCCGTTTTTAAGTAGTTCAAATGCATGGTGACAGCCTTTGCACCATAGACCGTTTTCGACAATGCCTGGTGCTGGGAGCGAAGGAAATGGTACTGATGCCATCCCAATGAAGTCGTCAGGTGGAATATTGCCCTGGCATGGACGTGCAAGAGAATCCTTCCGCAAATGGTTTGTACATGTTCTCTGGGGAAACTCACCGATAGCAATCGATTCCGGCGCCCTGAGTCTCCTCAGCAAGTTGTTTGCAAGCTTCTCGGTTGATCCATAGACCCGAATCGCTTGCTCTTTGGCTGCAACGGCGCTCACAAGGGGTGTGATGATTCCATGTCCTGCGCGCGCGAGAAAAGATACAGGTCAGGGATAGTATGCAGGACCTGAAGTTGCTGGACGTGCTGCTCCTTGAGGCCGAAATACTTTTTAGCCTACTTTGGGGAGATGGCTCGGAGTGATGGCTTCACCCTCAAGCCACTCCCAGCAGCACCTCACACAAGTCGGAAGGAACAAGTACGCGCCATATTCTGCACAACACTCGCAGCGGTGGGACCGTAGAACATTCCGGAGCCTAGTCTACGTCGACTATATACGGTGCGTGTTCAAGGAGTTCTTGGTAGGCCGACAATGACTGGATAACGGCCAGTCCGTGAGCAGAAACCCGGGCCATGTGTGAAATCGTCTGCAAGTCCAACATGCTGAGAATTGAGTGCTGAATCTCGGGTGGCAATCTATTAAGAGTACCAAGGGAACTTGGGCGGTCGATATGCTTGACGCGTGGAGGCTTCAACGGGACCTTGGCGCGTATCATTGTCTGATCTAGGTATTGCGGTCGCCAGGCAAGAAGACCGAAGACGTCAGCGGGATCGGTAGTCGAGGAAGCCATGTTTGCGATAGCTGGCAGAGTAGACGTTGAAAGCGGTGCGAATCAGCATTGCCGGAGTCTAAAATGTTGTTGAGGCGGCAGAAGCATGACAATTAATGGTGGCGGATGTGATGGCGAGGAACTTGAATTGACCTTGATGCTAGCACAGACCAAGCACCGGGGTCTGTTCGGCTACCAGCTGCAGTCACATGGGTCAACTGGTTGACCGTCAACGGTGCCACCAGTTGACAGCTGCCAGAAAGATCACCATCCCCACAGTTCCCCTGAATTATGTTGTTCAGGCGCCAGATGTTCATCTTCACACCAGACTTGACCATGACCTTTACTACTGGGTTCAATGTTCTGTTATAATATTCAAAATCACCAATGCCAACATTCTGTAAGGATAATACGCGTACCCATCAAGAAACCTAATTCAACATACTCTACCTATGACGGCTCAATCCTACTTTTCCAGCAAATTTCTGTACCTAATCACTCCGGCCCGTTTTCTTTGTTGCACCCCGGAGCAGTGGCGCATCAGAGCTTTCTACTGGGTGTCGTCTGCATCAGCCTTCAGGCCTTTGGAGGTGGTCTCCGCAATATCTGTCGCGGCGCAAGTAAAGTCTGCCGGGTGTCAACATTTCCCTGCAGGCCTTGGCCCGCGCTTATAGGGTGATATTTCCCCTCTGCCTTTGCTTTGTCGACGCTCTCATCTGGTACTTCAATGGCAGCGGCCCCTCAAGGTGGCTAATAGCCGTAACTATGAGATCTTTCTTGCCCTTTATCTCCCCGGCCTTTCTCTAGATTCTGGGGTGATGTTCCTGGAGGTACCTCAAGATAAGCCAGGGGCACCGCGACTCGAGCGGAATAATCAACGAGGGCACATTCATGGGTCAAGAGGAAGTGTAAGAAGTATTTCTAGTCTATTCAAGTAAGTCTTTATAATTTATAATAATGCAGACTTATTGTTATCGCTGTGTTCGTCCTCATAGCTGCTCATCCCGATCGAGTCTTTGGTCGCCAAGAGACGATTATGGGCGTTTGTAGAGGCTGCGGGGAAGAAATATCGGACGGGGAAATGGCGTTGTTCATAGTAATACAATGATTGAGCTTCCTCGTAAAAAAAGACCGTTCACACTATTATAACCATATTATTTTCGGGATGTTCGGCCAAGGACCGCTGTGACTCGAGCTTTTTGCCCCGTAGTGTACATGTCAACCCAACGCCCGTCGTGACAATATGTCAGGCCCGGTTTTGTATCGTTTCTTATTAATTACAGTGCCCAAATATGCAATTGTCGGTATTTGTCCCCAAAAGAACATTCTCCAACTGCGATGTAATTACACCCCCTTATATTCCGCGGACAGTCTTCCTCATTGTTGAAATCACCATGTCTTAGAAGCTACCCTGAACAACAAAAATCGGCTCCTCCACATGGCTCATCATCAGTCGCAACTAGGCTAATGGCAAAGACGGCGTAGCAGAAACCGCAGTAAATTACTGCTCTTTGCTTCCTTTTTGGGAAAGACCTTGCCCGTTTTCCAAATGTATTTTGTCCCAACACTTTCAACTTTGTGAACCGGCTCTCCAGTTCGTTCAGAGTCGACATGGATGCGCTTAATGGGCTGGATCCCATTGTTGTCTGTCAGCCCTGTTCGCTTTAATATAAATTGGCACTCCTCTTACTTTCTTGCAACCAGTTATGCTAGTCGGAATTTGATCGACATCTAATTTTTCTCAAAGCTGCTGAAGGACCTCGAGCCTGTTATCGTCGGTCCCATATATCCTTCCAAATTGCTTCACCAATGCAATTCGAAAAGCACCATTTGCTTCGTTTTCTTCTCGGCTCTTGGGCTCCCACCCATACTGCTTGACTAGGCGACGATACTCAGACCACACTTCGTTTGTTGGCTCGTAGTCGAAGTCAGGATAGCCTGAAAAGAAGGCGCCGATATGATCATCAACTTTGACCATGGTGTCACTGTCAAACGGTATCGTCTCGTTCGTCTTCTCGGCGTCTGTCGAGTGAGTCTAGGCAGGTCTTGAATTGTCTACAAAAACTGGATTGCAAACGGATGGTGCTCTGATATGGAAGATAAAGCGCAGACTTGCGAAATAATAATGTAATTGGATCCGTAATTACTGCAATTCTTTCTCACGTGAGTCAATTTGACAAACGGCGTTGGTAGCAAACGGAGCCTTCCATGACCTTCTATACCTATACAGCACGAGCCTAGAGGTAGCACAAGTGCACTGCGGAAATCTCTGAGCATGGAAGTGAATTTTAATTCGTCCAATGAGTCGGATCGGCGAATCTAGAACCTTGTTTCTCCATCAGGTAGCCTCTCTCGCTTTGAGCCTTTGTGATATCGGACCTGCTTTTCTTGCTAACGTATCGCGAGAAGCAACTCAAAAGTCTCAATCTGCCGGTGAGAGGTATTTTTGTCGGCGGAAGTATTATGGTACATCATAAAAGCTACGCCTATGAAGCTATATTAACTTTACACACATTCAGTAGTGTTTCCCACATATTCAAGTGCTGTAGCATAATAACTCGGATTTGTTCTCGGTTGATATTAAAACTTGCTGACTCCGAATAGCTTGAAACCCGCTAGAGATACGATGACACTATCATGTAGCATGCAGTGACTCCATATGAATAGAAGTAATGATACAATGCATTCTTTCTCCTTCGTTGTCATTAGTATTTAGCCTGACAAACTAAGGGCCTGTTGCCTTGACTGGACTATGTATCTCAAACTACCCGTGCAAGCCATGAGTGTCCCTGTGTCGTGAAAATGCTGCCACGTACTTTACCTACGAGTCACACAACCCAAAAAAAAATTGGCATCTGAATCTATGTGCTCTGTCAACTCTAGCTCTACCACGACGTTCTGCCTAGTACATAGGCTGCGGCGCTTTTTGTGTGCCAGCCTAAAGGCCATCTTCTGAGTTTCATTGCTTGAAACTGGCGTGATTCCGTTGACAATACTTTTGTGTCGTAAAGATACTACGTCCCCAATTCGATTACCATCAATATCGTGCCCCTAAAGGACCTCCGGACAGTAAAGCTGACTCCACCAGCTCGACGGCGACAAAGCCAGTGTGCCTACCATGCTACCGAAGACGTTCCGAGACATCGCGTAGAAAAGCAGCCGATCCGACGTTCTAAACAATGGCATCGATGTGACTGCCAGTCTGCTTCCACAGCTCATGGGTATTCTCCGTCTGGGCGGTAATGTATGCGTCCTCGTTTTCCGGCCAGCGTATTTTCCAACTTTAATGGGTTAATAACGCAGAACGAGACTAGTTCAACAATCGACCGCCGCTTGCTGGTAAAAGTGGCGCAAATGGAGCGATAGGCGACTGCGACCGCTTCTGCCCGAGCTGTAAAGATGATCGAGATTTATCATCCTGAGCCGTAGGTTCTAATGCGTCCAACCCTTTGACGTTTGCAAGCTGAATGTCCGACTTCGTGAATGAGGCGCGGTCGTCAGCCATGATCCGATAGCGGGCGTCCGGGTTCTTGCGCAGCATTATCAAGGCGTTGACACAATCACCATGATCAACAAGACGCAGGCAAAGACGGAGTTGAGAGCAAACAAGACAACCCCAAGCACGCCGACAACGACTCCTGGCGCGCCAATGACATTAGTAAATATAAAAATGAATATTGCGTTGAGAAAGTTGACTACGCCAATAGCAAGATTGAAAGAATTAGTCGGCTTGTCCATCCACGGCCGCATGACAGATGCGCTAATCACCGCCGCAGCTTCAATCAACAGCAGTGCCGTGCAGTTTGCGTAACCTCGAACGTCAAAAGTCACGTAGTTCTCAACAGTGGAAGTGGCGGATATTTGGAAACTCGCCGTGTTGTTGTTGGGAGTGAAGACGACGTTGAACAAAATGGCTGAGAAACGAGAGTTTTCTTGGCAACTGGCGCGAGCTGCAGATTCCAACTTTTGTATACAGAAGACCGGTGAGAAAGCTAGACCCATGAAGGTACTGGGCACGCGGGAGGTGCATCTTGGTCATTTATCGACCGTCTGTCCGGTAACGCAAAGTATATACAGCAGCCGAAACGAGCGGTGGTGATTGGGTTCTGCCATGAGACTTCGTGGCAAATAGGGCTGAAAAAGATGACAGCAAGAGAAAGCAATGAAAATGAATGACTTTGTTTTGCAGACTTGGAACCAAGCGGGAAATGTTCAAGTATAACGTTCGGAAGAGTGAGATGAAACAGTCACAAATTGTCCGCGTTGACCACGAGAACCCGGCGGGAAACAAAGCAAAGCCTCCGCAAAACCTCCGCATTCAAGTTACGAATCGGCGGCCGTCTAAACCGTAGGCCTCGAGTCCATATTTAGACAAGGCAAATTTGAGGGTGTGGCTATGCGATGCATCAGCGTCTACAAGTCTGGTGCAAGTGGCTCGCCCACTTAGTCATTGATGGGTATAGCGTTTCAGCTTGTAATATGCGCAATATGGACCACGATGCAGCTTGCCAACAAGTTTAGGACTATGAGAATGGAGCTAGACTCTCGCTGGAATTTCTGGCTGCTATCAACAAGGCTTCTAGAAAACCAGATGGTGTACCATTTAGTTGACAGTTGTGTTCACCCAGAGAGAAGCCTTCAGACGGGCAAACGCATACGGGGCGCAGCAGGGCCGAACCGTCCAAGTTCAAAGCGTGATGGGCATAGCAGATTGAACATGGAGCCGAAAAGTATGCATGCCAAGGAATGGAAGCGTGCAGTCGCGCGATTCACATCCTTCGCGGTGGGCCAAGGCGGCTCGGTACTCGGAGCATTCGATCGTCTTGAGTGGGCAGCTTCAAGATTTGTTAATGCGTGACAAGGTCCAGATGTTAATCTAGTAATGACATAGCCCCTGTTGATGCTCCTTGGAGGAGTGACTTGGACGCTACTCCGCCACAATGAAGCCCTCGAATAGGAGGTACGGAGCTTACCGCGGCGATGCCTGCCCACCCGCTATAGAGACCAATTCCACGCTCAATGATCTTATGGTAGCGGGCTGTGCTTGAGTCGTCCTCCCAGACTACCGCCGTCGAGGTGTGAATCCTCGCAATCTTGATCGGACTCTTCATACGCAACACGGTCGACTCATGCGGTTGGAGGTAGACAAAGGGTAGAGCGAGGCAGCCCCATTCTGTCTTGCGTTGTTTGTCCGGACTTATATGATTTACAATGATCTTGAGAACTAGTTGTGGCTTCGGCCGCTGGGCAGCCGCGACGCTTTGCATCATTATGCAGTTAGATTTGCTTGTAAGTGCCGCGTACAACATTGACACAATAGGTATGACAGCTTTTCTTTCCCATCGCCGCGCCCTTCTTAAGAATGACCGCAGCTGAGGCATAAACAACCAATAGACAATATCGAGGAGACGGCTCGCTCCATTGCTGCTGACCTGAGGAGTCATTATCACGACGATGAATACGGCCAGGTCCCCGGCATTCTGCCTGGGCCTCCTGCGGAAAACAAAAGCCGATACTACGCAAACGGCTGCTTTTTCAATACGGGTATACGTCTGGCACGTTATACGAATAACGATACGTATGCCAAATACACCGAAGAGACTTGGGACTGGATTTGGGAAGTCAAGTACATTGACCATGAATCCTGGCTGGTTTTGATGGCGGGTATGGAGTTTCCAACAGTTCAAAGCCTACGCCAACCACGTATTCTTACAATGCCGCCATCCTTCTGCAGGCGCGGCGTTTATGTACAATTATGTAAGTATTTGCACCCCTCTCCCCCGCGATACGCAACCTAGGGGATTCCTAGCTTTGTTGTTCTGTTTTCAAGGAGGATAACAGACCAATGGCGACGAGAAATGGAAATCCCGAATCGACAAGTTGCTCACGGCCTCGCTGGAGTACTCTTTTCCAAAGGGCATAGCATACGAGCAGAGTTGTGAAATGAAGCAAGGACAGTGCACTCCCGATGTCCTTTCCTACAAAGGCTCCGTCTTGAAAACATCCTCCGAGGCAGCAGTTGCCCAGTGTACTGGCGGAAGCAGCGGAAGAGTATGTGGCTTTGACTGGTCCTCGGGCAATCGATCCGGCGGTGGACAACACGAGCGGCGCTGGAGAGGCCACGAATGCGTTGGCAGCGGTTCCTAGCCTCTTGATTGATGGTACCAACCCGTCGGTGACCAGTGCGACTGGTGGCATCTCCAAGCGGAATGATGGGAGCGGCCATGCCAGCAATGGCGAGGAGAAGCTTGCGGAGATCACCACGGATGACCGGGCGGGCGCATGGATTCTGACAGTCAAGTGTTTTAGGCTGTTTATTGCTGGATTCGTGTGGGTTTCTATGGCGGACTAGCAGATGCCGGTGTAAGCTCTTATGCTTCTGAACAGCCTTTCCCGCATTATAAGGTGCCTGCAATCATTGTACAACCAATTTAAACTTGGACTCGCGTGCTGAATTTACATATGGTTTCTAGATGCGAGGCAGTTGCATTGTTGTTTGTCTCTTGGCAACTCTTATCCTACAAATCCTGCTAGAGAAGATGAGGGTAAAGAAGTATCACGGCTACCAAACGCTCCCACCAACCTAGAATATAGCATGCTGTAGCTGACTTGGTCAGTTATCCAAGCATTGGACTAGAAGAGACGATTCCCATTGAATGACAGCCCAAGTCAAGCGGCACTCTCATGGATCACGCGAAGTTACTTGCGGTGTGCGCCGGCTAGTCCACTCAACACCTCCGATTAACTTGCAACTCCCTCTGTCCTACTTCACACATTAGTTCCTACTTTGCGTGATTTAGAACAAAGATTGAGACTCACGTACCGCTCTTCTTTGCAGCCACCCAGCTACGATAGGAACTCCAATGATCATAGCTACATTTCCCCTTGCCAAGGAACTCTTCGTGACTCTCGTCTAATCCAGCCTTGAAACGTCCTGAGAGCCTTACTTCTCCAACCTTTATCAGTTCCATACTGTCGTCAGACTCGGACACAACATTCTGAATAAGACGATCTGGATTATTTGTCTTGTAGACGGGGAGCGTAAACTGCT
The DNA here is from genome assembly GCF_019434415.1 of Metarhizium acridum. NCBI lineage: Eukaryota > Fungi > Ascomycota > Sordariomycetes > Hypocreales > Clavicipitaceae > Metarhizium > Metarhizium acridum. The sequence continues at coordinate 138,336 of NW_027094042.1, read as the reverse complement.
GGGATTCGTTATCAGTCAGTGTAGAAAGCCACACAATAGCAAAATGCTTGTTCTTGCTCATTGTTTTGCTCAGAGGACCAGGTATCGCCTCCGAGATACCAGAAAACTCCAACACGAGCGGTGACATGTATCTGTAGTGAACGGGAAGTGAGGCCTGTCCATTCGCCAGCGTCCACGTGTAGCCGCTTTCTGTCTTCTGCCCCCCTTTGAATACCCTCCGTGATCCGCTAGTACGCAAGGTAAGCTTCCTGGTATTGACACCGTCACCGAGACAGATGATTGGTGACGTGACGACAAATGTGCCAATTTCATAGCCAAGGAGTGACTGCGGGAGCTTTATCCCAATGGAACGGAAAATCATGCCGACTCTGATGCGGCCTGTTCCTGCGCCGCCTTTCAGGTCGTAAAATTTGACTACAGACGAGGATTTGTGGAATATTTCTGACAGTGTCAGTCCCACAACACCCACGAGACAGTCGTTTGATGCCCTTCTCGTGTCCCAAACAGAAAAAGTCAAGGTAGCCATGCGCCAATCCCGAATGTATGTCTCTGTATTTGAGTTGAAAACTGGAGTGTTGGTGATGGATTTGACCCGAGTTCTGTATACCAGTTTATCGTTGACGTCCGCCGCGACATAGAGCGATGGGATATACTCAATATTGACGGTTTCTTCTTCGGCATCGTCATCTCCATCAGAGTCTTGCCCCCGGATCTTGACGTGGCCCATGGATCTCTTGTTCGGGTTATCGACCTCGACGTTGATGCACTGATGGATTGTGATGCCCAGTATTCCCGACGGCAGACCCGGGTCGGGAACGGTATTTTGGGCATTTTGAGCCTGCTCCTCGGCGGCAACTTGCTTCTTCTCGCCGTGGCGGTCCCGTGGGTCGATAGCGTCTGTTCTGAGTTGCTTTTTGAACTGTGCTCGTGGGAAGTAGCCAATCTCCCACTCGAGAACCCCCTCGGCATCAGTGCCTGCCGTCTCTCCCTGAAGGCGATCCTCTCTCCAGTGCATCTTGTTTTCATCCAAAATCAGCTCCTGCAAAGGGAACTCACAGACGCCAGAGACGTCATCCGATCCCATGGTGTCCGAGTCCCACAGTCGCAGTAGCACATTCTCTTTGCGCTTGACATGTTCTGCACGGATCATGATGATGGCTGATTCCTCCCATACCGGATTCCTATCCCCTTTTATGATCCGCGATGCATACATGGGCTTCTCGTATTTGCTAAAGGCAATAGTCAAGTATGGATCTGCTCCTGGCCCTCTCGTGTCCTGGCGAGCCAAGTTGCGAGCTCGGTGAATCTTGACCACCAGGACCCCAATCGCGTCAGTCTCTTCTTTCTGGTCCGAGCCACCGATAATCGAAGTCATATCCAAGCTCATGGATTTTGGCTGAACAAAATTAGCCGAGGCGGCATTGATCTGTGACGCAAGAATAGAGTCGACAACAGGCAGACTCAAAAGATCCATGGTCCAATATGCGCCAATCGATATACTCGCACTCATCTTTGGGCTCTCGGTTAGGGAAAACGTCACCTTCTTCAAGAATGGCAAGTCGGGATGCATCTGGATCCGAACTCGAACTGTGGTAAAAAGTTCCTTGACTTGGACAAATATTGGCAGAGGCACAGGACCCAGCATTGCCAGTATGTCGGCGTGCATGTGATCCTTTCGGGTTTGAAAGGGGGGTTGATGGTATGCAATGGAGATTTCCAGGTTGTAAAACACCCCTCCCTCCTCCATCTCAATTGCCCTCTCCCGTTCTTTGACACTGTCGGGCGATGCAGATTTCTCAAGCCCGTGCGAAGGTACCAAGTTTCCAAATTCAGAGTCAGGAAGAGATCTCACCGACAGAACCCTGACTGCGTGGCTGCCATGGCCAAGACTAGTAATCTTGACTGAACCTGGAACACTCTCGGGAATATATGACTTGATGGTGTCGTTGATCTGCGACGCAACGTTGTCAAAGAATTCTTGCTGCAAGGTTTCCCATAGGGTCTGCACTAGACTGTTCATCCATTCCACAGACTCGGGTACGTATCTGAGTTTCTCTGTCTTATGTTGTGCTCGCTCAATCTTTCGCGCGGCCGCATTCTGGCTGACCATTTGCAAAATTAAGTAAACAGCTATTGCCACACCAGCTGCCGGAAAGACTGACTTCACAAAGCCTTTGAAACCCCCGCCGATAAAAAGCCAATCGAGTACCACGATGGCCGCAAATACAAGATAAGACACTTGCTTCAGACCTTGCTCGACGGAGTCGAAAACGCGATCAAAGTTCACATCTGGAGTCGGGTGAAACAGGACATTCGATTTCTCTGCCCCAATTGGAACATCGTCCGTCTCACCAGCCCTTGGGCCATGGTCCGCTTCCGGTGCTTTATCCTCAGGGTGGTCTTGTGATATTTCGGCTTCCGCCTTGTCCGAATCAAAGTATCGGCTAGACGCTTCTTGTTTTGTTTGTTGCCGCTCGCGGAATGCTTGAATATTCGTGGGGGGATTTCGCTCGGAGTAGGCCTGTCCGTACTTGGTTGGATCTGCCCTCAATGACTTGTCTTGTGTATACTGGATATGAGAGTCAGTCGGCGGTTGACCAGATGGTTGAGGGCTCTGTAAATGATTAGCTCCAAGTCACAATTCGTGATTAGAATACAATATACCTGAGAGGTAAGTGTTTCACGACGAACGAGGCCTTCTTTATCAATGCTGCCGTCGCAACTCCAAGCTCCAGTAGCATTCGCAGCCGAGGGGTGAGCATCCATTCCGTCTGCGTTGGTGGACGTCTTATGTCAATAGGCCTTTGTGTCATTCACGCTTGTGTTCGAGACGACTTGGGCTATTGGGTATAAATGTGCATCTCCCAACCTACACTCAACAATACCGAGGCAGGGTCCAGCGGTCAGTTGAAAATTCGATGGGAGCCCTGGTGCCAGATTGTCTTTGGCCCTTCCTTGATCACCCGTTGAAAGCGGGCAGAATGGTGACGTCAGTATCAAACTTGTGGATCATGACTTGCTTGTGCCGTTGCAAGAGTTGGACAAGATCGTCATAGAAACCAGCCACAAAAGCATTCTGCGTCCGGATAATGATTTCGAAAATGACCTCTCGTCGACTTTTTTTATCAATGGGATTTTATTTTGTGAATGTGACAGACATAGCCCGTGCAAAATGCATCCCTATTCCGCGAGAAACAAGGTAAGCCACACCAGACTCAAAGCTACTTCGAAACGACAGCGTGCTGACACCACGGTCCAATACCAGGTGCCGACCATCCAGAAGCTCGCCAAGGAACTGGCAGAACGGCTAGACCTTCAAAAGGCTGATGCATCCAAAGCAGCCTCTGGCAAAGACTCTGCAAAACTCGCTGCCGCAAGGGCAGCTTCTCGGAGAAAAGTCATTGATCCCACTACCAAGAACGAAATCGTTATCCAAGATGTTGATGGATCGTTCGAGGACTCGATTCGGCGACCCAAGATTACTGTGCCTGACATCAATCATCTTCCCGAGGGCCAGGGAGAGACCTACAGACGGACGCTGGACGAGCTCGCGCCACCAGAAGCCGACCCAGCGAGGACGCACGACTATCTGCATCACAGCAAGAATTACGATGTGCCGTACCATCCAACCCCAGTTGCAGATTGGAAAGCAAGCTTTTCTGCCTTGGAAGGGGCAGTGCGTCAAATCAACGCCGTAGTCATTGTTGGTATTGTGGCACTGAACTGGATATTCCTGGGGGGCGGCTGGAAAGGGCTACTCGCATCGCTCTTGGCAGGAGTAATTGTGGCTTTTGGAATTCATCTCTGGCTTCGAAATATACAAGACAATGCCAATGCCATTAATTGGGACTCTGAGCGCCAGCGAGCGACCGCCGCAACCGAGTCTTTGGTTCCAGAATCCGTAGAGTGGATGAATTCGCTAATGGGTATCGTGTGGAAGCTGATCAACCCGGAGATTTTTGCTGCCATGGCAGATACGCTTGAGGATGTCATGCAGGCATCCGTCCCGCCGGCATTGATTCAAAATGTCAAGGTGTCGTCGATTGGGCTCGGAGATGAATCATTCAAAATCCTTTCGCTTCGTTCTCTTCCTTCAGCAGAAGACGGCGTAACGGTGCAAAACGAGACAAGTGAACAGACTATGGCAGAAGAGAGTCAAACCAATAAGAAGGAACAGAGAGAATTGGAGGGCGAGGACGATCCGAACTGCAAGTACTACAACCTTGAGGCTTCCTTCGCGTACCATGCGATCCCCGCCTCGGGAGTAATTGGAAAGGTTTGTAATTCAAAGCCCAGTGCTTTTGTGCTCACTCTGGAGACTTATTCTGCTCCCAACAATGCATGATGCCTACGCTGATGCGAGGGAATTGTAATGCTAACTGCAAATGCAGGCCAAAAACTTGCATCTAGAAGTCATTTTCTACCTTGGAATCCAAAGCCTCCTTGGCGTCCCCATTCCCATCTTTGTCGAATTGAATGGTATTATTGGGACAATTCGTCTTCGGTTCCAACTGACTCCCAATCCACCGTTTCTCAAAAAGCTCACATTTACGTTTATGGGTCTTCCGAAAATTGACGCATCCGCTGTACCACTGACTTCCAAGGGGATCAACGTTCTTGACTTGCCTTTGATCTCTGGATTCATCAACTCTTCTATTGCCGCTGCGCTGGATATCTACGTTGCCCCGAGGTCCCTCATCATGGATGTATCCAAATTGCTTCAGGGGGACTCGGTGAAGAAGGAAACCGATGCCATGGGCCTCATCTACATCAAAATCAAACACGCGAAAGGCATCGCTGCCCAAGATAGATCAGGCAAAAGCGACCCATTTATCACCCTCGCATTTTCCGAGTTTGGAAAACCAGTCTACTGTACTCGCATCATCGAACAGGAACTCAATCCCCGGTGGAACGAACAGACGTGTCTTCTTGTCTATCAGGATCAGCTCACAGCAGGCGAAAGGCTCTCTGTTGAGCTGTGGGACTCAGACATGATTACCTCTGACGATGCGGTTGGCAAGGTCCATTTTGACCTTCGAGATCTGATTAAGAATTACGGCAATCGAATCGCCGAGCGCGCTGACACACTTGAAGACGAGAAGGGGGAAGCGTTGCCCGGAACATTGTACTGGGACATTGGCTACTTTCCCAGGTCAAAATTAAAGGAGTCCATGAAGACAGACGGACGCGACGCTTCCTTACCAGAGTCCATCCGGCACCGACCTGAATTTCACGATGATAAGGGCACGGTAATGACGCAGCATGAAGTCGATGTGACTACGACACCCCCAGACCCTTCGCTTCCATCCGGCATCTGTTCAGTTCTCATTCATCAAGTCTCGAATCTCGAGGTACACCGCCCTTCTGGAACATTTGGCAACTATCAACCCTGGACACCAGCTCAGATCACCGGGGAGAATACCGACGAAGAGGCAGATGATTTGCCGTCTTCCTATTGCACCATTCTCCAAAATGATGAATTGGTGTTCAAGACGAGGACCAAAGTCAAGAGTTCAACACCAATATTCAATGCCCAGACTGAACGATTTGTCAGAGACTGGCGCACGAGTGTTTTCACAGTAACATGCCGAAACAGTGTGTACCGGGAACATGACCCGATCCTGGGTGCGGTAACAATTAAATTGAGTGAGGTGCTTCAGACAGCGTCACAAAAGACTGCCGTCTATGCCCTGGATGGCGGTATGGGATATGGCCGCATCACCATCTCGGTCTTGTTCAGGTCAGTTGACCTCAAGCTTCCCAAAAACATGCTCGGTTGGGACATTGGCAGCATTGAAGTCCTAGGTGACAAGGTCGTTGTCGAGGACGATTCCGCTGGTACCTTGTCGAATTCACGAATTGCCGTCTACACGGACTCGGCCAAAGGCAACATTCACCGCCGCTGGATCAACAAAGGCAGAAATAGACCCGGCACCGTTGAGTGGAACCTTGACCATTTCAAAGAAGGATCGAATGAGCTGCAGCTACACCGTATTCTCATCCCAGTGCGCCATCGCTATCAATCCCCTCTGCGGTTGCTGTTTTTCAGCCCTACCAGCCGAAAGCCTATCGCATATGCAGTATACTGGCTCTCCGACTTGGTTGATAACACATCCACTACTCTGACTCTTCCGATATACAAGACCTCTCGGCCAAAACAGCTTGCGCAGAACTACCATTCTACTGCCAAGGCAATAAACGATCTGGAAGCAGAAAAAATTGGCACTGTCGAGCTAACGGTGCGGTTCAAAATGGGCATGGACAACTCGCATCAACAATGGCTCAAAACAAATGACGACCACGAGAGCTACGAGAGTTGGAGATGTACTCTTGCCGAGGGCTATCGCACGCGGATCGTGAAGCGGGAGACGCCCGGTGCAGTAAAGGACGTTGTAACTAACCGAAATGCGGACAACGAGGTCGCGGGAACCAACTCTGACGATGTTGAAGGTGCCGAATCCGCAGAGGACGACGAAGCCGACGCCGACGCCTTCCGGTTACCATTCGGGGCGCCCAGCTTCGACAAAGAGGTTGATTCGTCATATTCAGCAAATTCCGACTCTTTAACTGGTGTTGAGTTTGCGAGTGACCTGGGCCGGTACGCCTCTTCGGCGTCCTCGGTTTTCTCAGATGACCATTCTTCAATCGTTCTCCAAGAAGACCTTACGGATTCGGAAATAGAGGACGCAGAGCTGAAGAGGGCAAGACAGAAACAGGATAAAAAGGAGAGCAGGGCGGAAATGCATCGGAAACACCGAGGAATAATGAATATCTCAGCTCTAAGGCATTTGAAGTTTGTAAAGGATGAAACAAAGGTGCTGGGGCATAAGATTAAAGATAGATTTAGTATGAAGGGAAGGGAACCTGGAGGTGAGTTACACGTCCAAATTACATTTCTGGCAAGTTTGCTAACTGCTTCTATAGTCGAAACGGAAATATGAGACCTAGAAATGAATGGAACACAGCTAACAGGGAGGGAAAGAGGACCTCGGAGCCTGGTGGCGCCATATAATTAATACAACAAACGAGCCTGCGAGAGGGGCCAACAACGGTTCTGCTTCAGGCACTGTTTATAACAGTGCCAAACGTGGCCTTGTATTTTCCACTACGCAATGTAACAAAGAAAACGTGGGCGAATTTGTGTACTTCACTGCCTACACCATTTTGATGCAGAATGGGGAATAAGCGCTTTGTATTACACCGTGTCGGCCGATTGCAGATTCGTGCGGTTTCTAAGCGGTCGGTTTTTCATGACTCTACTAAATTAACATGCTTTCAGGATCCTTGATAAACTGTTCCATCTTTGCAAGACCCACGAGATCTCCTTCAATCGTGTCTACCAGCTCCTTCGGCACCCAACCCTCGGTATGTCCGCCACCAAAGTCCACAAGCCATGTATCCATGTTTCCGTCAACCAGTACATTAGCCGACTTAGCATCGCCCCAGGATATGCCCGCGGAGTGTAACTGGCAAAGGATGTCTCGAATTTGTCCTATCCAATGATGCCTGAGGGTGGCTGGGGTTTCTGGCCGAACTGGACATGAGAGCGTCACGCCACCACAGTCCACATTGGTGAGTAGCAGGCCATAGACTATCCGTTTGTCCTTGACGAGCCCCAATAAGCGCGAGATGCGAAGCGATGCATCGACTGGCGCGCTTCGGATGGCCTGCAACCTCCTGTCTGAGGCTCCAATTGTCACCCAGGTGCATCATTTTGAGAAAGGCCTGGGTGCCGTCCGGCAACAGAACCCTCCTTGGCACATGAGTCGGAACTATGCCCTGGTTTCCTTGGTCGATACAAATCTCGGACGGTAGGTATGTAGGCCACTTCCCGCAGTACTCTTCGCTTGATGGAGTGCGTTATTTCGATGCGCTATTCTGGCCAGGGGCCATGGACTTTGCAACCAGCTTTTCGGAGATGCCACATATCTTGTAATGGTACGTTTCTGGGGAAAGAAAGTCTTGCACAGACCGCTTGCGTGGGCTAGGTGAAGGCTTCATTCCGTGAAATATAGGAAAAAGAGGCTCGGCGGCCCAATCGTACAAGTCGTCAACAGTACACCCATCGAGCTCAAAACCTTCAGCAACCTTCAAGAAGAAAGGTATCTTTGAAGAAGTTGAGGGGATGCATCGAAGTTGCTCTCGGAGAATTGGAGGACAAAGCGTACCCCGTTGCACATGATGACAAGCTGGGAGTCGGTGTTGCGGCTTGAAAATGCAAGGTTGATGGCTTCCCAAGGTGAGAACGCGTCGTCACCCTCTCGGTCCGTGGAATCGTTTCCCATGATGGCCAAATGCATCGAGGTCGGTGGGCAGAAGATATGGCCAAATCTGGTCCTAGTTACGTAGCCACTCTCGTGAGTTGGAATCCCCGACTTGCCGTGTCTCTTATCCGTCAACCAACAGGGGCGGGTCATCGATTAGGTCCCGAGTTCAGCCATCTGCCTTCAGATGTTGTCTTTGGTCAATGCCAAGAGTGAAAAGCCAAGAGGCGGCAAATAGACCAAATGGCCTGCAACTGCAGCTCCGAGAACCACTCGTCTACACATGAGCCAATTGTGCGTTTCTTTGATGAGGCGAGGTTAAATTAAATGCATATACTAGCTAATATACCGGAAACTACAGGGGAGCGAGACCGGGTCTGAGAAGGCATTGATGGCATGGAAAGCATTGGCGAGAACTACCCAGGGACTGGACGTTTTACGAAGGATGAGCAAGAGGCCCGCATGATGCCTGAGACATGAACAGCGGGGCGAGTGATGTTACAGTAGTAATGCGTCGGATTTAAACCTGCCTATTCATGCGGCGTGACAACAGCCACGCACTAAAATTCGTCAAGACTTGAAAAACACTAAAACTACAACGTTGATGTATAGTGAGTGCCTTGTGCCATTTGGCTTTCGGAACGTTTAGCCCTTCGTCACTGCTAGACTCAAGTCCCCTACTCTAATCTCCTCAGTGTGATTGATGCATGCTGCCGTCTTGCGAGTCATTCAGGCCCGGATTATGACACGAGATACTCCGTACAGCCTTGCCACCCCAATTTACATCTAACGGGCCAAATCCGTATATAAATGCGGCAAGTCTAATCGTGCCGTTTGCTTTCGCGTAGTGGATAAGTCCAGTCACAAGCATAATCTAGTGATCATGGAGATTTTAGAAGTGAAATCAAGGTGTTTTCACAATGTGAATTGGCGTTGAACGCAGGGTAGGGATACAATCATAGAGGGTCTCACGCAACACTAAATAGATGTAGAGGTGTGGCGCGCTGCTCTCGAGGCTCTGGACCAGCTCTGACAGTCTGGAGCTACGACACTTCAGCTTCGGATACTGGTACCGGTCTCCTAGCCAGGAGCTGTTATCTGATCACAAAGCCTTTTCGCGAAAGAAGCCGCAGGTATACGGAAGATGAGGTAAAGAAGGCCTCCGCTATTACTCTTGCATCGAAGCCGTTGCGGAATACTTGGTAGTATGTACCAGACGTATGTATGTGGTTGACTACAACTTACATTGATTGATAAGACCTGCGCGGTGGCACACAGCGCCTTGCACCTACACGCGCCTTTCTAGGCTGGGCCGTAACAACTACTTCCGGGTTAGATGTGACAAGGGCAGGCCAACTGGGCTTGGAGCGTAATGGTTTTAATTTAATCTTTCATAATTGACTCTATGATATTAAAGGTCCTTAGTTCTCTAAGAGGCCTTAAGGGACCAGAGGTCTTTATATATATAAGAGTCAATTTTTGCCAGAGGCCTGAGGCAACTCCCGCCCAAGGTCCGACCTGAATACCTCGAGTGCTTCTTTATTGTTGTGTGACCGTAGTTGGCCCAACGCCTTTGTTGTGGCCTAACCGTGTTACACCGGGCCGCTAATCTCACTTGATTCTTGTCTAGTCGTTGGACCTCGTCAAATGTCACACTTGCTAATCTTTTGCCTCGTGACTCGTGAGCAGCTCCGAGTAGCAAGCCCGGTACGCAACTGCCGGCCGAGTAATATTCAGGTTTTACGTTAGCCTTGAATTGATTGATGGGCTTGAACCGAAGGCAATGCATATCCCGTGTGTAGGCTAATCAAGTCACCCACGTGTTACTGCAGTATATCATCATCCAACTCATGGCTCGATTCGCATCCCAAGCTTGTTCCGGGCACTTCGGACCCTATGCGCTCACTTTCCTTCTTCATATATACGCATTTCTTTCCCAACACTATCCGGCGTGATCTGACGTTCCCCGAGAAGTACCCCGGATTTCGTTACCAAGGCCACCGCCCGCACCGCCCAGGCGACCAAATCTAACTTCCAAGAGGCCATGTCTTGCATCCGGATTCGACTCCTTCAAAGTGAATGTCATCCTCAAGATTAATATTTCGGTGACAATGAGTGATGGGGAAAAAAAACCTACCCCAACATGTATCGCCCTTCCCGGCCTGATCCGGAGAAATTTCCTACTTTGAATGCCTGGTGTCCGCACGGGAGAGCTGCGGGTGGCACCTCTCCCCAGAATTACGACTCCAAGGGTCCTTTCTGGATGGGTATTTCCCACCAAGCCTCTCCGGCTACGAGAATTTTAAAGGCCCTAACCCTGCCGAGTGGTGTGAGGGGGGATACGTGGTGGTTCATCCTGATGCTCGTGGCGCTTGCCAATCAGAACGTGACATCAATGCCTGGGGGCAGCAAGAAGCGATCGAGATCGACTTTGTTGACTGGTTCTGGAAGCAAGACTGATGTGATGGTAGCGCCGTAATGTTTGGCAATTCGTGGCTCGCCAGTCAGCCATGCCACAACGTATCGAAGCAATCGCTCCTTGGGAAGCAATGACTGATGCGTACCAAGAAATATGCTGCCGCGGCCGTGTGAGCTGTCAAAAGAACTCCTTTGCGCAAACTCTATGCATGTTCTGAAGCTTTGTATTCCAAGAGGTTACAATTGACGCGATACAGCATCGACCAAGGGTTTGCTGGAATGTCGAAAGCGGAGGATATTTGGTCTAATGTTGGTCCTCGACCTCTCTACGATGACTATGGGGAATCCAAGCGCAATGATATCGAGAATCTGGGACATTTCAATGTATTTGACTGCTTCTTACTCGTGAAACAAAGCTGCCATGTACACTGACTCGTCTCTCGCCCTAGCTTACCTATGCCCAGCTCCCGACTTCGTTCACGGGGCTCCTTCACCACGTTTGGGAAGGCGACATCTTCAAACAAGTGGCTAAGAATCCAAAGCATCACAAGATTGCAAGACTAGACTTCCATGTGCTACTAGCAGGGTACCTTTGACATTGAAAAATTTCCCCAGGGCATGACCTATTTCGCAGAGAAACAATGGATGATCTACAGAAGTTCTATGATTGCTTCACCAAAGGCACACTTGACAATATGGTCTGGTTGGATGGAAACCCCTCCACTACGAGTGTCTTTGATTGCCATGCCCACGATCGCCATCAATTATATCGTGTCGACGCAACGACGTCTTTGCCCGACCCTTGTTCAGAATCTAACCAGTGACAGCTGCCTGCTTTTTCAAAGTGTACTCATCTGGATCCCAAGCCAATTCCCTCGTCTCTGTCTCGGCCATTTTCTTGTCCACAAAAGATCCCATAGCCACCCGGGTCTGTTCATCAAGCAGCCCGAATCGGTTCATCCAAGTATCCTCAAGAGGGGTAGTATCCCGTTCGTCTGGCCCAAAGAACCGTGGGTCAAGCTTTTTCCAATAGACGCAGTCAAATGCAAAGTTTTTCCGCGCGGCGTAGACGGTCCAAAAGTCGCCGGTGGCCCAGCTCTCACGCATCTTACAGGATAGTCGCTGATGCTCTTGTAACTTTCCAGAGGCTATAGCGGCGTCTTCGCAATCTACCATGGCCTTGAGAAATACCTTTAAGCGGTGTTCGTACTTTTCGATCCAATCATCAAGGCCTTCCTTCCAGTACTCGGGTTGCTCAAGGAGCAGCCACCACGGAGGAGCAAATGTAAATTCATTTGGCGCGGCATAACTGAATTCCCAATCAATAACGCCAACGATGTTTAAATTGGCGTCGAGTAAGATATTAGATGGCCGCAGGTCGTCACACCAGAGTTTAAAGGGTCCTTCATCGTATTCACTAGATAGAAGCCGCCTTTCGTTGGCAAGCTTCTGGAATAGATGTCTAGCCACATACTTGCGCTGGCAGTCGGCGACGGAGTCGACCGCGTCGTTCCGCTGGTGGGCGAGATGATGGACGTGAAGGGTTGCTAGGCTTTGGAGATATTCAGATGTGCTGCTAAAGGTGGTGTCGGGCAATTTATCCCGCGGTAAAGTCCCAACCCTAACCAACTCATTCATGGGTAACGATAAGGGGCGGCGCGTAACCTCCCATGACCATTTTTCAGTCTCTTCAAGAGCGCCTATGAGAGGGAACTCTAATGCAGAGAGCTGAAGCAGTATTTTTGCAACCTGGTTATATAGCATCTTAAGCGTAGCCTCGTCAACATTTGGGTTTAAAATAGGCCGGTCATCGCATGAAAGACTAGGAGTATTCAGCGCGTCAACCATGTCCATTTCATGATTGACATACTCCATAATAATAAACGGGCCTATATTAAGAGGGCTCTCGTCCTGGGTACCCCAGTGGTGGACAAAGGGAACCGGTATCGTGGCGTGATATTGGATAAATCTCATGGTTGCGACCTCGTTTTTTATCTTCTCCTCTGGAAACATTGTAGAGCCTGGCTTGGTAAAGCGTATCACGGCTGAACCGCCGTCTAGAAATTTCATCCTGAACAGCGCGTTGAAGCCGCCAGCCCTTGGTTCACATAGCTCAGTGGGCACTCCTTGTCGGTGCTTGGCAATAAACTGGCCGATTGCCCTCATGGTTGCTTCTTCGAAAAGAGAGTGGCGCCAGACGCGCTCAACGCGGTCACTCTCTTCCCAGGCGACATCGTCGCCTCTCATCGCCATCTTATCGAGGCGGTAGTTGGGCAGGGGAAAATGTGCAGGCAAATGTTCAAAGGCGATGATCCCTCTAGCTTGGGAGGAACATGGTGTCGGGTGGTGGTGAGATTTTGCAATTAGGTGCGGGCACACGGACTCACTCGGGTGAACGGGGCACCGGTGGCAGGATGTCTCACAGAGGAAGGCCGAGCTGGTGATGGTGACGTGGAGAACTGGCTGATGAACGTGGTTGCAAAAGCTGAAGAAATTCAAGCGGGAAGACTGCTCCTTTGTACCTTACTTCGCCCGCCTTGGGATCGAATGTTGGTTGATGTATTGGTTATTAGGCAGCAGCGCCGGAAATGCCCTCAAACGGTCACAAGGACACATGGTCGCATAAATGGCCGCAGTACATGCGCAGGCCAAGAGGTGGGTCGGCTTTACTCCTCTCAAGTTCCATTGTGTTGCAACAGCTGAAACCTGTTAGCATGTGACGGTACAGAAAGAATGCTCGCTCACCTTCAACGCCTTCGCCAGATGCTTGACGATTACTGAACAGGATGCTGTGAGTTTGTAGACGGAGCCGACGTGGATGAGCACATAGTACTATACCGCAGTGCAGGGCCAGAGAGCTGCTTTACCTTGTCCACATTTAGACTTGACAAGGTGCATGTTGACCTTTGTTGTGTCAGCATGTCCCCCATGTCTTTTTGACAGAGCCATGTTTGGCAAGTAATTGATGCCTTGCCGTCACAAAATGGAGGCATTTTGCGGTGAACCTACACTTTTGCTACAAAGTCAAATCGGGATGAATGATTGGCCCATGGTCTGAATTGCGAAGGTTTTGGTCGTTTAGACTCTCCACGTCCAGGTTCTCGACAAAGGTCAACGGCTGCTTGGATTGGGCACTGAGTGTGTCAAATATGATCCATTAAGTTGAAAACAAGAGGAAGTTGCTATAGGAGCAAACCGGTCATCAACGTTGGATTCGTCATGGAGTGCGCGATCAACGCGTGTGACATCCCTTCGAATACTTCTTGACGAGCCTGTTGGGCCAATTACTATAAACTCAACGAAAGGCGCCAAGCAGCCAATTATATAAGGCACGTATCAGCCGGTAATAGAATTACGCCATGGACATTCGAGTATTGTACGGAAGACTAGGCTGTATGCTAGAAAGGAGTAGAGTGTAAAAACGGGTACCCGTGGGCACCTATAGGTATTTAAGTTTTTCTTAGGTTATTCGTGGGCTACTTGTTTTATTATATAAGTAATTTAGGTATATTATAAGTAACCTAATATAAAGATAAGTACCTTATAAATACCTATAAAACGTAAAATAATATAATATAATAATATAAATTAATTTTCTTAAATTAATTATAATAATTAATTATAATAATTAATATTAACTCTTTAATATTTAATTATATTTATAATAAGTCTTAAGTTTAAAGTATAAAGTAAGTTATATAAGTTTTATTTAAGTACTTAAAAACACTTAATATTCTTAATAAATAATTATAAGTATCTTACTTTCCCTTATAAATTTATTTAAGTCTTTTTTCTTACCTATACTTACCTAAAGCCCACGGGTAAGCAACCCACACGGGTACCCGTGGACCTTTTACACCCTAGAAAGGAGTGTGCGTAATAAGCGCAACCCGACCGAGGACAGGAAACCGCCGTCTCGCGCCTTTTGTAGCAAGAATTCGCCATCGTCAGGGCTAACAACGTTGGGAGAACATCTTTGCGCTCGGTGCAAAGCGTTGTCGGAGGTGTTGGGGTTGAGTGGCACAATAGCACAGAAGCCACGAGCTGGTCTCGCAGCACTTGATCACCTTCAAGTATACGGCCTTGTGAAACTTCAGCATAGAATCTTTGACTTCAACTACAATATTCATTGGAAAATCATTGCGTTACTGTCGGCTTCACTTGTATTCCACCCCCCTTTTTCCCAAAAAAAAAAAACAAACAAAAAATCAAGTGCTCCTGCAGCCGTAGCCATGCAGAAACAATTCTTTGTTGGCCAGTTGCCATCAAGTCAGAGCGAATCGGTCCATACTATGGCCTTTAAGACCTTCGAATAACAAGGAGGAAGTGTGGCACAGCTTTTTCTTTTGCCGATCCATCGTGTAAGTGGCCAGTCACCGTCCCAGGTGCATCAAGGCGATGTGGTAGTGTCCAACAACAACTCTCAGCATTGTATTTCCAGAGGAGGCAGGGCGAGAAGCTCTCCTCTCTCTCGACAATACGGATGTCTGGGGAGTCGGTCGAGCTCTGGACCGCGATAGGCTCCGTGCGACCTCCTCGGGGGCCGCGAGCATTTCCCATCGTGGGAGACCAGTCTGAGATTTACCCAGATCCGCTTGGAAACTACCCTCTTTACGCGCCATGGCCCTGTCACCAAAACCACCAACATAGGGGTGACCATCTACATCACCAACGATGCTGAGATCTCCCGCTACGTACTGGGAGGGGGAGAATCGTTCACCAGGGGTCCAGGACCACCTCGGATCCTTCTCACCCACTATACTACAGGAATGAGCAGACGGCACTATTTACATGCGACAGCGCCACGCGGGCATTTCCCCCAGCTCACAATGTCCCCGAGGGCAGTCACACACTACGCGCCTCTGGTACAAGATGCGACCCGTCCAGTATTCAAGGTTCTCGACCAACTATCGGATCAAAAGCTCGAAGGTGACGTATACCAGTACGTGTTCAAGCTCGCTGGCCAGTTCGTGTTTCGGGTCATACTCGAACAACACCTGCAGCACTTTACCTCGCTATCGACACCACCGGGAGTCGCAATCCGTCTTTTACCTCGGCTCATGAAGAAGACTTCGCTGCGTCCGAGATGGTAAGGCAGCCTGCCTTTTGGTGAATCTGCTCGCTTGAAGGTTGTTCGGCGCCTCCTCTTCAAGACGATCGCCGACGAGATGGACGTGTTCATGCCAGGGACTGGCCTCCTGTCTCTAGAGGATCCCACGACACCAATACAAGCTGCCTGTGTCGAGGACTTCTTGTCTTGGGCCCGCGGTCAAAAGGTGAAGTTGCCGGAAGATATTCTGCTCGGCAATGTGGTCGTCCTTGTCGCTGCCGGCTTCACGACTACGTCGTCTCTCCTTTACTGGGCTCTCTACTCGCTGGTCAAGCACGAGGGCAATGAATAGTGCCACTTCCAGGAACTCATTGACCATGGAGCGCGCGGATAGTGGAAATGGACTCATGCCACATGAAATTCATGGATTTCGTCAAAGAAACAACGAGGTTCCACAGCCCTAGCTTCCAAACCGGAAGAAATACAAAGACAGGTGTCATTTTGCCTGGCGGCTACCTTACTCCCAAGGGCGCGATGGTCATTCTGTCTTTTCCAACTTTGAGCAAGAACCCAGCCTACTGGGATAACCCGGCGCAGTTCGATCCAGATCGGTGGGCCGTCCCCGGCATCTCAGGCACAGTTATGAAGAATGGGACGTGCTCGCCATTCGCGGCAGGCGGGAGGGGATGTGCATCTTTTAAACCTCGCGCTGATGCAAGTCCAGACGGTCCTTGCGGAGCTTGTGTATAGTTATCATTTTGAGGACCCTTCGACAGAGGCCGTCACATACGATCCTGAGTTTCTTGTAATTCGCCCGCTTCACTTTTACGCAAGCCCGACGAGAAGAACTGAGTCGCCAGCTCAATGCCAAGCCAGCACCATGAAGCGAAGCGGCAAATGATCACGATGGTTTTTGCCTGTTGAGAACTGGGCAAATTTCGCACTCTAACTTGTAGCTAGACCAACATTCTTGCAATACATTTCTTTACAGAAACGTTGAGTTTCCAGCGGGCTTACATCTAGCTTCCACGTGCAAAGCACTATTCCAATACCTATCCACTACGTATTCAGGACAACCAAATTCACCCAATTCGGTTGCAGGTCAAAGTCCCCGTAGCCCGAGGTAGAATTGCGCTCCAGCAAATCGATGCCATCAGCACTATCAACTACATTTTTGACTAAATTACGCCACTCAAGAATAACCAGGCCGCATGAACAGCGTCCTAAAATGGCTCGGTCCGTTCAAGAAACAGCCGTCAACTACACACGGAGCCCACTACGCATCCCTTGCAACCCGGCAAGCCACATGGGCAAATTCGAATGCCTCCGCTCCAAGGCGGCCACTCCAAGGCTTCGGAGGCCTCAAGTTGGGACAAGGGCACCAAGTCCGAGCTGGCTTTGCTGACGGCGGGACAATCAAGACGCAAATGGGGTTGAATGTTATCCACGGCTGAGTATCAGCGGACCTCGTGCCGCAAAATTCAAGAATGTGAATCGACAACTGTGCCAATCTGCGCAGGCGCCTATCAATTTCCAACGGCGATCCTATGCCCAGTGGAAAACGGGCATGGCCAGCACATGCTAGGACGTCATGTGTGGTATCACTGCTTCCATCGGCTTGTTACTAGCTAGGGCCAACGGCTGTATTAACAGCTGGGTCAACGGCCGTACAAACGGGTACACTGATGGGCACACGAAAGGATATACGTATGTGAACGATTACAACTCGATGTCGCTCTCGGAGATGCTTCAAGCGTCCATCAATGCCCTCAACCACCGTGGTCCCGATGAGTCGGGGATGTGGATAAGCCAAGATCAGAGCGTCGCTCTCGGCCACTGTCGACTTCCGGTCAATGATCTCACGCCGAGCGGCAGGCGACCACTGGGCCCTGGCAAGCGACGACGGAGATATCCACGCCGTGGTCAACGGTGAAATCTACGACCAGGATCAACTACGACAGCTCTGCGCCGACAAACACGGGTAAAATTTTCCAGCGAGAGCGATAGCCGGTTGCTCGCGTTGTATAGAATTTACGGGACGCCCGGGTTTTTCCAGCACTTGCGTGGTGAGTTCGCGTTCGTCTTGTACGACGAAAGGCAAGGCCGCCGGCGGGTCATCGCCGCACGGGATAGGTACGGCATCAAGCCGATGGTCTGGACGACTGTCGGTGACAGAGTTCTCACGGCGGCCGAAGCCAAGGCTTTCCTGCCGCTTGTTGGTTGGAAGCCGAGTTGGGTTGTCGAGGCGATTGCCACGTCGGCCTGGCAGTTGAATGTTCGAACGCTGTTCAAGCGAGCCAAGAAACTGCTGCCTGGGCATTGGCTTGAGGCCACGGAGGGAGGACTTCAGTCTCACCGATACTGGGATGCCGAGTACGAGGACAAGGTCAGGATGGTCTTTTTGACGCCCGACATTTGGCCACGAGGCTAACGTGATGAATAGCCCAAGGCGGAAACTCGGACTGTTGACGAAATGGTCCAGGGCGTGCGTGAGCACCTTGTTGAATCTATTCGCCTGCGACTACGAGCCGATGTCCCAGTGGGAATCTATCCGTCTGCTAGTATCGATTCATCAGCCGTGGCCGACATCGTCACGGAGCTGGCGAGGCAGGAAAACGTCAAGATTAGCAGCCAGCCAAGCACGAAAATAACATGTTTCAGTGAGTTTCGAGCCGCCTACCTCCAAATGCCAAAATTGGATATATTCAGCAGGACAAGGATGGGCAGCAGCCTAGTAGCCACGATGACCAAGGTCCACGATGGCAGAATTCAGCCCCAGGATTGACATGATGTACCGAGAACGGATGTTGCGGGAGGCTGTCCGGCCATACATTACAGATGAGCTGCACAAGCGCAAGAAGCACCCTTTTAGATCGCATGAAGTGGCCTAGCCATTGTTGACGCGTGAAGCTGTCGAGGGGCTAGGATTCGTCGACTATGACGAAGTTGAAGAGTCCATGACCCAATAAGCCTCGCACTAACAAACTCAGGATATATTACCCCTGTTGTTCCTCCTAGCGTCTTTGACCTCTGTCAGTTCCCGGCCGTCACTTCTCAGTGCCTTTCTAGCTTACTTTTTCATACCTACCCTCGTCGGTCTGCCTAGCCACCTTTCTCCACCACCATCGTCACCATGAAGTTGTTGCCAAGCCTTACAGTAAGGCTGATGAGCTTGCATGCCGCTCAGACTGCAGCGATTAGCAGGCTATACAACCTGAGCAAGTTTCGTATAAATCTCTTGAAAGATGTGCCGCGTATGAGCGATGTTATCACCAATGCTTGTCTGCCCTTAAGCCCCGTGTCCCCGGGCTTAGGTCGACAATAGGCATTAGCCAGGATATTCTGAAGTCGCTCAAGGAACAATAACACAATCATTTCGACTGGTGCTGACCGGCAAAGGACGACTTTGGCGGCAACTCCCGGGGCTGGGACAGTCCGCCCGCGTTGATTGCCGATTTGCGCAATATCGGCAAGTACTGGCGGTGAAAAGGAGCCGTCCTCTCCTTGTGTGTCTTCTTGACGGAGAACAAATAGGCCAGGATAGAACAAATATAAGTAAAGGGTATTGAATACCTCGCTCTGGGAATAGCTGGTTGAGGACTTGAAAAATTGCTCCAGCCATGCCGTGACATTGATCGTGAACCAGGCCATACATGTCGTTTGCCCGCGTTATAACGGAAGCAAAAGACGCCAAATACACCATTGCGAGATGTGCCATGGCGCCCACTGTGTTGAATTCTCAAGTATTTACACTTGGCGGCTGACAGAATGTATATATGTACTCTTAGCATGAACCATGAATCAAGCTTAAAAAAAAAAAAGTAATAATAATGTTACTAATAATTGATGAAATAAGTAGAGGGAAAATTGAAATGAAAAAAGAACCCCCGGCGGGACCATGCTGTATTATAGTATAAAATCTAATTTTTCTTTTTAGTGTAACACTAATACTAAGATTAGAAATCTTACGCCTCAGCCACTAGGCCACGGGGGCGACATGACGATTTTGGAACTCGCCCAAGATTAATGTATATTATAAGCGATAAAGAAGTCACATACATCGTAAAAATTATTCAACGTTTCTGCTACCAAACACTTGTGTTATATAATATTTAGACCCTAGAGCCATCGCTACGCCGCGCGTTTCTTTCTTGGACCTGATCATCACGTCCCAGAACCGGGTAATTGGGCCGTAATTGGAAGCTTGCGGCCGGGCCCGGATCGGCGCTGTTGAATGTGACGGCCTTCCTGCTGGGCCCGATGCCAAGCGTATTGGGCTTGGTCTCGCCACTAGTCTCGATTAACTGACCAACAGCTTCTGCTGCTGGTAGCCGCGATACTAAAGGCTAGCTGAGCAGAGCTCTTGGAGATGCTGGGGGACATGATTTCTTTGCTGCAAGGTCTTCTGGTAGATACCATAGATTTATCGCTACCTAATACTGGAGATGGAGCTACTAAAAACGCCATTACTCTTATGAACTCAGCATATTAATAGCGATTATCGCGTTGATTAACGAGTCGGGCTGCAAGGTTGTGATGGGCTTGTTGAATGAAACAAGACTATTGCCGAAAGGTTGGCTGTGACGGCTGATAAATTAAAGGGGGGGCACTTGAGGTCTGTGGCAGAGGGCTTCCGTTGGATTGATGCTGCAGTCAGAAGGCTCGTAGCAGTTTTTGATTGATAAAGCCGCCTGGTGCTTTACGCCCTGGAGACTGAGCCTGATCAACCTCACCTTTCCAGAGAAATCTTAGTCTCATCAGCCGTACAAAAGACTGTTGCGCACCAAATACTATATACGTCAATTACGCTGTTACCAAGACTCAAGAACTGCTGGAAAAAGTCTACCCGACAAATCAAACTGTACTAATTCTAGTTACTTCTTCTTACCCTTCTTCCGCTTTGATGCTTTTCCCTTTGGTTTCGTCGCCCCTGACTTCTTGGACTTCTCCCTATCAATAGCATCCTCCGCCAGCAGTTCTTCAATTCGCCTGTTCAAGTCTTCTTCTTCATCTAGTACCTGCGCTTCTTCATCAATTATTTTCGCTTGCACCTCAGCCATGTCGCGCCATGAACTATCCAAAACACACTGTCTCGCCATTTCCCACTCATTGTCACCGGCGTCGTCAACACGTTTCCACTCTATCCATCTCTGCGGCATGGTGTCAAACCAACCGACATGCCGGTCAAAGTCCCGAAGGCTGGGCTTGTCGCTTTTGCTGTGTACCAGACGGTTAGGCCACCTTCGGGTTATCGTGTTCTTCTCCTTGTATTCCATGCCGAGGAATCCCGTTTTGAAAATGCTCTTCTCCTTGTCGGTTTCACAGTCGATTGCGAGATAGAATGCAAAAAGCTTCGCGCTTTCGATAAACCTGTGTCATGAACTGCTCGTAAGCCACATGCCGCAGACGGCCTTCGTACTCGAGTTACGTCTTACCGCTCCGAAAACTTGTCCCAGTTGCGCCACATCAAAAGGCCAATTCGCCGTCGAATGACGGTTTCTGTTTCACAACCTTGTTCTATTCTGACTGGGGGGGCATAGTCGTCAAGAATTGTAGACGACGGCTCAAAAGTCTGGTATCCCTCTTCACAAATCTCCCCTTCCAGTTCTGCGTCAGAATTGGTGACCGATAGTCGACACATAGCCAGCATTGTGGCAAACGGATTCTGGTCTTGGTGTCGCAGGTTCCCGGCCGCAACTGTCAAATTGCACGCAGGATTAAAATCCCACAAGTCTCCCATCTTGTTACATCAGCCAAGTTGTTTGGTGCGCGGTTTTGGAACAAACTCACGTGAATACGATCATACATGACTGGCTCAGGAGCTCGATGAAGGGTCATGGACATCCCTACCGAAGTGAGGCCAACCATTATGGACAGTCGTTTGCTTTCCTCTTGAAATCTGACTAATATGTCACGCAAATAGTAAAACAGTTTGCCATATACATCATTTTGGACTAACCCGTCTTGTAAGTCGAGAAACTCCATGGGCCACTCTGCTATGGGCTCTGCGGTTGCTCCATGTGGATAACAACCGTCGCCCTGGAAGAATATGCTACATCAAAATCAGAGGTTAGTTCAACCGAACCAGATGAAGCGCAAGGTAAGGAGAGAAACTTGCGGGTTTAACATGTCGAATCCATCTGTCGGGTGTCCAAATGGCAACAACAAGCCATCTTTTCTCCATTTCATCAAGCCCGCAGTCCTGGAATGCGTCATTCGGGAAGCCGCTATTTTGAGAGGTTCGCAACTCTTTTCAGCATCCAGAGCTCGAACTATGGCTGCCTGATCAGTAGACATTTGTTTGTCTGGTTTTAGAACCCTGCTTATCAGGCGCCATTGGCGCTCAAACAAGTTTCCAACGAACTTGATGTCACCGTCGCCCCATGACATTTGATATGATACCTCATATCCAACACCATCGTCAGATACGCTCTGCTGTTCTCTTCTGGCAGTCTCAAAGCACTCATCAAAATCCTCGTAATATCCCTTCATAACAACGTCTACATGGTGCCAGAGAGCTAGTGGCAGCTTCGCTGAGTACCAGAGGTGAATCGTTGCTTCGGCATTCAAATAAGGATCGTGATGCCGATCGAAAAGCAGGTGTATAGCGAAGAAGTCCCGACAAACATGTGCTGGAGTGGTAGGATTCAGGGCTAGTCGAAGGACTGGTTTGGCTGTATTTGGTATCTTGAGAAGCGTGTATATGAAGTGTCGAAATGAAGACTCTAAGCCAATGTTATAATGCGAATCTCGGAGTGACAAGTCCAACTGACGTACGTCCATGTATAAACATCGACAACATTCCATTGAAAAACCGCCCTTCGTTTTTCTCAAGGTTCAGTAAGTCTGTTGCGGCGTAGTTTGACCAAAAAGTAAAATAGCTATCCACGTCTTTTCGTTCGTCCGCTTGCACGTCGTTCGACACTTGGTGGTCATGCGTCTTCTCGCAGGCTAGTTTGTGCTCGGGCCAATGTCGGGCGCGGCAGGCATGGTCGCAGTACTAGAGATTCTTAATTCAGAGTCAACTTCAATGTGTCTCATCGTACATACAGCAACCAGGTGGCAGTCCAGGCAAGGCATAACCGGTGTAGCGCCGCAAGGTTTGCCGGCCTCATTCTTTGCGGCACAAGTTGGCCGTGTGATGGGATACGTTTCCATTTGCAAGTTTGTTGAGGTCATGGCGACATTGTATCGAAGGCAAGGTGATTTATATCATGGAAAGAAAAGCTCCTAAGCGAAAGATGTAAGCGCTACGGAATGCCCTGGTACGAACTGGTGCGAATTAATATTCGTTCTTGTTGGATCCGAAGATGATGAAGAAGGTGGACAAAGAAAAGGAAGCGTGCTTGCAAGATGGAACGTCAATCACTGACTGCACGGCAACGACCTCGTCAATATGAATGCGCAAAACGCACGTGCATGGCACGAATGCCAGCTGGGGGGCAGTTGCCAGCCATCAATTGACACGACCAGACGAGACTACGTCGGCCATTTGTTGAAGTACATGGCGTTGCACCTACTCCACGGTTCACTTGAGCATCTTGAACAGAATTTTCGTACCATCAAGGGTTGATTCACCATCAAGTTGTCTTCACCACACGGGCTTTTGACGCTCTGATGAGTAATTGTACACGGCAACCTAGCACATCAAGACAGACCAGCCGTCGGTCCATCTTAACCCTCCCATAATCAGCACCATGACGGCAAATGAGACGACGATACTCGTCGCGCCATATACGTAGGCATTTCTCCTCCTCAAACTGTTCAGCTCCGCGACCCACGTCGACACCGTCGTTAAGCAGCCGCAGAATCCATCCTCCACACCTTGCAGAACCTGACATCCAATAATGCCGCCGCTCTGAACGTGGGCGATATCCCATGCCATGCCCAGTACAGCCGTGCCCATGACGTTGGCGGCAAACGTCCCCAGAGGAAACGCGGCGACTTTACCATTCAAGTAGATTGCGAGGTAGAATCTCGCCAAGCACCCAAGAGGCGCGAACACCAGGGCAAATGTGGCTTTCCCACGCCACTGATCATGCGGAGGGAAGATGGACATGAGTACGGCACCAAGCCAGCATCCCCATCCCAGCAGGACAAACAGAGGATCCAGGACTCTTCGTGTAATCGGGTAGGGTATCGAAGGGATAATGCGCTCCGTTGCGATGGCAAGGTGCGCACCAAAGACTAGCGCTGCCAACGACAGTCCCACGGTGGTGATGATGACTGCCAACATGGCCATGAACGAGTAACCCCCGTTTCGACTTTGAGCCTCGGTCCCATATCCCGGCGCGACAATGTCATTCGACATGGCCAGGAAAACATCGCGGATAAAGGATGAAAAGCTGGTAAAGCTCCCGCAAAAACCAGTCGCCAACCCAATGTACAGAGGTATCGTCTTTTTGGTCGCAAGGTGTTCTTTCTTTGCGGCCGCGGGATCAATGCCAGACGCAGACCCTGCCGTAGATGCGCTCTCCTCATCACTACGCCCCTTTGCACGCGCGAGAGTCTGGTCGTAGGTCGGTGTGCCCCATTCATGGCGGAACAGCATTCGATCTTCAGCGAGGAAGCCCATGATGAGGCTGCCCCCAAAGTTGGCCCAGATTGTGGTGAATATCACGGGAGTGTCGACGTAATGAGTAAGAGCCGTCAGGCCCAATCGCGCCAGCGTGCCCATCAATGAGAAGAAGACCAGGTATGATAGGGTGTATAGTTGAGTGAAAAGTTGGGACACATTTCCCTTGCGAGCTTCTTCTGCTTCAAACGGCCCCTCGGGAAGTTGCTGTGATCGTCTTGTACGCCACTCTCTCTCGTGGCTACGTGCGACTTCTAAGCTCGAATGACGGTAGACGGGGCCGTCGGTGACGTTTTCGACAGGGCAAGGAGCCGCGAGTTCGTCGAGGTTGAGATAGGCATCGGGGATAGAGTAGCTCTCCTCGTCTACTGCGGAGGCTCTTCGGCGTCGAGACTTGGAGCGGCTAACCCTCTTTTCCGTGGTTGTTGAGGCAGAAGGGTTGTTGACCATGGTTGTTGGACTATCCGAGGCCGCGTTGGGCGCGTCGGGTGAGTTGGCGATGGCGGTGGTTGATATCAACTCGTTATCGCGCAGCTTTTGCGTGTCACCCGCCATGATGGCTCAGGGATCCGAATTGCATTGACGCCGTACGAGGCGGCTCAATGAAGAGGGTTGGAGCATCTTAAAGTCTTGGGTTGGCAGGCCGGGGGTGGTTGACAACAGGAAGGATGCGTGACCGTTGACGGCTGGGTTAGCTGGACCCACAACGGATATACCGGCTGGCACTGGCAGACGGTAAATTTCGTGTTGGCGGCGGTGGAGGCTTGGAGCTGTCCCACAGCGGCCGTGACAAGACGTGATTCGATGGAACGAACAATATCGAGCCGAATTTGTTTTGTGTTGTTGCTATTTTCATGACTATGGGCACAATTTCAGGTGGCCGTTGTCGTCATTCGGCAGACACTGTGCCGACGTCGGTGTATACTCGACACTCCGCAACTTGCAGCATGTTCATTGTTCACAACCCATGTAACTAAGCAGCCCACCCTTCGTCGCCGCCGTCTAGTGAAAGCATGCATTATCCCGGCACCCCAGTCTCGAGCTACGACCTGCCGAATCTAGAACATCAATTGCAAAGCAACATTGACAAGATCGATCTCCTTCTGGAAATATGGTGCCATCCTGATATTTGAAGGGTCCTCGCTGTCCATTGCCATCTGTTCTCTAAACTAGCCGAGCCGCCCATTCTCGTAGTGCGGAATCCGGCTTCCTGGCGCCATCAATTGATATCTTCAATATTCTAAAATTCCATCGACAGCTGCCGGGAGCGGTAATATCCGGCTAACAAGGCTCCATGTAGTCAATCGACATGTCCCCGTATTCAAATGCCTTTTCATTTTATTAATCTGTTTATTTTGCGACTTACGTGCCATCAATATTTCGTCGAACCGCTTGTCGTAGACACAGAACATTCATGTTTCGTGCGGAGTAGACGGGGTAGAATCAGTATTCAAGGGGAAATCACTGTGCCATGACGTGTGATGGGGCTTGACAGCGGGTGCGTACCCCAACTCGATGCCCCATCGCCAACCGCAGCGGAGACCTCCGGACTCCCCACGCCACACGCCACAGATCGCCCAGGTGCCCCTCACCAACCCTCCATCAACATCATGCCGCATCCCGTCAACTGACAAGCGAAATACCATCAGCCGTTAACCATGCAGTGGCGCCCGCCATGTGCAACTGGTCAAACTGGTCCTTATCCGGGCTCGGCACGCAGGCAACCTTATCCGCAGCCGCCCGATAAGTGACACGATGCCAGGTGACCAGCCCTCAAACCTCAAACTTCACACCTCCCAACATTCAATGTCCCTTCCCCCTCCTTGGCCTCGCCCGCTTCCCCTCCCCCCGGATGCTCGCTACCCAGATACGTGAGCACCTCGCCTGTAATCTCAAGCTCCCAGGACTCCCGTCGCCCGCAATTGCATCCGCACCACGTCCTTGGATTTAGGCACCCAGCCAGTTGACCGTTTGCCTCGCGTTCCCTCACCATGTCGTCCCTCCCCAACGTCCACGTCTCGACGCATCCGTCCCTGCTCACCAAACTGAGCCAGCTGCGCTCCAAAACAGCCGACTCGAGACAAGTAAAAGCGCTCGTGAATGACATTTCGCTCATCCTGGCATGCGAGGCCCTGGCTAAGAATCTTGTAACCGGCCCCGGACCCAAGGTGAACATCCCCCAGTCTGCTCTAGCTGTTTCAAACCACCCACTGACGCCGACGCCAGGACGCAACTCCGCTCGGCTTCCAGTACACGGCGACTACGGCGCACCCGCAGACGATTTGCATCGTGCCCATTCTCCGGTCCGGCCTGGGCATGGTGGACGGTAAGAAAAACCAGCTTTCAACCGCGTGGGAATGAATCCGGCATTGACGCAGAAAACGCAGCCGTCCAGACCGTCCTCCCCGCCCCCGTCCCCGTACACCACCTCGGCATGTACCGCGAGCCGTCCACCCTCGACCCCGTCGAGTACTACAACAACCTGCCGCACCATATCCCGCAGTCGTCCGCCGACAACAGCACCGCCAGCAGCCTTGCCATCCTGGTTGATCCCATCATCGCCACGGGCGGCACGTGCGCCGCCGCCATCCAGACGCTGAGGGAATGGGGCGCCAAGAAGGTCCTTGTCATGTCCGTCCTCGGCGCCGAGCAAGGTCTCAAGAGGGCCGCCGAGGAGTGGCCCGAGGGGACGGAGCTGTGGATTGCCGGCGTGGACGCCGAGTTGACGCCCGACGGCATGCTGAAGCCTGGCCTGGGCGATATCGGTGACAGGTTGTTCCTGACGACAGCTAAGCATGCGTAGATGAATCATAGAATTACTGCCCGTCTTGTTTCATATCCTTGTTGCTGGCTGCCTCGTCTCGCAGCAGTACAACTCAAAGCTTGACCTCCATTATATGTACATATATAAATTCCCCCTTGGGGAACATGCCACGGCTATGAAATCATGTACTTCTCCTCGTCTAGCAATGTCCTCTCCTTCCAGCAATCTAGAACCCACCCATCTCCCAAAACACGCGGCACCTTGGCCCAGGAGCTCACTTGTCTCCTCACCGTGTCCGCCGTCTCCCCGACTTCCATGGGGTCGTCTCCCACGACCACCACGTGCGTGACGCCCTCCCGCAGGCTGTCCACCACCTTGCCGCCCGTATACATGATATAATGGACCAGCTTCCCCATCGACCCGTTCACGCCGTCCACGGCTCGAAAATGCACCACGCACCGCCTCATCATGAACCCCCTCAGTTCCGTGATGCCCTTGCCCCTCTCTTCCAACTCGGCCAGAAAATGATCCCCGTCAAAGGCCTCTTCCACCTTGGGCATGCCGCCCAATATCCCCCTCAGCTCATCCACCGAGACGTCGCGCGCATAGCTATCCCCGTACATGTCCGTGTTCTTGGCCGCAATAGCGCGCAACTCCTCCGTCGCATGAAACAGGTGGCCCTCCTCGTAGGGCAGCAGAAAATCGCCACCCTGCACGACGCAGTCCCTGATCCACTTGGGGCGGATAATATTGGCTTTGCCGCCCTTGATCAAGCTCGCCACCTTGACGACGTTCTTGTCCGCAATGAGAACCATGTTTGTACCCGCGACGGCGCGCTGCGAGATGGTGCCGCCGTTTTCCTTGATGACAGCCTCCAGCTGCGCCTTTGTCTTCTTGTACGGCTTGAGCGACTCGGAGAGCACGCAAAACTCGAGACCGTCAAAGACGTGCGACGCCTCGCCCCGGAACTCAACGGCCGTCGCGTCCTCGCCCACAATCACGACGCTTCTCTTGGCGCGTTTGGGGTTTCTGCGTCTCCTGTCCTCCACCGTCATGGCCTTCTCCTTGGCCTCCCGGTCCACCTGCCGCTTGAGCTCTTCGAACTCGTCCACCGACAGCGCCGAGTCCCACGCGCGGTCGAGGCGTAGCCGGCGGAACCGGGGGAATCGCAGCGTGTACCCCATGGCAAAGCTGTCCGACGGGCCGACGCTGGCTGCCTTTGCCGAGAGCACAACCGAGTCCCTGGGCCGGATCCACACGTCCGGCCGCTCAAACTGCTTGCTCTCTCCGCCGCCGAGCTCGATGTACTCGGTCGGGGGCTTCCGTCTGTCCCACTCGACCCATTTTCCTTCGGTGCGGTGCCGTATCTCGGCGTAGTCCTCGCCGCGGAACCCGCCGCCTACCTTGAAGAAGCTGTAGCATTTTTCGGGGTTGTCGCCGGCCTGGATGTGGTTCTGGGACACGCGGAGCCCGCACAGAAAACTGGACAGCGTGCCGCCTCGTTTGCCGGAGCCGTAGTACCCGCCTATCACGAGGCAGTCCAGCGATTCGCCAAATTCAGACATGTACTCTGGCTTCACCTTGAGCCAGTCGTCGTTGCGGCTGTTGAGTCTGTACATGGAGCGTGGGTTCTTCAGGACAAGACCTTCTGAGGCGTTGGCCACGACTTCTCGGAGCATGGGCTCGATGGCGTCGGCCGTCGTGGCGCTTTTGTGCGTGTGGATTTCGAGGCGCCGGTGAACAGGCTTGATTGCCTTTTCGAGGGCGCGGTGCCGGTCGCGAAGGGTGTACTGCGTGAGAGGTTTGTCGTTGAGATATAATATGTCAAAGACGCGATACACGGGCCGGTGGCCGGATGCGTCGGAGCCGGACTTGTTCTGTTGCTCTGCAATGGCGGCGGTTTTCAAGGTGCCAAAGGGGACAATTTTGTCGACCGCCATGTCCCATGTGATCATCTCCCCGTCCAGTATGAGATTTCGAACACCGGGGGCAAAGGCGTCTTTCAGGTGGCGCGTCAGGCTGGAATTTTCGTCCAGTACGCCGTCGCCGTATAGATACGTGTAATCTTTTGCCTTTCGCGACCAGAAGCAAAAACGCTTCCCTCCGGGGTGGGCGGCATCAGCCACCATGTGCATCTGCATTCGCTCCCCATCCAGCTTCTCCTCAATCCAAAATTCCGGGTCATCCTCTGTCGGCCGCAACAGCTCCGTCATCTTTTGAAAAGAAGCAGGCATCTGGAACTGGGCCAGTTGGGGCTGAAAACACTGCATCAGCGATATGCCGGCTTCTTCTTGCTCCAACCTGACGTCCGGGTCGTACAGCTCCCAGCACACGCGTCTCAAGCTCGACGACACGCTGAATAACGTCTCGCCGTCGGGGTGCCACAGGTAGAGGAACGTCTTCTCCGTGGCACCGACCTTCATTTGCTTGAGGATGATGCGGATGAGCCACAGCATCTCCTCGGCGTTCATGCGATTGTAAAACGTCTCAAACACCCTCAGGTTTTCCGCTTCTCCAGCCGATGCAGCCAACTTGTCCAGCTGCTCATTAACCTCGGCAATGGTCATGTCGCCCACCTCGATCCGCATCGGTCTCTTGGAGATGACCTCGTAGCATCGGCCGGCAAAGTCGCCAGCCAGTCGAGCCGCCATTGTCTGGCCGGGCAGCTTCCAGTGCAAGAGATTGTAGCCATCTTCAGAGTTTTTGTCAATCTTCATGAGCTTTACCAGTAGCTTGCCGATGGCGTTCTCCTTGAGCCCGTAGACACCACGGTCGCGGTCCTTGTCGGGCAGAATCAGCCGCAGAGCGGGATAGAAGTCGTTGCCGACTTCTTTGCGCCACCTGTTGATGAATCTCTCGATGATGTGGCGTCTCTGCTCCTGCGGCGAGAGCGAAGTTGCACCGTGAGGGCCCTTCTTGCGAGCCGGGCCAGCCGCGGGCTGCTTCTTGTTCTCATTGAGCGGGTTGAAGAGCTGCAAGAACAGCTCGGAAAAGCGTAGGGTTTTGGAATGATTATGCGGTCTGTTTGGGTACCTGCCAGATTGTCAGCCAGGACATCAATGACGAAAATGAGGGTTTCAATGATTACTTTTCCTCGAGCTCTTCTTTCGTCAAGCCGACTGCGCCATACTGCATTTCCTCCTCACGCTCAGCATCCGCATCTGGCGACTTGGCCCTGTTGAAGCCGCTCATTGTTGGTGCGCTGGCTTTTAGCGATCAGTCACAAAAGAAAAAAAATACCAAGTTCAAGCGGCGTGCTATGTCGGTCCCAGGGATTTTGGTATCATGGCGAACACTGCGCAGCATCTCTCGCGTTGAACAAGGTCAACCTGCTTGTGCTCCGGCGCAGAGTACGTGAGCAGGCAGAAGCTTGGATGTGGGGTGAATGTTGAACCGGCATTGAAGCTAACCGCGCTTGCCAACCTGGAGCCAATGAGCAGCACTGAAATTGAAACTCCCAGGCCGCCACCTCGTCTCAACTTCTTAACACTCACGGCAAGCATTCACGATGCACCGTTCTATGACCCTTACTGTAGTTTGTTTTCGCTCCTGCGCCCATGTTTCTTTTCGCTGCTGAATTACATCTAGCCCTATGTGTCTGAAACTCTCAAGGGGCCAGCCGATCGAAAGACACTTTCGCTGGGCGCTGGATCGGGCTGTCCCTTGCCACGACAAACTAGCTCTGTCTCACCTCAACATCGTATCGTGGCGAGACCATCATCACTGACTGCTCTCGTGTCAGCCGCCGGTTCGGTTGCACAATTATCTTCAGCCACCTTGCCCGCCATGCGTTTTCTTACCATGGCCCTGGCGCCATGCGATGTGCACAATGCTGCAAGTGACCACGAAAGCCACATTGTCCAGGACATGAGTACCAATAACACGGTTTCTTGCTGTCGTACCGCATATGAGCTGACCTCTCGTCTCACCAGTTGTGCACGATCGGGGATCGTGCCACCTACCTTGCCCATGTTCTGAGATGGGCTTAACCATTTCTGTGCCATCCTACGCCCCCTCTTTCCGTGGGATCAAAATGCGCCAATGTGAAAGCCGTCTGGCGAAATATGGATTTTTCTCCCATGAAATAATCATATCAAGCTTTTAATTTTGTTCTACAAGAGCTCGACATGTGTTGGCACCAATACCTGGAGAAAGGGTAGGGCAGCCGAAGCCAAGTGTTGGACGATGAGCATTCCTCCCAAGGTTCACCCGAGAGACTGAAGGCTCATTAAGTCTCAATTATTCAGCCACCTCGCATGGATGCTTTGCGTGGGTGCATGATGGAATAGATTCTGAGCTAATCGGCCTTGTCGATGGCACATTTCGCCATGGCATTCAAATGCCCTATTCCAAGCCACTTTACTGCCGTGTACTCCCTCGTCCAACCACGTAATATATAGAAACTCAGTGTGATCCAGGTCTGGCAAGCCCTTTGCAAAAACTCAACAAAACCCAGAATTCACAGACCAAACTTGTAGTTTTCTCTCAGTCACCATGGCTTATGCTTCGACCCATCCCAATGTGCTCAGCGTGATCATCGAGGTCGAGTTCCTCGTGGCTGTCGAAAAAGACGGCTACAAATACAACAACAACACCGCAGCTGCTGGAAACGATACAGAAAGCACCGCCTCGCAAATTCACAAATGGAACTGTCCATCCCAAGCAGACGACCCATCCATGGATGTCCTGCACCAATGCAGGGCCGTCCTGTCCAGAGACAACGCCAACGTCATCATCCGACACAACGAAACGCACCTGACAGAGAGGTCCTGGCAGTCTGCGCGTTTCGATTCCTGGATCCTACAGCCCTGCCACAGCGCATTCGCTTCGTCGGGCAGCCCGGCAAACTACGACTGGAGCGGCGTCAAGCTCCGAAGCCCGCTCATGCCCGACACGGAGCTCAACGGCGACCTGTCCCCGGTGCACCGGTGTGTCGAAACCCTCCGCCGCGCCATCTTCATCCGCGTGGATGCATCCTGCAAGCTCAGCGTCTCACTCCGGCCCAACAACAACTTCACACTGGTCCAGGCCAAGAAGCTCGCGACCTTGGTGTGGCTCACGGAAAGGGACCTGCTCGTTCCGCTGCGGCACCTGAGCCGCGACGCGGCCGTCGTCTGCCCTCGGCCAGTGACGACCGCATCCCTCATGGCGATTTCTCGCCATGGGCAGATGGATGTCGCCGAGCCTCTCGACCCGCTGCTGGAGGGAATCATGCATTCCCACCTGCCCACGGGCCTGGGGGACAGCGTCGCCCGAGGCTGCCTGCAGAGACTGTGGGCGTGTTCTGACCTCGCCCATCTCTCGAGCGCGCTTCGCGACCGGCACCACAGCCCCCTGGCTTTCGCCCTGTACGTATACGACGACGACGACGACGCCGAGGACAGCAACACCTCGTGCTGCGCCGTAGCGTCTTTCCGCTGCGCGCCGTGGCATCCCCGCCACGGGCTCGACGTGTCGCCACACTGGACAGACCTGGTTCTTGCATTTGGAAGGGCCATGAGCCTGGTATCTGAGCGTTTCAAGGGTCTTGTAGCTGAGATTGACGAGACGAACTGCGCGTCTCGCCAGGGTGATGCCGACGGAGCGTGCCACCGGACACGGCTGATGAAGGCGCTGGGCACGGGGGACGCGCGCTGCGCGGAGTGGGAGTGCATCGTGGCGGACTGTACAAACGGCGCTCCCTGACTGCCACGGGGGCTCGGGTCATGTATATTTGCACAAAGCCTCGTATAACTCTAGCTCTCTATTATTAGCTTAGCTTGCTGTGGCCCTCGGTGCCAAGAATTGCTCTTCACCCGGCAGCCATGCGCGCCGCCTCGAAAAAGATTACCTGCTAGTCCCCATGGTCTCTCTCCCCGAAAAGACTCAGGCCCTCCGCGGCCTCCTCTTCCTCTTGCGAAGGGAGACAATCTGCTTGCGCTGCACCAGCCTCACAAACCAGGCGTATATCATGTCCCGCATGAGAATGATAATGGTCGCACACGCCGTCGGCACGGCACACGCCCAACTGAACTCGATATTAGTACACGTGCCCCAGACCAGAACCAAACGGGGCGGCGAACAAACAAAAGGAAAAAGGAAAAGAGCTTACAAGTACCATATCCCGTTGTGGATCTCCGGGAACCCCTCGAAATTCTGCCCAAAGAAGCCCGTGATAAACGTCAAGGGCAGGAAAATGATTGTCACCATGGTCAGCTGCTGCATGGACGCGCTCTGGTTCGCAGAAATGGTATTGAAGATGAGATTAATCAGGTTCTCGGAGCTCTGCTTCAGCTGGCCCATGGCTTCTGTGATGAGGATGCAGTGGTCCAGCGCGTCGCCCAGGTACGTGTGCGTCATGGGGGTGACGATGACGCCGCTGGCGGGGTTTTCCAGCTCCCGGCTGGCCTGCTCCTGGGTCAAGTGGGTGCGGTGGTCGCGGAGGACGTTGACGAGGTTCTCGATGGGGTTGAGGAAGCGCAGCATCTTGTTGATCTCGCTGATGCAAATGTACAGGCGGCGGCACTGCTTGATGCTCGGCGACGTGAGCACGTCCAGCTCCAGGTCGCCCAGGAGGTCGGTGTAGACGGCGGTCAGGGGGAAGGCGAGGTCGATGATGGCGTCGACGATGGCCTGGACGAGGAGCGAGGCGTCGCACGACTCGCGGAGGCTGGTGCCCGGCGTGGAGAGGCGGGTGACGATGGGCCGCTGCACGTCGTCGGCCGACACCTCGAAGAAGGATATCACCGTGTTGTCGTTGGTGAGGAAGATGGAGACCTGCTCGGCCGAGACGGCCATGCTGTAGGCCGCCAGGGACGAGTTCTGCTCCATGTATTCGGTGCGGGCTTCGTTTCCCGACGCGTGGTACCGCTGGAGCGAGCGTATCATGGACGTTTCCCGCAGTGTTGAGCCGTCGGCCAGGACCGGTCCGCCCTGGGCGTCGCGGATGTGGTGCTCGGGGTCCCTTTCCGCCTGCCTCGCCGCCCGGTGGCCGAGGCTGCTTAGCCACCGCTTGACGGTGGTTTGGGACGGCGTGCTGCTGCTCGAGGTGGATGAGCTGTCGTCGTCGCCAACAAGGTGGACCAGTTTCTGGAGCGTCATGACGATGAAGGCGTGGCTGGGGTACCTGGGTCGTTCAACCAAAGTTAGCAGTGGTGCAATGCATCAACAAGATCTCCCACGGTCTACCAATGGCAGAGAGAGACTGACCAGTCGGCTTTTGTCCTGTTCCGCAGGTTCATTACATCCTCCAGCGCGAGCTTGTGCAGCCCCTTGTTGGTGCCCACGGCCTGGATCACGTCCCAGCTCAAGCCATTGACATTGATCCAGCGGCACTTGGCCCAGGTCTCCTTTGGCTTCTCCAAGAAGGCGATGAAGGACTCGTTGTTGAAATGCTGCTGGACCATGCGCTCCAGGGCGAAGTCCACAACGGTAATGTCACACTCGGCACTCAGCGCGGTCATGGACGCGTGGCCGCCATCAGGCAGTTCAGGATCGTAGCCCGGCTCGGAACCAGGCTGCCAGCCCGGCAGTGCGCCGTACGTGTCAAAGTCATCGCAATCATCGACAGTTTTGAACGTGTTGGCGCGCGAGCTGCGGCGGCGGACGAGCACGGGTGGCAAGGAATCGCGGTAGATTTCCGTGTCGGAGCGAGCGGATCGCTGGCGAGCTTCGGCGCGTCGGGGAGACAGGTTCTGCGTGTCGACGCCGGCATTGTATGCGGCGCGGGGGTCGGATGAGGTTCGGGGTCGCGGAGAGTCTGGAGAGGGCGTTTGCTCGTCGGCTTGTTTCTCAGAGGCCATGGTGTCGCGACTGCTGCGACGGCGAAGAGTAAAGACGAGGGTCGGAAATGTCACGATGCGCTCCTCGCCAGGCCGATGGGCATCAAGGTGGAGCGGAGTGCGGGTGCTATGATTGTGCGGCAACGCTGCCGCCGCTGCACAAGTCAGGAGCGTGGGACGTCATGGCCACTTGGAAATTTGTGTGCCGGAGAGATGTGAATGACGATCAGCCCTGATCACACATATCCCGAGTAGTCGTGCGTTGCGCGCTGATGACGTCGGGGAAAGCCACCACATTTTGGCATCTGCGCGCCAATAGCAAGTCTGAATGTCAGCCACGTCCCTTTTCCTGCCTTTGACGAGATGAACGGTGCCGGAAAAGAACGGCAAATTCGATAATGCCCCCTTGAGACTCGGGATGGGCAATGTTTGTGTCTGGGCATGAGTTTGCCCGCCCGCAGCACGGCGTGAGAAAGCTGGGCTACGCAGCACTTCAAGGCATCTGAATAACATGGGTCACGACTAATTCAACGGATCCACGCCCTTGCTATGAAATGCCAAGTTCAAATACGCTGTTTCCAACCTTTTCAAGGCGTCTTGACTCCTCATACAAGAGCCAAAGGTGACAACTCGTGAGCATGAGATTCAACTTCACAAGCCCGACCCGGCGATAGCTTTCCACAACTTCACCCTACACCATCAGGGGACCGTTTCTGACCAGCAGTAGTCCGAATTGTCGATTGATGGGCAAGCAACATAAACCTTTCGCCGCCATGTCCCTATCGCTTTCGACATCGAACTGGAAGACCCCGCGGCATCCAGCCCATCATGTTCCAGTATTTGGCCATTCATGAGGCCATTGTTATTGATTTTGAGTGTCATCTCAGTATACTGAGGGCCAGCATTGCCCATATGTCCCCCCTCGAGCCCGTTGTGACGCATCGTCACCAGATCCTGCGACGAGTAGACATCTGTTGCGCCTATCGCGCCAAAGTTGGGAATGCGGAGGCCGCGTCGGATCTGCGCCAGAGGCTATAACATTTCCCTGCAAGCTCTTGAGCGACGCTCTCTTTTGGACACAGGTTGGACAGGGGCAGGGATCATCGATGGCCTCTAGGAGATGGATTGGATTCTCGGCACAAGATTCGCCTGCGTCACCCGAGACTCTCGGTCCGAGCCTCACTCGTGCAGGGCTTCCATTGACAAGGAGGGACATGGTCCTGACCTGCCCAAACACGTCTGGGCCGACGTATTCTGCCTGCATTGAAACAAGCTCGATAAGCTTCTCCTTCATATCGTCGTATTTCGCCGTGATGCAGCACCTGACCTCCCCCTCGATCGACGCCCAGCTCCAAGACGGAGCACGGTATGTCGCCGGCCTGGTTGCTGTCCTGGACGCCACGGATTGCCACAGGACATCGTTTGTCAGAGTTCGCTTCCACAGCCCCAAGTAGTAGTCGTCCTTGTTCAGGGCCTGAATGGCCCTCGCGCAGCCCGAAATGGCAGGGAGCTTGTCGGCCTCGTACGTCAAGTTCCTCCGGGAGTAGTTCTGCACCATCTTCGCCCACCACGTCGACGCCTCCATCGTGACCCATCGCAGAGCCATTCGCCAACGAAGGTCCTCGCTGCTGTAGCCCGGCGCATGTCGCAAGTGGTGAGGGAGCCGGGGCGCCATGACATAATGGCTCGACGTGTCGTGGAGGATGTCGTCTCCCCGCTTGGTGCAGTGTCTCGTGTTGCATCGCCATGCGACCATATCTTGGCCGTAAATGAGCACCCGAGGCGACAGCGCATTTTCCTGAAGGATCCAGGCGCGCCCGTCTCCCCTTTCAGAGTGTATGAAGGGCACGTTGGGCGGCATTTGCGACACAAACACGTCGCTGCCACCCGGTAATGGGCCATCCATGACGTCTCTCTGTATCCTAGGGGAGAGACAAGGTAGGCATTTTCTGGGGGCTTTTGTCATTAGGGCAAAACTCTGCTTCAAGTTGAGCCTGACGCGTCCGGCTCTCGTCTCGCGTGGAAGAAAGCAGCCTTGCTCGCTGCCCGCGGCGCCGGCGGCACTGATTGTTAACAGCGACTTCTTGTAGTATTGATCCATCAGAGCTGCTTCGCGCCGCTTCGCGCCGCCAGTCAGCTTGGGCTCGGGCATCCGTGCCCTGCAAGATGCAGAGAGATTCGATCCATAGGTATCGTACTCCCAGCTTGCGCGTGATGAGCACGGCATTTCTAAAGGTTTCCGGCAGCTCGGACTCGGAGATCTGCGCTTTTCTGGCCGCCAAAGTTTCGACGTCTGTGACGAGGGGTCTTGAGGCACCCCAGCAGTGGCTCAAGGTGACGTAGAATCCGCGAAGCTCCCTTTCCGTCTCCAGAAGAAAAGGGATCCTCGATCCATCCGAGGGCCCTACGTCGATGACTCGAGTGGGCAGTAGAGGAAGGTCATGGACCGTGTGTGCATCTGCATCCCTGAGCTGGAACAACTGCTGCTGTGTTTCTTTCTGCCCCCTGATTTCCTCATAACTTTGAGAGATGTCCTGACAAAGCCTGGCGTCCTCGGCAACATTTGGGTGGTTGCATATACAGTCCTTCATCCATGAAGCTATCCGGCCAAACACGGCATCGGAATCCGCACGAGCATGGACTTCCCGTCCTGCTATTGTGCCCGCAAGCCGAGAATCTTGATGGAAAAAAAAATAAAGCAAGTTAGTCGATGTGTCATATATTTCGCAGGTTGCGGCGCACATTGATCCCGTCATACACACCCGGGGCGACGAAAAGGTGCATTCGACCATGTCGGTCCTCCAGTACGCCATCATGATCGGTCCGCAGCACCGCTTTGATGCCGTCGTTCACATCACCGCCCCAGTGAAGACTGGCCCTCGCGACGGCCAACTCTTGCCAGTGAGAGTGCGACGGCAGTGTTTCGAGCCGATCCCAAGGGCTCTGGAGGGCTTCTACTCAGCACGGCCCGTGTCAGCGAGCAAAACTTGCAGCCCTTGGCGGCCGAGTCGTCGAGAGCTGAAGCATTAGGCACGTGGTGGTAGCCTCCGCGATTCAAGCGCGTTATACTGAGGCAGTCGCAGAGATGGCACAGCATTTGGGGCGTTTTGACACCCGAAGGATGTCGGTCCCAAGGATGTCAATGTAAAACAGTCAGTCGAATGTGTTCCCCAGGGAACAAGAATAAAGACAGCTGTGCGGGTGCCTGTATGTACTCAAAGGCTTCCGATGTTGTACCGAGAAACAAGCAAGATGTGTAAACGTAGGAACTTGGACTTGTTGAACGGAGTAGTTTTGAAAAGCCGACAGCGCATATTTATGGCTGAATACACTGGACCAGCCGAGGAGAAAAGCGGGAAGAATAACAATTGTCCCTGCGGCTGAGGAGCCGTATGGTCAGCTGAGGCTGACTTGCGTCAAATATCACCCACCAGTCTGGCAACCACGCTGCGCCAATGAATCACACATGCTCACAAATAGTCATACTGAGGAATAAATGAGCAGAAGCCTTGTCCCTTGAGGCTCTCCGGCCGTAATCGCAAGCCACTACTACATTTGTAGCGTGGGCTTAGTATCAAGATGAATGGATATCGCAAAGGCTTCTTTATGGGGGTTTTGCCGTGGCAATGCGTCTGTCGGGAATTTTTCAAGCAATGTTGCCGATGTAGATATGGCTAGTTCCAAGATTGGACCTGAATTCTTTGGATGCAATTTTATAACGGGCAGTTGAAGAGCAACATTGTGTCACTAGTGTCAACTGGTCTGACTCGGTGTACGTCAACCTGCAGTTGACAGTGACCTCTCTTCAACGGTGCGAGTTCGTGCGCGAGGCGCTGGCGCCATCGGTTCTGCCGTTGCCACAATGACCCAGTTGTTCAGAGCTTGGGCTGGCCACGGAAGTTGCGTTGGGACTCTTCGTTCCTTCAACTATGCCACAGACAAGACGATTGCCTCTGTTGTACAAGTTATAAGGCTACAATGATCTACGGTGACGAATTGAGTATACTGGCGTGTTCTTCGCCTATTTATTCCAAGACACGACTATCACATGAGCTGAATACCACTATTGAAAGGAACAGGTTCTTTTCCACTGAGCCGAAAAGATTTCCCTCGTGAGATAGTTAGGAATGACAGCCCAAAAAAACTACCGCCTACAAGTATCAAATTGTCTGAGACTACAAGACCCGATATCAGCGAGCAAGTTGCCCTAGGGATAGGCAAAGCGGAGAGAGCTGGAGCCTGTAGATTATCCCCTTCAGAGATGCTTCAGGGTCTCTGCCGGGGGCCGCCTGCGGCCGGCTCGGTGGCATCAATAAATTGCGAGGTTCGCGATGCTATACACGTAAATAGAGTAAGCCCTATTTTTCCTATTGACCAGTTACTAATAAGTATTTTTTTCATAAAACAATTAAAGGCTAGGGGATACCCGTATTATATATTACATTAAACATGTAAGCTGGAAGCTGCACTCAGCTTATTGCTTGCCCAACGTGCCGTATTCACTCCACTCGGCAACCAATTTTTCATCCCGCTTTGCTTAATTCCTTTCACTTATAGTTTCGATTTCACCAACAAGTTTCACCATTAATATTGGGATCCCAGCAAAGTGCAACATACCTTTTAGAGCAAGTGTATAAATGCGCCTTCTTTTTCTTTCGCCCCGGATTAGTAGAAGGCGCCCGCCGGCCTCGCGCAGCACTAAACACCACAGTAGTAACATCGTGAGGTACGTACCGGCTCTAGTTTTTTCTCTCTGACTATTTGATTTTAAGGCCCTCGAGACTACTTGTCGGACGGCTCTACACGGCCCGTGGATTGTAACTGCGGTGGCGTAGCAGGTTGACCACTCCATACAGAAGCAGAACCGTAAGGCGCCATCTCAGCACGTCACAAATGGAACGACCTCTGATTGCGAAGCAAACCATTCCACCTATCTGCTGTTGCGGCTAAGCGGTCATGGTGGCTCACTAACTCTGCTCAAACGGGGGAACAGCCTTTAGTTACGTCATTGAGTCGTGTGCATTTTGAAGGTCGCGGGCAACTTTAGCTCAAGTTTCTGCAAATCAAGACGCTCCTGACACTTGACTACAGACAACTTCGTGTTAACTATCTGCTTAGTAGGCTCCTAAAATAGCAGTAAATCCAGATATTCTTAGACAGCAAGACGGATGGAATTGCGCGGCTAATGCTATCTTCTAGACAGCCTCGTCTTCAGGGGACCCGTATAACTCAATCAACAATTAGTAGAAAACTCTACTTGCAGGACTGTCGACCCAACACGACGCTCTTTAGTCGTTGTCATGGCCGACTTGGCGCCTTCACCGTGTCTGTATAGTTTGGCATGTTCTGCCACTACCAAACCATGCATCATGGCGGTTACTGGATTTGACCGTGGAGCCAGGGGCAGAAGGATCCAGCAACAGCAGCCCTTGGCCGAGTATCCCCGAGACCCAGCGTGTGACCTTTTGGCCCTCTCTCTCTGTGTATGTGTGGCGCTAACATCATTACTATAAGCAACTGTAGCTTGAACTGCAACATAGATAGTTTTTGAACTCGTTCAATGACGAAAAATTTATCCTGTTCCTCAAATACACGCCTTTTAATCTTATATATGGGCCACGGGGGCCATTTTGCAAGACAGAGTTCGTCAATAGTGCCAAAGTGCCCCCAGCCGTCCAACTGCAATTCCAACTGTTTCGTCTGGCTTTTTAGTTTAAGAATCACCACAACGTGTTGCATCATAACCCCAAGCCCTCTTGTCGTCCGTTCCTCTGGCACTTTTTTATTTTTGAAATAGGCCGTTCAACAGATGGAGTGTCGCCCGCAGAACAATTCCTGCTTCCGTAGACCTTTCTGTTTTACCGCATCCTACCGAGGTGCTATATTCTAGTGTATTCAACTCGACCATCAATTATCTTCTTCCTACAGAGGCGTTATGTGTTACCATGCTTGTTGGGTTTCAGCGTTGAGTCTGGAGCAACACGCCGCCACAGGTAGACCGTCGCAGTAGAGCTATTGTTGGAATGCAAAACCGCATAGACGAAGTGATGACACGCCGACTCTAACACGAAGAGAGCCAAGTAACGTGATTTCAGACTTTGTGTCTTGACGTCACATTTTCTCAAAGTGAGTCCTACATCATCTTTTTGGGGAGCCATGTTCGTGCTTCTCCGAGCCATAACCACCCTCGGTTGCTGGGGGCTATCACAGAAGGTCAGATTCCATGCTTCTACACACTAGAGCACACTAGATGACTATTTAATATGGCAAATTGATGAGTTTTGATTCAAAAGAGACACAGAGTTTAAATTCGCTTAAGCATTCAGATACTCAAATCAGCGTCGTTTAAAGATTTCGACGCCGAGGCTAGTATCTTTGCAAAAGGCAATTTTAGCTGCTTAGCGGACTGGTCGACTACTGCGTTTCCGTGCCACGGTACAAGAAAATAGGCTGCCAATGTCCATTGTAGCAAATATCAATTGATCCCGCGCTGGCAGGTATCTGCACTGAAAGTGTGGGCTACCCTACATGAGTCGAGGACTGCGCTTCACAACAAACACATCATCTCACCGAAGGGACTGCGAGCCCTAACTGGCATGCTGGAACCTCAACTAGCCAGACTTTGTGATTCGTTTTCTCTCTAATTTTATTGCTTTGATGCATCCCAGGTCCTACGGTCTCTAGCTAGCTGAAGTCTAACAAGTAAATTTGTGTTGTGTTTTGCAAAGGCCAAACAGCACCGGGCAGCCAATAATGTCTTCGACTTATTCCTCCATGTCCCAATTCTATAATTCCTCCCCCTTACGGTATTATTTCAAAGCACTCCATACGCTCAAGATAGATTTCGGGAACGCCGGAGAATCGAGTCACGAAGCACAAGCTCCGGCTCAGTGGCGCCGAAACCGCATGAAATGGAGCCACTACGTTTCTGATAAATTAATTAGCAGTCTCTTCGCGCATCGTCCGTTGTACAGTAATTACCGGTGCGGCGGTCGGAATACTCACGTCAATGCAGAGCCATCGTCAGGAGTCGGGATACGCACTCGGATTCTCCCTACCTTGAATTAAACCCTATTTACTCCGCAATCTACTCCTTGGTTCAGACAGGAGCGACTACAGTGTTCCTTGGTCTTTTGAGGCCCAACGGACTGATTCGTGCTTAGTGTCATTCTTGGCAAGGGCAAGATGGGAAAATACAGCCCCGTTGAAATACCTGCGCCTGGCCGTCTTGAACTGATGCTAATACTACGGAAAATCTGGCCCGACTAAGCGACTCAAGGTAGCAAAGGCCAAGTCTATGCATGTTCCGTACGACAAAAACAGGACGGGACTTCTACCGATCATCCAGCACTGAACGTCCTCTTTCCTTCCAAAAATATCATTTTCCTATAGTTTGCTCCTACGCGGTCAGCGGTGATGCCGAGATTCGTTCAAGAAATCGACACAGGGCCACAACCGATGATGGATTTGCTACAAAGGGGCAACTGATTCAAGATGATCCGAGTTGGTGGGATTTTTGATGGACAGGTGGAGTTGACCTGGCAAGGGCAGTGGCTTGGCGAGGACGGGAGGATCGTGCACCTGGTCTGGCTACTAGTATATCAAAAGTTTGCCATAGGTGGTGGCGTTGTTATAGCCTGATTAGTATATTTTCGCAGACAACTACCTAGGTACCCAGTGTTCAAGTTCCCCAGACCTACCTGCATGACATGCTGCTGACATGCCTGGTAATTCAATTAGCAAGTATACGAAGGAAATATTCAGGCACCGTACGTACGGCGATGTGCATGGCGCCGTCGCCATCTGATATCTGTGGATTTGAAATGGCCTTCTGTACAATTCAGACCCTGAATGTTTAGCCAGGCGTGACATAGCAAGGGGGTTAAATGTAATAAGATATGATTATGACAGAGAGCGTGTGGGGTTTAAAAGTACCTAATAACGCGATCAAAATTTTTATTAATAAAGGTTATGATAATAAGAGCTATTACTCCCTTATTATTTAACCTATATTATAATTAATAGCCCGTAATATAAATAAAAAGAGCTCCTATTAACAGAAAAGTTCCTGTAAATAACCCCCATTTAACTTCCCTGTCAGGTCACTCATGGCTAAACTCACAGGGGTTGGATTGTATAGCCGTACGCAAAGTTTGGAGCACCGTATACGATACAAAGTTGAGATGCCTCATTCCGGTGTTCCACATTGTAATAGTTGCAGGGCACCCTGGATTGAGGGCTCCCAAAATCGTTGGTGGGCTTTGGATCGTGGAGGCTAACTGTAGTGCGTGACACTTATACTGAGTAGTTGCTGAGTACTCCGTTGAAAAATAGACCAGAGCAAGCATCATTTGCAAGGCAGCTCAGATGCCGGATTCTTTATCACGCCGATCGGGTCGCATGGCCAGAGCCAATGAAGAATCCGGCGGAGGCGGCAGCGAAGACACAAGGGTTCATACCATGCGTGTTATCAGTATAATAAAGAAAGCAACTAATAGCTGACAACCCATCTGGGAAATGGGTCAACAACTGGTGCGTAGAATTATGGGCCTCATTTCCAGCTAGACCCATCCCATGGAGCTGACATCTTCACTCCCGACAAACATGTGTGACCGAATGGGGAAGGATGGTAGTATTCACCTCTCGCTAACCGCAGACTTGGGCCGGAATCTCGGCGACACAGAGTTGATGATGTGGCGTATGGAACCGGGTCGCGTAGGGGGAGGAGGACGTGAAGAAACAAAATATAAAGGGGGGGGTCAAGCGACGCCAAGACCGAATTCCTTTCAACTGAGCATATGTAATACATGGGACTTTACTATTTCCAGACTTGTTTCTCATCCTGCATTACCCATGGCCAACATGGGACCTTTGTGGATAAGGGACGCAACTCGTCCGTAGGGAATGGTTCATTGAACATGATGAGCTCCATGATGAATGATGGACTGCCATGTAAGCAGTAGT
Organism: Metarhizium acridum; assembly: GCF_019434415.1. Taxonomy (NCBI): domain Eukaryota; kingdom Fungi; phylum Ascomycota; class Sordariomycetes; order Hypocreales; family Clavicipitaceae; genus Metarhizium; species Metarhizium acridum. Next base: position 94,541 of record NW_027094042.1, on the reverse strand, counting down.
GCTGGAGAGTTCCCCTGCCGAGAGTAGTATCAAGGTGTACTGTTTAGCAATGTGCGTAACACTTGATGCTTACCGTGGGCATCGAGGGATCAAGTTACAGTAGATCGAAGGGAGCGTGGGTAAGCCAAGACAGAGAAAGAGGAAGCGAATAAACGGCTTGCCCTGTCTAAGGGCGGAAGTAGGTACACATGATGTTTCTCTGCACTCTATTGTCCGTATTCTGCACTTTGCTGCGTCTGCTGACATTCTGCCGAAATGAAACTTGGTCGCATTGCGGCGGCGGAGTACTTTTCGACCTCTTGCTCTTTAGAATCGCCCCGTTTGATAAGATTTCCGGCTTGGGCTTGATTTTGAATGAGAATGTGGAATGCACCATGATGGTGTCGGGCTCAGGGGTATTCATGATGGATGGCGTCGCCAGCACTCCGCACTACCGAGCATGGACTCCCGAGGTCCATTGGCGCCGGCGCCGATTGTTGCAGCCACCCACCAGCCACGCCATTGATTCGAAGGCCTCTCGGATCATTCCTGTGGTGGCACGACATGGTGGGCGTGTTAAATCAGAAAGAGGTCGCGTGATGCCACGGTGAGAGTCGAAACCACAGACAACGAAAAGCTGAGCCGGAATGAAGAAGGGGTGGAGAGTTGTGGAATATACCATCAACTGTCCGGCAGTCTTTTTTTCCCTCGATGCTGTCGTGACGTCGCAAGGTATTGTACTTGGCGCTGTGGAACTCGAGATGGAGCGAGTCGCGTGTCGAATGCCCATAACCGGGCAAGCGCGGAAAATCCAAACGTCAACTGGTCACTGGTGCATTCGTGGCGGCATGCGGCTCCTGGTCCACCACGGGCGCGCTTGCGTCGCGGCATGGGGACCCTTTTGGTCCGTCGTCTTGGAAAGCCCCTATTTTCACCATTTGCATTTGCTGCATCCTTCTTTTAATACCGAGTCTGTATGCATTTTCGGGATTCCCGTGCTGAACCATCTGGCATTTCTGTGACAGATGCCCCTTGACCCACCGCGTCGCATCTTTCATCAAGACAAAAAAAAGGGCATCTCAGACATACATCGCGGCTATCGCTGTCCATGCACATTGCGATTGACTGCCTGCACCTCCAATTTCACGATGCAAGCTGTGGGGACGAGAGCCTGTTGGTTGGCAGCCCTATGAGTTGGTCTCCTCATGTCTCGTACTCGGTGCTCCATACGGAGGAACCTCGAATGGAGACGTCGTATCCCTCTAGATGTTCGCAGATGTTGGTTGTTGCATACGGAGTAACAGCTCCGCTCCGTCCATGATACTTGAACAAGTAGTTACCTCTTGATTCATAAAGTCAAGTGCCAAAATTCTTTACCTATACAAAGCTACAAGTAGTGTACTATCTCTCTTGTATGAAGTGCTTTTACTACTAGCCTTATAATTTTGAAGTAAATTATACATCTTTGTACTTGAGATTCTTTACTCATCAATATCTGTCAAGGATGAGCCTCACCGGGGCTGTCGCGAGTTTTGGCGCAGTTCCGACCCTTGGCCCAATATTTCGTACAGTAGAGGCAAAAGAGACGAGTCGCTGACAACTTGGTTCGGTTGACTGGTAGTAGCTGTAGGGCAATGCACGAATCGATGGCCGAGGGTTGCAGCAGTAACTACATTATTCGACGACAGTCGTCTTGCACATCTCGGCCCCGACCCTTTTGCCACATCTCTTGGCTGGGCAGGGCACAGTGTGCCGGAGACTGTGCGGGACGAGCCACAGACCAGCCCCATTGCTGACTCCGTATTCAAGGTTATTCGCACGAAGGCGCCTGGCCATAATTTGAGAGGGGTCGAGTCGATTCCGGCAACACCACCTCAACGCCGATGCGCCATTCCAGCGCGCTTCTCAAGGGCAGGCACGACTCGCCTTCTCCAGCAGCTCAAACCTCGAAACGCCATCTTGTTTGCTCATCCTCTGTGCTCCGTACTCGGTACGTACTCGAAACAAAAAGAAAAGACGGCCTGTCACGCCCGCCCTGGTTCCATCGTCGGAACTCTTTGTTCCCCACTCCCCCCTTTCATGGTGATGATCCGCCAAGCTGCCAAGCTATCAAGCCCCTCAGAATCTCGTCTCTAACCGTTTCTCCGGTCATGTCGTTGGATGCCTCGGGGCTCTGCTCCGTACGCTATCCAGGATTCTCGGAGGACATCCGATGAAGCCGAGCCATCTAGCCAGCTAGTGTTCTCACGCGACACGGTGTGCGCATACTTTTGGAGCGGGTCCCTGGATGGTGGCTGTTGAATGTTGCCTTGGCTTTTGCCTGGCTCCTCTCGCTTTCATCTTGTCAGCCGCCTCCCGCACCTCCATGTTTGTATGTTGCCATGTGAACATGCCATCATGGTATTGAGTGGCTAGCCCATCCGCCTCATGGGCCAGGCAAGGCGGGCGTGATGTGCAGCTGTAAAACACCAAAACATACTCATCGAGGTGCAGGACAGTTGAAGATGCCTGGGGGAAACACACGAGGAAGCTGGCTGCCAGAGGTAAAGATTCCAGATGTCGGTCAAGCCGGTGTAGTCATGTACGCAGGATTCGATTCATTCTTATTGCCCCAGCCGTTCCCCGCAAGCCAGGGTGTGTGATCAGGAAAATGCTAGGTTCCTTTGGACGGCCGACAGGGCGTGGATGGAGCAGAAGTCGAAGTGAGTTGTGGAAATGGAAGCTTGCTTCCTTTCATTCCTCAAGTAAGTAGATGCACGATGCTGCTGCACTCCGCACGTTGACGCTTTCCAGTCTCGTCTCGTGCCAGCCCTTGCCTGGCTCTCGACTCCTTCTCGAGCACACACACCCATCGTCGCCTCTTTTTTTTTTTTTTGTCACCTCCTTCCTTTTTACTCTTCTCCTCCCTCCCCCATTACGCCACCTCTTCTTCGTACTCATTTTGTCGCGCCTCACCTTGGTCGCGCATTTTCCCTTCTCTTTGGAGTTCGCCCTTTGCCCATCGTACTCGTGCCAGTCCTTGTCACCTCTGCTGGCTAGCTCTGCATGTATTCTCTCTTTGTTTCTCTATACTTTCGTTTCCTGCAGTGGCAAGCTACACGCGCTGGGAGAGCAATCGAGGCCGCTTCAACAGCGGAGTTCCGCCGAATCAACGGACTGGCATCGACCACACTCCTTGTCCATCACTTCGACGCCCCATCTTTCCGCATTTTCCGAGTATGAGATATCGAGCCAACTCTAGATCCGCCGCCTCGCCGTTATGATCGACTTACCTCGCCGCACGGCAGGCTCTCTCGCCTCTTGCTTGAACAGCCGACGTTGTGTCTTGACCAATAGACGGCTCTGCCTGGCCTTTGCCTCCCGTTTTGCCAACCGACGACTTGTTTTCTCTATTGCTGCCGTTTCTATTCTCGGTGCCAAATGGGTCCATATATATGCACACATTACGGCCCTTCCAACGGCCGAAATGGCTCGATGGGGACTGTCGTTCTTTGCGCAGGACACGGCTTTGTTACTGATGCTGCGCCTGCTGCTGGATGCTGAGCTGCCTCTATTTGCCGCAGTTGGGTGCTTGCGTTTCTTGGCTACTAGTCTGGCCTGCGTCATTACGTTTGTCCAGCATGTCCTCGCCTCAATCAACATCTCGTTCTTTGTCGTGGCGGGATCCGAGCTTCACTGGCGTAACATCGGCCTGGCGGGGGACTCATCGTCCTGGTCCGTGCTTCTGACTGGGCTCGTGTCGTGCTCCATTGCTTTTGTCGCCATCCTCATAGTTGGCTGGCTTCTTCAGGACTTTTGCTTTGCCTTTGCCGGCATGGCTCTCGATATCGTCAAGCTGCCTCTTACTTTCTTGTTCAGCAAGATCCCCTACTGCAGTCGCCGCTCGACCACGACCGTCAAGTATGACTACGTACCGCAAAAGGAGATTGATATTGAAGATGGATCGGACGGTGATGACGAGTTCACTTCGGTCGGGAAACGCAAGAATCTCGGTCCCGCAACCCTGCCAGAGAACAAGATCATGTGGCTGCTCTACACTGTGATTGGCATTCTTTTGGTCACACAGGCAGTCTTGGCCATCGTTCGTCCTGTTGAAAGTTCACTCATCTTCATGTCCTGGACGCCGATTTTGCTGCCCTTTATCGACTTTGCTCATTCTTCGCCGACTCTGGCCGGTCTGCTTCCCTACTACAGTCAGAGTATTGGTTGGGGTTGGGATAATGAGACAGCCCTGGCCGAGCCGATTCGCTGGAACTGGCTGCCCGAATCGGAAACCCCGCTCCCCGGATTTGAGGACTGGTATGAAGCTGAGATGGACCATTACAACGCTGCTCATGACCCCCTCAAGATTTCTAATTTGGAGGATGACATGCTCGCACCTCTGCGAGGCAAGTTGGGTGACGTCGATATTCGGCACGTGGTACTAATCAAGCTAGAGAGCACCCGCAAGGATGTATTCCCCATCAAGAAAGATGGTCAGATTTGGCAAAAGTTTGCCGAGACTTGGGAGAATGGTACTTTACCTGACGAAGTGCAAGAGCGGCTTTCAACTCTCACTCAGAATGCAAATTTTCTGACCGGCGATTATAACGATGGGTTCGAACATGAGACTACTAAGCGACGCGGCGGTCTGAACGTGAACAATGATCATACAACCGGCACCTACACCCTCAAAAGCCTTCCTGGAACCCTCTGTGGAATCACACCTCTGGTTGCCGACTTTAACGTAGAGTATGCCAACCACATTTATCAGCCTTGTCTGCCGCATATTTTCAACGCATTCAACGCCCTTGACCACTCCAACGACTCTGCGAAGCACACCGCCGAGTACACGAAATACAAGTGGAGCAATTCTTTCATGATGTCGGTTACGAATTTCTACGACAAGCAGGATCTTTTAATGCCCAAGATGGGATACAAGGAGGAGGAGCTCATCCACAAGGAGTATCTGCAGAGCGATGAGGCCAAGTTTGGTAAAAATACTATGCCTGAGATAAACTACTACGGCATGGCAGAGTCTGCCGTTGAGGAATATATTCGAGATGCGTTCAAGACGGCCAACGAGAAGAACGAGCGACTGTTCCTCTCTCACCTGACAAGTACCGCCCACCACCCGTTCAAAATGCCCGACGAAGAAACATATGTGCCCCTTGCGCCCGAAGGCAAGCTCGAAGACCTTTCGCACTATGTCAACACTATTGGATTTGTTGATCGATGGCTGGGAAAGATTTTGCAAATCATCGAGGAGGAGGGGTCTACTAACAACACGCTGGTGGTCATGGTGGGTGACCACGGCCTGTCGGTTCCCGAAACGGGCGCGGTTACGCCTTATTATCAACCCAATGTCGGCAACTTTCATGTCCCCTTGGTCATGTCACATCCAAAGCTTCCTCCCATCGACATCAACACTCCGGTAAACTCGATTTCTATTCTGCCGACAATTTTGGACCTGCTCATCGAGACGGGCTCTCTGTCTCAGTCTGAACGCCAAGCCGCGTCTGATCTGGTGCGCAACTACGAAGGCCAGTCACTGATCCGACCTCTCCAGACGTCGTCGAAACATACTGGCCAGGCCGACTGGCAATTCACGATTATGAACACTGGGCGAGCCCAGGTTGCTACCCGTAGCGCACGAGAACCCAACTGGCGGCTGGTGGTGCCTGTGATCAAGGACATTGAGTGGAGATTTACGAATCTCGAAAAGGATCCACACGAAAAGGATGGAGTTCTTTCATTTGACTTTGTCACCTTCCTACACAGCGTAGAGAAGAAGTACGGATCGGATGCAGCCAAATGGGCTGAGGAGGCGTCGTTTATGACGAGGTGGTGGGTTGATGAAAATGCAAGGCGATGGCGTTATACCCCCTGATTATTCTGAAGCGACCTGGACATGCATAGCAAGTCTTTTTTTCTTTGTCTTATCATGTCACACAATCACCACTATATTAATTATATTCCTTCCAACGTTCGCGAGAGGGTCATTAGCATCAGAGGGCGGCTGCAATGGATTCTTGGCTACTATTACGTTGCATCTACTGGTTCATTGTCTTTTGTTCTTTTTTCTTGTCACAATATCGTGGCCTTGTCCACCCCCCCATGACGGCTCTATTTGCTACTACATTTTTTTGTCATTATTCGGGATCACGGGAAACTAGGGGCATCTGGGGTTTTGATGCAATTTCTTGTACGATAGCGAGTACTACGGAGTATGGTCAATTCATACTAGAGAGGTGCATATATCTCTTAGATTCATTCTGTGGGGGCTTTTGGTTTCTTCGCCTATCGTATCATTGATTTGTTAAGGGCAGAAAATGGCAACTGTGACGTGTGGTTCAGTTAGAGTTTGAGGCTCGGCTCCTGATGGATGCTAAGTTGAGTTACACGGTACCAGACCAGACCGCATCTGGGGTAACAAAGTCAGATGCAAAAAAGTCAATCCGCATGCAGATTTGCCCTAGGCGCACCCGCGGGGGACGGAGCACGGAGCACATGAAACGTGCTTTACGGTGTCGTGCGTGGTGCATGCTTTGCTTCGGGTCGATGCGGTGGATAATGCTCTGCTCGCCAGGAGGATCGACGGCGCATTGCGGGCGATTCGATGTCGTGTTGGCGAGTCAGTGTCTCTGAGCGCGTGCCAGGCGGTTCGGAGTTTTTTGCAACGGGCAGGCATATTGTGGGGCACAGTGTGTGACTGGACACTTGAATGCCCCCCCCCCCCCCCTTTTTTCCCTGGTTAGGTTCTGTCAATAGGTTAAGCTTGTTGGGGGGTTGGTTTAGCGAGGGAGCGTCGATCACGGCTGAGCTAGCGAATGGTGGGTATTGTTTGGAGCCGATTTGGGAGGACAACAGAGCGCGGGCTATTGTTGAGGAGAGTCTGACAAGGTGGTCATGTGCGACTGATGCTGGCCTGGAAGGACTGAGAAGCAACAATGGACTGTCTCGGGGGAGAAGAGTTGAATTTTTTTCCCCCTAAACTAGAGCTTCGCTTGATATGTTCTGGTTTAGCGCAGCGGCGAGGCTGATGGCTCGAGAGGCGCGATGAACCTGCTGGGCCTTGACTCTGCGCCAATTCTCAATTCTCCCATCATATTTAGTAGGGTTAGGGTTATTCCCACCAGACCAAGTCGAGCTTCGGGTTCGCATGTCAGAGCGCGGCACTGAAGATCTGAGGGACCCCGGTTTTGCTCATATCCGATGAGTCTCAAGCTGATAAAGGGAAGGGCTCCCAATGGGGGGGAAGCTGTGCCAGGGAATCCTGGCGTCTGCGTTTTCGATGTCTCGCTCCTGTACTCCGTAACTCTGCGGACATTACTCCAACAAGCGCCCTTTCCGCCGCCAGCCCCCTCTATAGCCGCACAGTCTGTCATGGTTTGACGTCGGGAAGATTGGGTTGTGTCTCATAAAATTTTCTCTTGGACTCTCTTGGGTTTGTTGCAGTCGGTGTTGGGGGTGACTTGGATCGCGTCATGGCTGCAGTTCTCGTACGTCTGCTAGCAAATGGCTAGGACTGGGCAATATTAAGCCCTGTATCGACAAGGTCGCACTGCTGTATGACATCTTCGCATATTCTAGTCACCCAAAAGAAGGAGTTTCATACAAGATGCGAAATGGCCCTTACTTGGCAATCACTCCAAGGCCTCTGTGGCCACCAGACGTCCATACACTGTAGTTGCAGAGTTACGAGCTGCGAGTATCTTGTTTAACATATGATGCCTCACGACCCACATTCATCCATGTTGAGTGTTTCCCATTGCTGATTCGATCCATCTTGAGAGGGATTGGCATTGGGAAGCGACGACCTGCAGTCGATTGGAAGAATCCGTCTCGATGAGCATGCGAGAGAAACCGCTGATTTACCATTGTGATTACAGAACTCGAGGCGAGGTTCGATGAAGTCGACACGCAGTTCTGCCCTCGGCACCAAGCCACGGCGTAGGGCTTCAACCAGTAGAATTCAAGGCCTGGCTTTCCATCATCACCACGCCCATGTTCACCAATATTCAAGCTCAAAGAGCGCCTCCTTCCGGAGGTCACGGGAGCGATATGCCACCAGCCCCGCGAACCGTACTTGAAATCGCAACTCGGAAACAATGGCCATTTCTCATCCCTCACCAAGCCTCGCTTGGCTCCTAGAAAGAGACGCAGTCTGCCTCTCATAATGGGCGGGGAGAAAACGCGGCCCGGACGGACCTTTCCTCTGTCCATTGTCCACAAGTACTACCCTCGCGCCTGGGACTGCCGACTGCCGTTCTTGCACCCAGTCCTCAAGGCCACCCGTCCCAAGCTCATCAAAGCAGGCATAATCAGCGCGCTTCTCGTCCAGGTGGTATTCTTCGCCCTGTTCTGCTACCTCTTCGGCGCGCTGTACCAGCAAGGGCCGCGCACCCACAACCTCAGCGTGCTGTGGGTAGACTACGACGGCGGCATCATCGGCCAGGCCGTCAACGCGGCCTACGCGCGGCTGAGATCCGACCAGTTTCCCACTCTTGTTGCGCGGTCCGCCTCGCAGTACCCCTCGGCCGACGCCCTGCGCGGAGCCGTGTGCGACTCGGACTACTGGGCGGCGATGTACACGGCGGCAGGGTCGTCTGCCAACCTCGGCCTCGCCATCGCCGGGCTCAACACGTCGCAGTACAACGAGTCGAACGTGCTCTTCTACATCTGGAACGAGGCCAAATACCCGGCCGTGATGGACGGCGCCTTGTCCAGCAACATGGTGGCCCTGTCCAGCGCCGCCCGCATCTCCTACGTGGCCCTCAACGGCACGGCCGCGCTGGCAACCATGCCGCCGGACAACCCGGCTGCACTGTCCGTGTTTGCGAACCCGTGGACCGTCACGTCCATCAATCTCAAGACGACGACGCAGGGCGCCCGCGCCGTGTACAACACCATTGCCATTGTCCTCATTCTCCTGCAGAACTTCTTCTTCCTCGCCACCATCAACGGGCTGTACGTGCAGTTCAAAATCTACAACCGCGCACCGCCCAGGTTCATCATCCTCATCCGCGCCATCATATCCTGCGGGTACACTTTTTTCGGGGGCCTGCTCATCACCGCGGCCATCTGGGCCTTCAAGGCAGGCTGGAACGTCTCGGGGGCCGCGTTCGTCCTGGACTGGATGACGTTTTGGCTGCTTAGCCACGTCAGCTTCCTCGTGCTCGACGTCTTTTCGATATGGATCCCGCCGCAGTACGTGCCGTTTGCGCTCGTCACCTGGGTCATCACCAACGTCACCTCTGTCATTGTGCCGTTCAGCCTGTCCAGCGGCTTCTATCGCTGGGGGTACGCGCTGCCGGCGCACGCGGCGTACGAGGTCCTCACGGATATATGGTCGGGCGGCTGCAACCCGCACCTGTACTATGCCCTGCCCGTCTTGTTCTCGTACGAGGTGCTCGGGAACCTGGGGACCAGTCTGGGTGTATACAAGCGCTGCCACCTGGCGGTTGTGGCGGAGGAGGCCACCAAGCAGGCGGCGATGCTGCTGGAGCAGACGCGAGAGAGGAGGCAATCGAGGGCGAATGGAGAACCCCTCATTGCGGGGGGAAGCGGCCAGGTGGCCGGCACGAGGACGGAGGATGCTGAGGAGTCGGAGCGCGAGCAGAGGGAGGAGTTGGAAGAGGAGGACGAACAGGCTGCGGAGGACATTCAGAGGCTGGAAACACAGGCAACGAGGATATATTCCAACTTGGGGCCCGCTTTTCAGCTGGTTGGTTCTGACGAGAGGTAGGGTCAGGGTTAGGGTTAGTGTCGGACCCCTCTTGTTCCTTGGTAGTACGGAGTACCTAGGTACCTAGGTTATGACTCAGTCTAACTATTTCTGCCGCCCCCAACAGACCGGAGTTTGGTGGTCAGCAATGGGCAACATTTCGAACCTTGATGTTGTACGGGGACCATAATCGTGGTTGTACAGAGTCCATTGACTTATTCCATTGCTTCTTTGGCCCGGCTCAATTGATGGCTAACATCCACTCGTTCGCTACCCCGCGGCGATATCGGCGCAACGAATGCGTAAAATGGAGCCATCAACCCAAGTTACTCCGTACCGCTTGGCTTACGCCATTTTTCATCCGTCATCCCACGCTGCCATTGCGAACCGCCGCCAATTGATCCGCTCCGGAACTTTGGTCGCACCGACATCTGGAAAACTCGACTTGTTGAAGCGCCTCAAAATTTTCCATTCCACGCATCTGCACACTCCTGCATTGCAGCTTGGCCCATGAAGTCCATGCGATCCGGCAAACAGTAGGAGACTGCACTGCTCCCGCAAGCACCGTCCAGGCACTCTGTTGGCACTCTGGCCACTCCAGCCTCAGAGGCCAGACCAGACCATCTCGAAACCGCGCAACCCGCCCGACCTTCCCACAATGCCCCAATCGGAACCCACCGACGGCCGAGACACGCCCGTCTCGTCTGCATCGGCAGGCGGAGGAGGAAAGAGACGCAAAAGCAAGAACGGCGATGGCAGCACCAGCAGCAGCAACAGCAGCAAGAAGCGCGAAAGAGGTGACAAGGACGACGGGGGCGTCACCAAGCTGGCAAACGGCCCTCACGGCGACGGCCTGCGCCGCTCCAGCATCAGCAAACCAGGCCGCGACCGCCGCGACGAACCTGAGCCCAGGACCAAGCGCCAGAAGAGGGAGAAGCGCGACAAGAGCGAGAAGCGGCGCCAGACGGCAGCCGACGACGACGAAGCCAACAGCAGCAGCGGCAAGCGGGACGCCTCGCGGTCGCGATCTCTGGCGCGACTGGAGAGCCCCGTCATCGACTTTGACGGGCTCAGCCGTCCCAGCGTGGGCGCCCGCGACCGGCTGGAAGAAGGCCCCGAGGCGGCGGCGGCGCGGCTCGACCGCATCAAGGGAGCCGTCCGCACCATCCTCGAGTGCGTGGGCGAGAACGCGGACCGCGAGGGCCTCCTGGCGACGCCGGAGCGCTACGCCAAGGCCATGCTGTACTTTACGCGCGGCTACGAGCAAAACGTGCTCGACATTGTCAACGGCGCCATCTTCCAGGAGGGCCACTCCGAGATGGTCATTGTCAAGGACGTTGACGTCTACTCGGTCTGCGAGCACCACCTGGTGCCCTTCACCGGCAAGATGCACATCGGCTACATCCCCAACAACGCCGTCATCGGCATCTCCAAGCTGCCCCGCATCGCCGAGATGTTTGCGCGCCGCCTGCAGATCCAGGAGCGCCTCACCAAGGAGGTCGCCAACGCCATCTTCGAGGTCCTGCGGCCCCAGGGCGTCGCCGTCGTCATGGAGTCGAGCCACCTGTGCATGGTGATGCGCGGCGTGCAAAAGACGAGCAGCACCACCGTCACGAGCTGCATGCTCGGCTGCTTCGAGCGGAGGGACAAGACGCGCAACGAGTTTCTCAGCCTAATCAACGTCAATGCCCGTTGAGGGCCTTTGTCTTTTTTTTTTTTTTTTTTTTTTTTTTTTGTTCTTTTTTCAACTCTACCGCTTTCTACCCCTCCACCCTTTTTCAACACATCGTCGTGGGCAACAAGGGGGGTTATTCACTCTGCGTCGGGTGCCTCTGCTTTATTCTGCTGTACCTACTAGCGAGTTCACTTTCTGATGGCAGACAAGCGTGGCATGGTAATATAGGCTCATGCTTTTTTTTTTTGTTTTTTTGTTTTTTTTTTTTGGTTTCATTTCTCTCTAGTTACGCACGCACATGGAGTGTGCTGCGTCCGCACCTGTTCTGTACTAGTAGGCACGACTGGCTCGGCCATGGGGCCTACGAATTGTTCATGATACTGGGTGCTGGCTCCTATAACAATGTGGCTTCGTTGCCGCTCTCGCGCACATGCTGTGTCCAATTGTCCACGGGTGTGTTAGAACCATTCGACGCCATCCTGTCGCATGCATGAAGGGCCTAGATGCCAGCCGAACTGTGTCACCCATTCCCTGGGTGTTCCGTGACTTCTTGCCGGCTGGGACGTCTTGTCGCATTCGTCGTGTTTCGCAAGTCTGCGTGAACCGAGAAGGCCCTCGTGGCCTTGGACAACAACTGAACAAGCTGCAGAGCAGGCCGGAGTCGGCCCCGATGCTATTGCTGCATGATGATACAAACCGCGTATCTATATAAAATACAAGAGTCTGAGAGAACAAAAAATACTGCCCATCTTGCGATGTGATAACCCCAACAAACATCATCCACCCATGGCGATATCGCAAACGCCGTACGCAATCGTCCTGCCGTGCCTATTCGCCGCCAAGGGCCTCCCCCTTCAAACATCACCTCGAAATCATCCCCATGGGCGACACCGCAAGTCCTGCCGTGCATATCCGCAGACGGCCCGTCGCAGGGCACATGCCCCTGCTGACGATGCACGACGGGCCAGACGAGAGCTGTCACGTCATGGCAGTCTCCAATCTACCGCACTCCTTGAACTCGTTCAAGATCGGGCCCGCCTGACACCATGCGCTGAGAGGACTTGGTCGCCGCACACTCGGGCGTCAAGCACAGGTAGGCTGCGGATGTGTCGGCGGGCGACTCTCGCGGGGAGGTTTGCGAGGAGGAGCCTCTGCTGGAAGAGGACGAAGCGCGTCACGGTGGACGGGATGCCCAAGCGGGCGTTTCACGCGCAGAATTACAAGCTCACAGAGGAGCGCGGAGGCGAGGGCGACGGGCGGGAGGATGTCGTGGCGGCTTTTACGAGCAGCTCGGCCAGAGGGGAGATTGGGAGGATGCACTTGAATGTGGACCGCGGGAGAGAGTTCGACATCTCGGCTTGGATGACTTGTTTGACGATATATTGGTCGGGGCAGTGATGGGGTCGTTTGTCGGGGCTGTATGCCCTGTGAGGTTGATGGTGATGAAGTTGAGGGATTATAGAGCACGAGGTGGATAGTTACGCAAGTAGATTTGGACTTACACTGTTGTATAAATAGTCAAGTAGTAGACATGTCGCCGGTTACCTGGACAATCATCTACTTTGTAGTTTAGCATCTGCATGATTGATATTGATGAATGTAAGGGACTATGAGACGGGATGGCGTTTGCGTCAAGACTTGAATATACACCAGTACATCGTATATATAGTACCGGACATGTCACGCCAGTCACAAGCACCCGGCCAACTCTGATGAATAGTTTACGACATAACAGGCTTCAACAGGCTCGACGGCTCTGTCCTACTACTTCGCGGTTCCTCGACTCGATACGGCGCTGCAAAACGACGCCAATCCCCAAGTGCGACACGCGCGTTATCACTACAGTGTCACGAATGGTGGAATATTTTCCAATGAATCGAATGCATGGCCTAAATGGCGGCCCCCTTTGCCGCGTTCCGAGAGACTTACGGCATGATGGAGCGAAAGGCCGAGGGGATTTCATCGTTGCACCAGCAGCGGGGACATTTTGAGCCAGCGGTTGAAACTCGACGCTCATCACAGCACTAACTCGGGGCGCGCGAGTCATAGCCGCTCGATGCGAACAGAGGACCAGTTGACACTTTTCACAGCCGTCGTTCCAGCGGCGAGGCTCGGACAGACTGTCGCTGCACCAGAGGCTCAACTAGTCGCGGCGAGAGGAGGATACAAAATGCATCGAGCACCGTTCCGGAGCGGCATCCCGGCGTTTCGCCTCGCTCAATGGATATATGAATATACAGACGGTATACAGACGGTATACAGATGGGATGATGTTTCGGTGTCGGGCGAGAAGCGGTGGTCGAATAAGACGGGCGCGTGTTTTGCGCAAGGCGACGGAACCTCGATGGAGAGGGGATAGTCTTTCCGACAGACACGCTGCCACGACGCACACGCGGCTTTATATACCTTGGAGGAAATAAAGACCAGTCCGGTCCTCCTCAAAGGGCTTTCATTCAGTCAAGCAGTGCAATCAGCCCACCGACGTCACAACTGCCGCTGGCACAAGACCCTCTTTCGAGCCGCGCATTACACCAAGTCAAGCCCATCCGTCTGAAGCATTCTGCACCATTCGCATTCGCCCCACCTCGCTCATCTCTAAAGTCCAAATAGGAAACTTCCAGACGGGTTCCCCTGGGCTTTGGCCCGCCCGTGGAAGAGCAACGCCCAGTCGGAGAGCGAGGCCGCCCTCCCAAGTTGGCCCTCCCGGATCGGGTTCACAGGGCACAGCCGCATCATATTGTAGGGCTGCGTTAGGGCGTGAAACGGCAGATACGAGGCGAGGGCGGGATCCCTGCGGTTCCTTGAAAACTAGCACTCGAGACTATGAACTTGTCCCGTTCCCCCATCCCAAGTTTCCATATCTTTCTTCCCTTCCCGTATCTTTTCTTCCTTGTCGTCTCGTGCGACTGTCTTTCTTTCCCGGGCCCAGCGATTCCACCATCTGGCTGACGGGTGAATAAAATGGCCATCTTTCAGGAAAAAGGCCGGTGGCCGCTAGTCCGGCGCCTGCGCTGGCTGAGAATCGGCCAATACGTGCTGAACGTGACGATAATAGCCATCAGCGCGTTCCTGCTCGCCGTGCTGATTTCCAACGACGCAGGACTAGGAGGCAGCGTCACGCTGGCAATGGTGGTGGTGAGTCTTGTTCCCTTGTTGCAACTATCGCCCCGTCCGTGTTTGCTAACGACGACTCTTTTCCAGGCGGCCCTGACCCTGGTTCTCACCTTTGTGCAGCAGTGTTTCGGCACGCGCCTGGCCGGATACCGGCGACGCGGGTGTCTCATCTTCTTCATCTTGTTCGACCTTCTCTGCCTGGGGCTGCAGGTGCCCCTGGTTGCTGTCCTGGCGGCAGCCGGCCTGCCCGTCGACTGCCACGGCATCGCATTCGGCAGGGACCCTCATGTCTGTGAGTATTGACGGGTGCGCAGGGTAAAACGTGGACTGCTGCTGACCTGCATCGTAGTCGGGGAGTCTGGCCGTGGACTGACGCCGACTTTCTGCGCCGTGCCCAACGCCACCTTTTGGCTGTCCATTATTCTCATGTACGTTTTTACTTTGGGAAGCTGGGGGGGTTTGTGCTGACGGTTTCTGCTTAGGTTGTCTTATATTTACACCATTAGCCTTATTACTCGACAGATTGTCGCGGTGAGCGGGGAGCTGAAGCTGCTCCGGCAGGAGGAGAAGGACGTTGCGAGCCAGGAGCGCATCACGGCCATCATGGCCGCGCACCAGGCTCCCCCGCGGACTCGGAACCGCGCGCGGCCGAGCCAGGTCGAGACGGTGGACTTGCGGACCGAGTCCGTCCGGGGCATGGGCGAGCGTGATGCCGGGCCGCCGTGGTGCCGCCGGCTGCAGGCCCGGCGGCTGAGGAGCCTCCGCCTTATATGTCTGCTCGGCCGGCAAGGGATTTAGCGACGAGCTTGAAGAAGAATTAACACATGGGGGGTATTTTGTTTTGACATGTAAATGTAACGAGAATGGGCTTTGGGGGAAGAGGAGGCGGTATGCCTGTACAAGGGGGTGTTGCCGTGCGATCAATGGTGTGCACGCGGCATGGCAACCAAACCGGACGCTTCATGTACAGCCCATCTTCAAGGTTCTAACAAGATGGTAAATGCGATATTGTACACTAGGAAAGTCTACACCACGAACTCAGTTGCCCGCGCCGTCGTCCCCTACCTAGTTCGACACGCCTAACGTAAATCTCTGGTCGTTGGCGTTCGCACAAGCCGCGTCAGACTCTCTGCGCCGCGCTCGACAGGCACTGCCAGCCGTGGCTGCCGGGTTGAGCGGTGTGCCGGCGCGGCGAGGATTAGAGGTAAGGAGCCCATGTTGAATTTCGAGATGGCTTATGGGAGATGGAGGTGTTGGGTCGAAGCTGCGAGAAGGATGGATAGGGGAGCGCTGGTTGCCTTGTGGTTCGCGACATGGTGGTTGAGCGCGGGTGCTCTATATAGCTTGGAAGGAAGAATACCATTCGAGATGCTAGCATTTCTGCAGTTTTCAACGCCGATAGTATCAACGTATTTACTCGGCGCTTCACCAGACAATGTGGCAGTTCCATCGAGTCTGCAATTAATAGAATAAGTCTTGTTAAAAATCTTTATCGTATTTTAGAAAATGAGTAGGTAGTATATATCCGTCGTACACCTCGACTGCGGCCCGTTTTGAGACGGGATATGGGACGAAACGCGGCGCCAACGTCAAACTCTTGGGAAGATGGCCCCTTGTCTTGGCTTGTATCGCAGGTTTCGTTGTTGGTCATCATGCCAACATGACTAGCTCATGCGGGAGGAGCGAATATGGCCGACTGGCTTGGTCAAGCCCATCGGTTGGATGGCAAGAGAATACAAGTCCCATTGAATGAGCTCAACTTGGAGGAATAGCCGTGAAAATATGATGTAACGGCAGCTCTGGAAGAGTTTGTTGGGGTGAATAGACGCGGCCACTGAAAGCCTCTCCTTACTCATACAATGGAAGTCGAAGCTCTTGGGAGTAGTTAGCCAACAAAATCACTTGCAAGACACCAGAGAGCAACATACACGAATGTAGTGCGGCGTGCAGTTGGCCTGGTCTCCGCAACCAATCCTGGCTCAAAGATTGCACGAGAAGCGGCCCCGGCAGTCAGCGTGCTCACGACGGCGGCAACAACCCAGAGGATGCTGAAGGCGGATATTTTTCCCAGGGAGTGGGTGATGTTTTGGAATGAAAAGATGATTGAACGCGACCCGTGCCTTTGAGAGAGCTTTTGTGGCAAAAACATCTTCACTTATATAGTACATCACTTATCTACTGCCACCGAAACCACAAAGGTGTTGCGCAACCACACTCTCTTCACCTGTCGTCAAGTGCTGAAAGTGCCTCGCGATATCAGTGTATACTTATAGCCACGATCACGGCCGAGTCGCCTGATCGTGCCATCTCACCCGCTCGATTTCGCACAAGCTCCGGGCCGCAGCACATAATTCTGCGGCAGACCAGGATTTGCGTCGTTTTCTGTTGACTTGTCCATAGTCGTGGTACTTACCTGTTGCTCCCCTTTTTCCTGTCTGGGACTGTTCATTAGATTCCGGAAACCTCAGTGCAACAATGCTGCCAAGTCTGGGCTCAAGTATCTGCTCCCGGGCAAGTATCCTGCATCATGCAAGTTACCTCGCCCAATCACATTTTTTTTCCATGATATACTACACTCGTTCATCACCCTTTGCGCTGCCAAAGCTGCCGAATCGATTCGTCCATCATCCTGACGGATGATTATCCGTGAATCTGCTCCAGGATGCCACCATGAGTTCCTTGGACTCTCGTGTATTTCGATAGGGAAGCGGGATAAATTGCCACGCCAAGTTATCGATAATCGCATGTCTCACCCGACTAAAACCTAGTTGCTCCCCCTTCAGCACCGAGTTGGCGACATCGCCAGTGTGGCCGCCTCCCTCGGTGCCACGCAAAGAGCTCCGGCTACTGCAGTCCTTCGGCTGAATTCTAGTTATCATGCTGTGCCTCTTCTTCTGCACCCTTGGTATCAAGCCAATTGATTACACGCTTAGCCATAAATACTTACCATGAGCGGGACTTCATGTCAGCTTTCCTTTGTTATGTTATTGTATGTTACAAATGGCATCAATCTGAATGGCTGGTTGTGTAGAGCGATCCAGAATACATCAGCGCCGCGTAAAAACTTGTCTATGAGCAATAGCAATAAAATCATTTGGTTTGCCGGTACATGGGAGAGGGAAGGCTTCGTATGGTGGCGCCCAGGCTAAAATAGTTGGTAACTGATAGCATTACGTTTATGTTGACTTGGGAACAGTCAAAGGATGTGACCGCTCGCCTTTCCCGGCGGGAGCAAAGATTTGTCCACCAGCGGCATATCAGCTAGAGGTGCCACGTGGTATATTTACAGTGGCAATGACTCAGCTATCAGTTGATGAAATAGATCACACTGTGTTGATTTTTGCCTATATCGTGCTGGTTTTCTGTATATCGCGCTTCTGGGTGGCTTGGTTACATAATGTGTTGCAGGATCAAAGCGTCCATGCAGGCAAATATTCTCCAACTAGTGCCCTCTGAATAGTCCCCATAGTTCAAAAGATCTTTGTATGCTCGGTCAGTGCCAGACCACTGCTGTGTTATTCTGTGTGTCTTCCCAAACAGCAAGTAGAGCCCACTCTGTGGGCGAATATTCATCCCGGACTGTCAAAGTCCCAAACACAAGCTAGGCAAAGATCGCGACACAAGGGCCGTTGGACAGATTGGCAGACTCATTACAAAGAAGAAATCATGTAGTTGCATTCATATTACTGCCGCAACGGCTATAGATATTGTGCGCCCTCATTGAAGCGGAAGATTAAGAGCTGTCCCGACTCGCAGCCAATAACAACCAGTTGACCCTATGAATTTGAACTCTCACAGTGTGGTCCTCAGCTGGGTGATACATCTTTGGCAAGACAATGAGCTTTTTTCCATTGCAAGTGATCCATTTCTGAGGGCCAAACTCCTCGACGCCATAAGGACACCATGGCTCGGGTTTTATCCACGGCGACTTTTCACCATTGCCTAGGTCTTTGATAAGTATGCATCCTCGTTCTGTCACCACGCTCTGCGGGAACTCAGCGTTGACGTGCATTGAGCAGGCCAGGATCCTTTTTGGGCTGTAAGCTTGAGCTGGCAGCTCGTGTTCCCAGCTCCCCAAGTCACGTTCCATATCGATGTCCCTACCGCATCAGATGCGACGAACATTGTTGAATCTGCCGAGAACGTCATGTAAGAACCTGATACGACATACTTTCCATCTGGTGAAAACAAAACGCCCATGATGAAGGCTTCATGGCCACGAAGTACTCGTGCCCCTTGCATATTTCTTTCTTTCCCCTCTTCCTCCTGGCCCGATTTAGCGCGTGCGACCTTGGATTGTGTGATATTCCACACACGTACGATCCTATCGTCAGATCCTGAAGCTACAAGTCTGCCATTTCGCGATAATGCCGCGCACCGTACCCGATTTTTGTGTCCATAGAGAACACGCGACTTAGAGTTGCGATCCACCCCCCAGATACGGACAGTCTGGTCGTCGGAAGCTGATATCAATTTGCGAGAATCATGGGCGAATGCGAGTGATTGGACCTCTTTTCTGTGCTCACATATTCTTCGTTGTAGCAGGCCTGAGTTTCCATCCCACAAGCAAATCAAGCCATCCATAGAGGCCGATGCAACCCATTTCCCATCCTCGGATATTGTGATACTTGTGATGGGCCACGTATACGGTGCATTTTGGTCTCGTCTTACACCAACTTCTGACTGCACTTGGGCTTCATCTTGACTGTCGTAGTGCCAGATGCAAGTGGTTTCGTTCCTCGAGCAGGTGGCAACGCATGTCTCAGAAGGAGAGAATGACAAGCCATTAATGCTTTATTTGTGGTTTAGTACTATTAGTGACTGTTCAACGTCCCATGGTTCTCGCCATATTCTGGTTGTTCTGTCCCATGATCCAGATGCTAGAAAGGAGCCATCAGGTGAGAAAGAAACTGTTGTTACGCGATCCCTGTGTCCACTTAGAACCTTGGGAGGAGCCTCCGATTTCCAGTCCCAGACGCATACTTTGTAGTCGCGGTCTGTTCCGGTAGCGATATATTTTGAATCTGGAGAGAAGGCAAATCTGGCCGCGTATTCCATCGTACATGCAGGCACAGGTAGCTCCTTTTGCAACCTCAACATTCGTCTTGCTTGTACACCGGACTCTGAGTCATCAACGCATCCATTCACGGCATGGCAATATATGCCATTGTCCAGTTTCCAAATAGAAACATGCCTCGATGACGTCAGGCCCAGTAGACTACCATCTTTCGACACTCGGACCGACTCAATATTTACTCCGTGAACACGGACATCTTGATGTAAGATGACCTCAAAACATGGAACCCTCCATATAATGATGGTATTTTGCACCGATGCCACTAGCATGCTTCCATCGGTTGAAAAGCTCACGTCCCTGACTGTATCTGGCTCGTATTTGGGCAAGTACCCAATATCCAGTAACCTCTGCTGGATCCCAGTAGAAATATTCCAAACCTCTATAATATTACAATCTGATGCCGCTATAAATCCTGTGGAAGAGAAGGCAATGGTATCCACGTCATTTACAGTATATTTCCCATTGCCAAAAGCTCGAAATGTATGTTGCACATTCCCCGAAACGGTGTCCCAGTGACGGACAGTGCCATCATTAGAGCCCGAGGCTAAGAGCTTGCCATCGTAAGAGTAGGCGCAGCAATCAACAAAGTCTGTGTGTCCCTCAAGGATATCGATGGGAAGCTCCCAAGACTTTTTGAAGGTTACCGGGCCTTCTAGGCTTGGCCATTCTTGCTCAAGGTGTGTTTTTTGGATAATGCTATTGCGAGGCCAAAACAGAAGAGTATTGCTGGCGTTAGAATCAGTTTCATTCTGAATCATCTGTTGAAAATTGATCAACCGATGCGTCTCAAAGACGATGCTCAAAAATTTCTGGTTCCGATGGACCCTATCATCCAATTTTGGCTTCAGGTTGAACTAATAGCACATTAGTATCGGTCTTGTGACTAGGCACCCCTTTCAGCGGACTTTTGTCAAGACGAGATGTAGAAAAACATACCTGAACATGGCTTTTTAGCTCTGATATCAGAGTCTGAGCTTGAGATAGCCACTTTTTAGATACCAAGAGATCCAGCCATTTTAAGATATTCTCAGTAAGAAAGTTGATCACCGTGTCCATCACACATTCGGCATCATCTATTCTACAGAGATGCCGCATCCAATACAGTGCCGGATAGGTTTTGGGGACGGGCGCATCCTCAGTTTGGCTCTCGCATGAGCTTTTTGAAGATGAATCCCAATATTCCGACACGGACTTGAGACAACGTTCCGTAATTTGCGCATGTGTTTTAGAGAAATCATTGATGGTCTCTTTGATAATAAAGTTTCTGGCGGTTTTGCGTGAAAAGCACACCGCTATATCACGGAATTCGAGGGATCCGAAACATTTCTCAGCAAGGATTTGGATTTTGAAATGTGATGGCATGTTCAAAAGTGCTTCCAACTCTGTAACATCAAGAGGACTAAAAGCGGCTGCCATTGTACGCAGCACGTCGAGGCAGAGCTGAAAGTCATTGAAAGGTAGATTCACAAGTTTGTTGTACAAGAGAGAGTATAGGTTATTGGTTGGGTCTGTATATGCTGATGTGTGATGTGACAGCTGTTTAAGACTATCCGAAGCATGCCAGGGATCTTCCCGTTGTATCCCCTGACACCCTATGTCCACTCGTAGGAAACTTCCCGACGACGCCTCGCGTAGGAGGTTTGTGATTTCGATTCGGAATCCGCTCCCCAGATTCCACCGACTCGCTATTTGGTAGACTTTGGGGGGAATGTAAAGCGGATTCAAGATGTTTTGCACTCTGTCATTTTCGGCATCAAGATCTATGCATTGTATTTTCTCCATGGGAAGGTCGCTTGACTCAAAACTGTCCTTGAACCACTCATTTGAGCCGGATATCAACCATTTGAACTTGTCCGACAATCTCAGCGTTGTCATAATGAATGATATAAAAGACCCTGGGCCCTCGACGCCGAACTCAATGAGGAAAATAGTTGACTCAAACATTTCGTCGCCGACCATGGCATGCAGGAGTAATGTTAGAGCGCAAACATCATGGAAGTCCGAAAAGTCCCGCCTGCCTGTTGATTTGAGAGCATCAGTCAGGTGTCTGTTCAGCAAGGGTTGGTCTACCAGCACGAGGTAGATGAGACTCCTAAGGACAGACAAGACGCTGTCCACTTCATTTTCGCCAATACCGCAAACTGAAAGTGATAAAAACTTGGGTTCTGAACTCGACCTTCTCTGTAGCCGATATTCATGAACAATTGACCAAATAACCATCGGTCTACAAGCATCTGGTGCACCACTGATCCATAGCATACGTGCGTCTCCTTCGGAGAAGCTGGTGTATTGGGAGGTCGAGCTCACCCATTTATAAAGACTTTTGATGGTTCGGGTATCCAATTCTCGATTGCTGTTTCGCTCATCGGTTGCGCTCAAGATGTCCAACGTGATGCCCACATCGCTCTCCTTAGGCTCCTGCTTCCCTTGGCTGGTCGCATCAGCTTTCTTGCCATCAGAGGGCATAGCAAGGTGCCAGATATCAATTTTGTCATCGCTAGCGTGAGAGCATGTAATCCGACGTTCTGCGGTCATTACGTCGGAAGCGTTCAAGGTTACAACTTCGGAAAGCAGGCCTTGATTGACCCGGGCAAAGCTATCCACTCGATCGCCCATTTGTTCGGAGTAAATGATGCGAGCTTGATATAGAAGAACTTCTAGGTAGAGATTAATTATGCGGTTTTGCAAGCTTCCTTTATCGCTCAAGTAATAGCCTTTCTTGATTTGATCACTGTTAATGCCATCAAGAAGCTTAGGGAGAAGAGTGTACCCGGGCATGCTGGATACGACGTGATCAACGCCGGACACTACTTCTGGTCGGGCAGAAGAACACGAAATCAACTATATAATCTCCAATTGTTAGTATTCCGCTCGTCATAGAACGCTAGCAAGGGACTTGTGCAGCTAACCTCTACACAAAGACATGCTCCCGCCCATGGTAGGGCTGCTTCCTCAATATTGCAGAGTAAAGATTTGATCACATTTCCCGTTTTTCTAGAGAATTCGAACGACTGTATGCCAGAATCGATATCTTTCTGGGTGTTCAGACAGAAGTTGGTGAATTTTTGCGCATGCTGTCGCCTTTCTTGATGATTTGAACCTGAAAATAGGTTTTCATTTGCGTCAAATACAGGAGGTTTCCGCCCTTGTTCCAAATCGTTTACGTACAAACATAGCGTCATTGTTCTTTCGTAATGCTCTAGTAAGTCGTTATGTCGTGGTCTTAGATTGTCATAAGCCACGTCCCACAAGTTAGAGACCGCTTCATGAAAAGATTCCGCCGAATCTACCTTGCACAATGTGGATGGTGCCGAAGCAGGTGTACCTTCAACCTCATTTAACTGCGGACTGACTTTATCTGACCCCTCTGGATCTTCGATCGAGGTGTCGGCGAACGTTCCGCCCTCTTTGGCTGCTCTCTGTGGCTTTTGTGTCGTTTCGAATCCCTCCGCCGTTAGCTTGGGGCTGAAGGTCATATGTTCACTTGTTGGGGATTTTGGGTCATCCCCTTGGCCTCCTGTGTTTCGTCTTTTCAACTTTTCGGGGCTGAAATATTGCCCAGCATCCTCGTTAGATTGGCCATGGTGCTCCTGAAACTCTATGACGCACAAAGAACGTAAAGGGAAGGATTGTTGCCAATAGAGTGAAAATTGAAGTAGTCGTCGGTGGGTTGTTACTTGGGAAGTATTATGGTCATTGATGCCCGAGAAAGAGAAAGCATTGAGGTTGGGCATTGCTAGGAGTACCTGTCTCCCTACCTAGGGGGTAGATGTATTCAATGTAGTATGATGGGGATGGACTGAGACAAAGGCCTGGAACAAAGGCCTGGGCTCCTCAGTAAGGCGAGAATAAGTTGGTTTTGGAGTCGAACACGTCCGGACTGCTTCATCTTGCTGTCCAGCACCAAAACACCAAGTTTGTGGAACTGTTTTTGCGGAATTATGACAATTCCATCACTAGCACGAGTCATAATTATTATCCACTGTAGTACAACAACAATGTCATAGAGGATGGAAAGCACAGTCCCCGAGATCTGGGTGACGAGAAGAGCAAAAGAACACACGAGGACATCCGCAAGCTCCTAGTCGCTGCCACTATCAAGCAGAAATGTGGATAAGATGCAGGACCTGCTTGAAATTTTTCAGCACTCTGATGGTGTGTTGGCACTCGGTCTACCTTTCGTCTCATATAGCTGCCATTAACTCGTTACTTGGTCGTTCTTTAGAAACTGGTAAGCACAGTTTATCCATCCCTCGAAACTTTCATCTTGGAAATGAGCTGATAATTTAGTCAATGAATTATGCTTTGATCTTTGGAGATTCAATTCGAAGCTCAATCGCGTCTCCTATTTTGTCACTTACTCACCCAGCATCAAGACGATGCGAAGCTGTTTACTTATGAAGAGACGACCAGATATGCCGAGTTTCCGGCTCTAGATTTGAACATGAATGAAAAAGAGATATTTAGTGATCAAACTCAAGCCGATCATGACGAGATTTTTGACGCCCTGGATTGGCTGCGACGTAAAACCGTTAAAGACATCATCGAACTGACAGTTCCAGACAGGCTTGTGAATCCGTATGACGAGGTTAGATTAAGCAAATATGTTGAGAAATTCAAGGGAGAAGTGCGTTTTCTCGACATATCCATATCAGTTTTCAAAGATTCGGACTCTAAAGAACACGGTACACTGCAACGAATCCGAGAGCTCCATCTTTATTCAGCGGCAAACGAGCGACAATTCAGAATTGGTTGAGTGAGGATGGGATTCGTCTTTTTACAACCGTAAGTTCCACGGATGTCGTGCTCCTCTATTTGTCCGTTATACATATCACATGTTTACAAACCACGAATACTAGCTCACTACCCTCGAAAATTATGTTGTGCAGGTTTATGTCCCACGGCCAGTATCACCGCGCCAAGCACTAAACCCAGTGCGAAGGAATTAATGACTGAAGAGAATGCCGGGCCACAGTCAAATTTATTGGAACAGAGTTCAGGAGACTGAGTAATGAAATAAATAACAAACGAACAGCTATGGGTCATGAGAAGCTCGTAGTGCGCGTCAGTGTCCGTCCATGGAATCCAACTCGTGAAAGAGTAGCCGACTTGGAAGAAATGTAAGTCCATGACGCTGTCACTCGGAGCACGAAGCCATAAATTCACTCTTTTGCTGACCGATACCAGAGCTGACCGGGCCGTCCCAAAACTATCTCGTTTTATTAAAAGCTACCATACCTACGTGCAGGACCGGATGACAGAAGACTCTAAACCATTCCAGCCCGTTCGAGTCGCTGTGATCGATAATGGTGTTCTAAGCATTTCTCCATCACATGAAACCCATTCGGCTTTTCCAAATGGCCTGCATACTTTTAACAATCTATCCGCCGATGATAACGTGGAGGGCTCGTCCTCCAAAAACATGTCTCAAGGTGAATACCAAATCGATAAAAATGGCAGACAAAATACTCTGTCGTCACCCATGAAGAAAGGGCAATCCTTCGTCGAGGAAAATTTTCGCGTTAGTCCTTGGTTTTTTGCATCCGACCCGCATGAAACCGAGATGGCAAATCTAATATGCGCTATTGACCCATGTTGTGATCTCTACGTAGCCAAAGTCAACGAAGGGAGATCTGGCATCATCCCGGCGCGAGTCGAGCGGGTGAGTAGAGTAGCCCCTGAATACTCCCTATGCCGATAACGTGGTAGATCGAGTGGTCTAGACGCGATTTCCGCTAATACTTGATGGCTCCATCCCTGTTCAGGCAATCCGATGGGCAATAAAGCAAAAGGTTGACATCATTTCCATGAGCTTCGCCACTTTGGAGAGTACGGAGGGACTGAAAGAAGCCTGCGAGGACGCCGCAAAGGCAGGCATCATAATGCTATGCAGCACCCATGACGAAGGATTGAATATCGTTTCCATCTATCTTCCATGAGACCCTAACCATCAAATCTTGTGACGAATTTGGGGCGGTGGCTAAAAATGCGCCGCAGAACTATGATAATGCCATCCGGGGCATGGACGTGGCTGCGGGCAAGATCCCCTTTCTCGAGTCGGAAGATTACATCTCGGGAAGCTCAGTCGCAACTGCTATTGCTGCGGGACTGAGCTTGATCTTATCCTGCGACCGACTGGCTCAGGGATACAAGAAGTATCAGAAAGCCGAGAGGACTACAATTCTTAGACATCATTTTAAAAAAAATGGCTTTCGAAAACCAGAAGTACATTCTTCCGGAAAAGTTTGCTGGGATCGACAAGAAGATCAAGGATGGCAGAGAAGTTGACGCCCGAGCCATCATAGAAGGACTTTTCAGAGACGAGATATACGGGACATCGTATTGGTAGTGATAACTTGGCGGACTCTGTTTTCGGATGTGTGTACCTGTGTATGACAGAAACTACCTACGGTTGTATGACTTGTTTTCATCCACAGCTCATGCAATGTATTCGGTGAAGTATGGCTCCGCAATAAAGTTAATTTGGATTTTTTCCATGGTCAGAGATGATGGTTATGTCGGTTCTTCCGCCAGCGTGATACCATGTGCGTCTTGGATGGCCCCCGGTACTCGAGGACTCCTCCCCTTTCTCAATTACTGTCTGCCACGCCAGTGATTTTTGAGTCGGAGTGCAAACGTGGGCAGAGAATCCCAAGAGTGGCAATTGCTAAAAACTCACGATGACGGCGTACAAACTTCGAGTCCACCTCCATCAGACTACTCCATCACCAGTCCCTTCATACCTCCCCAACGGGTGCAAGCCCACAACTCGATGAACGCAAGGTCTTTGACAGCGCCTTGAACGACTCCAGCTTGTGGGACCGGATACGGGTGCGATTGACAAGTCTAGGCTTTTCTAATAGCCGTTCAAGATTGCCAGCCAAGATTGACGTCAGTTACCCCAAGGTATGTGGCGGCACACGTGGGTGGCTTCTTGAGCGAAGGTGAACGGTGGGTCAATATTGTACATTGACAGTCGAAGGGTTTCGCATGTGTCGTCGCATTGCTACTTAAGGTGGCGCTGGGCTTGCCTCTGCGTCCGCGTCTGCCTCCGAGCCCGAAATTCCCGAGATTTTTGACTCTGGATGACAACAACTGGGCAAAGAGCACCCCAGTCATCTCCAGCTCATCAATCGATGCCACCGCGCATGATGAGTCCATGAACTGGCCTTCGCCGGCTCGTTATTAGACTCTTATACGACCCGCAGACGGCCATCGCTCACAGTCTCGCCGACGGATTCGGCTTGACCAAAACTAAAGCACGCATACGTCTGTTGCGAATCCTTGATGCGTCGTCCATATATCGACATGGGCAACCAGGTCGCTCACAATGTGGCATCCCCCTGTCAATTTTATTACCCTTCATTGTAAGTTGACGTGGGAAGTGCCGAGGTGCTTGTTCAGTATCAAGAAACCGCCGGTGCTAATCCCTCCAGATGCCTGGATACTGTCTATGGGACTTTTGTCGTTCCCCGTCCTATACACATACGGCAACCTGGCGGCCATTGACGCTTACTTTTTCGGAGCGAGCGCATCCACTGAGTCCGGACTAAACACGTAAGTTTCCTCGGCGGCCATGAGATGAGGTAGCTGTGAGAAGATGAAGTATGTGTTGTATTAACACGGCATCTGCAGCGTCGACATTAAGAACCTAGCGCTGTACCAACAATTGTACCTGTATTTCATTCCCATACTTACAAACATGTGCTTTATCAACATTGTCGTCGTCGTCGTCCGCCTCCATTGGTTTAATCAGCACCTTGACAGGTTCGGTAAGCTTCAAGCTTTGCCACGGGTCGCCGATCTTCCCATGAAACCTCTGTCTCTCCATCGCGATATGTTGAGAGCTTCTGACAAGCTAATACTTTGCCTTACTGGACAGGTCCGGCATTGATCCGCGTCAAGAGGCGCAAATCTGGCAATGGGGGAGTACATTCGGATCCTGAAGTTGCTGAACCCACCGAGGTCTCATCATCCACGGCTTCAGCTGCGCTGTCTAATATCCCCAGTCATGTAGGCGATCAGCTCGACAGCCAAGGAACTAGGCAGCCTTCGAAAAATGACAATGACGGCGGGGTCGGCGAGATTCGACCGGAGCCGGAAACGCACAACCATGCCCTCGAGTTGTCTTTGGAACCGACTGAGAAACCAACCCAGCGCATTGCCTTCCATCCATCAGTGTGGGACAAGCCTACGAATTCCAGGAGAGATAGTACACTGTATATCCCTGGCCCACGTGAACGAGACAGAGGTTTGTTAGATGACCCCAAGCAAGGCCGTGGATATTCATGCTCACTTCTCCCCCTTCATCAAGGAGATCCGATTGTTGAATTGAGAAATCGAAGACTCAGTGGTTAGCTTACGACGCCCTAGATGGCATCACTTCCCAATCCATTATGTTCTTACCAAAGCCACAGACGCCGATGCGACATGCTCACCTCGCCCCAGCGATGCAGATGCAGAAGATTCGCGACGCCGCTTGACAAGAGCCAAGTCACTTGATAGAGCTGCTGGTGCAGCTGGATCCATTTTCATCATTGGAAGAACACCAACCGTTCCGCAACTCTCCAGAGCCCCAACATTGCATCGAGCAGCAGCCGACAGAATGCCGTATCTCTCCAGGAGAGCAACCATCGGACGGAATTCACGGTTTCATAATCTGACAAGCCGAGACCGCCAAGAACTGGGAGGAATCGAGTACCGAAGCTTACAACTCTTGCTCAAAGTTGTCGTCATCTACTTCTTCGGCATGCATATATTCGGGGCCATCGGCCTCGTCGGCTGGATCCTGCACGCCGATCCCAAGTACGACGCCTACCTGCAGCAGTGCGGCCAAAATAGAATCTGGTGGGCATTCTATACCGCCCAGAGCATGATGGACAACCTTGGCTTCACCCTCACGCCCGACTCCATGATATCCTTTCGACAGGCAGAGTGGCCGCTGCTCCTCTCGACCTTCCTGACCTTGGCAGGAAACACTCTCTACCCCGTCTTTCTCCGGCTCGTCCTCTGGACCATGTCCAGGATGGTGGCCCGAAAATCAGTCACGCAGGAATCTCTACAGTTCCTCCTAAACCACCCGCGACGCTGCTACACGCTGCTCTTTCCACGGGGCACCACCTGGGCCCTTTTCGGCATCATTTTCATCCTCAACTTTATGGACGCATTCTTCATCCTGATCCTGGACCTGAACAATGCCGAAGTTGCGTCCCTGCCTCCGGGTCCCCGTGTCGTGGCTGCCATTTTTCAAGCCGGATCGTCACGACACACGGGCGCTTCCGTGTTCAACCTCGCCAACGTCAGCCCTGCCGTCCAATTCAGTCTCCTCATCATGATGTACATCTCCGCCTTCCCCGTCGCGTTGAGCATCCGGGCCTCCAACACGTACGAGGAAAAGTCGTTGGGAATCTACCGAGTAGGCACGGAGGAGGATCTCGACGAAAACCGCGGGCGGTCCTACCTCGTTCGCCATCTGCAGTCAGCAGCTGAGCTTTGACTTGTGGTATATATTCTTGGGTATTTTTGTTCTCAGCATTTCGGAAGCCGGCAAGATTGAACAGCTAGCTCAGCCTGTATGGTCATTCCTTCCTTTCTTCTTTTCGCATCACTGGTGCTTGGTTGCTAACCGTGCCAGTCATTTGGGTTGTTCCCCATTTTCTTCGAGGCCGTTTCCGCATAGTAAGTCGTCACAGCTTACCCAAGGGCGACAAGAGGTCCCTGAGTTTTTTCGTTGTAAAAAAAATAATCGGGACAAGCATGCTAATGCCCTTTTCATTTCTCCAGCGGCAATGTTGGGCTGAGCTTAGGGTACCCGGGCATCAACGCGTCGCTGTCAACTGAATTCTCGACGTTTGGCAAACTTGTCATTTGTGCCATGATGATACGGGGGAGACATCGGGGGTTGCCTTACACGTTGGATAGAGCTATTATGCTTCCGGATGAGCATCTCATCGGTGCTGCTACCCGTGAACGCATTACGCGGGAGGATGAATAGCGGGTGCAGAGATGGTCCTGGTATGACTTGACGTGAGCGTCGCGTCGACAAGGCGGTCAGGCGATTAGTGACTGGTCAACAGTGAACACACCTTTGTGCTTGATCCAGACCATATAATGGAGGGCCCAGGTCCTCGTATGAAAAGGGTACGCTGCAATGGCGGATCCGTGGCGCCAACAAGCTCAAAGAGCCCAGTGTTGTAATAATGGAAATACTTACTCAAATTCGGCCCGTCGCAAATAGAGCTATTGCCGTTGGCGCAGCTTGCGCGTGTCCAAGCACATCCCCGGATCTGAGTGCCGTCCTGGCCGCCTCCTACAATTCAGCTGGGCCATGATTCGCCCTCCCAATGCCTATCTATTGCGATTTGTCTAATAGACTGGAATAAAATGGCTTGACGATGCATCTCAGCCGTCCCAACTATTTCCTGCTATTTAACGCCACTCGCTCACCTGCGTTCTCGCCTCACCGCGGCATCGCCATGCTCAGAACTGCATGCTTGTAGTTTTGCTTTGCCGGCGGCTGCAAAGTAATAAAACAACCATGTCGAATGTGCATCTCTCTCTCAATTTATCAAATGGGAAGACGATTCACGCCTTGACAAGGCTTCCAACCT
This sequence comes from Metarhizium acridum, assembly GCF_019434415.1. Lineage (NCBI taxonomy): Eukaryota > Fungi > Ascomycota > Sordariomycetes > Hypocreales > Clavicipitaceae > Metarhizium > Metarhizium acridum. Next base: position 64,380 of record NW_027094042.1, on the reverse strand, counting down.
CGTGGCACGCACACTCTCGCCCCTGCCGAATCGTGATACCGCCAGCTTCAACGCACTACATCGCCCGGACTGGCGACGCATACCAAGTCTGAAGCCAGGGGACGTGTTTCGTGGGTTGCTACTGTGAGGTGGGTTTCTGGAGTCTCGATACAGAGGATGGCGATGCTGGGGACCGTTACGCACCTGCAGTGTCGTGTTCCTAGCAGGACAACTGATGCCAAATGAACATGTTATATGTACGCCTATTTATAGAACGAGCATCGTCGTTTACTTTTACAGTATTGTGGTTGGATTGATATGGTGTGCAGGAGGGACGCTCTGAAGAAGCCAGGCATATAAATGCTCAGGTGTTTCTCTTGTACATCCCAAACCAATCCAGACAGCTTATCAAATTATCAAATCACAAACTCTTTTTCAAATTCATTCAGCTCTCCTCTTCAGCCGGTCTCCCTCGCATGTATACCCCGCAACACGCAACAACCTCACACACGCCAATTCCCATCAACTCCACGCTTCAAACATCACGGCCACGCCTCATTCCTCAACTAGCTCAACATCCGAGCCCTCTGGACTCTCTGGCCAGCTCCCCTCCGGCACAGGCATGACCGCCGACTTGGTCCAAATGTGCCTGGCCCCCTCCAAGGTGAAGCCCTCCAACGCACCGCCCTTTACCGTGAGCGTCGGTTTCGGCGTCCCATCCGGCAGCAACGGCCTGTGCAGCACCCTCACGCCGCACTCGTTGCAAAAATAGCACTCCAGCGTCGTGCCCTTGTCCGAAATACGCGTCCACACGCCCAGCTTGGACCGCACATCATCCGGCAGAGGCCACATTCCCTTGGCGGGGAAGATGGCAGACGTGCCGAACGCTGAAGAGGATTGCTTGCGGCATTCGATGCAGTGGCAGACGTATTTTGCCAGGGGCTTGGGGCGGGAAGCGTGGAAGGACACGGCGCCGCATTGGCATGTTACTTTTGGGTTGGAGTCAGCCATTGATGTTCGCGGCTTGGCGAGTTGTCGACGATGGGTGTGGTGATTGTGTGATTTGCGCTGCGTGTAGATGCGTGCGTACTCTTTGTTGTACTGCTTGGTTTGGAGCTTGGTTAAGCTGGCTACATCTGTAAGATTAGCAAGGAGTTTTATGGCGTTCTCAATTTTGGTTCTTTTTGGCACATGGTGTGTCGTGATTAACGGCTTTTGAATGATGCTCCGCCAAGTAGAGTAGCCGAGCGTGCTTGTGGCGTGCGCCGCGCGGGGAAGCTTGTAGCCTTGATTTGCTTCGCACCTCGACAACTTAAACCATTGCAACTGGTTTGTTCTGCACTTGGTATACTAGACGTCATTAAAATCCCTTGGAAATTTATAAGCCATGATAGAACAAAGAATAGTCACTCATGTATTCCAAGCTGGCAAGGGCCGTGCCAAACTCCCGCACCCGTGGCGACATCTGCCTCGTAGCTACCACGATGATAAAACAAGGTAGTGAGAACTGCTGGCCATGAGTCTCAGAACTGGTACAGTTTCCATCCAAATTACGTCATATTTTCGCATTACGTTGGCCCGGGGTGAAATTAAAGTCTCGCGAAATAAATGGAAAGGCGGCCGGCAGCCACTTACCTTGTTTAGCTTCATGTTACTGCATGCACAGCAACTTTGCCATTTCATTAATATATTGTGTACGTGACTGCTTCGGACTTACTTCACTGTGCGATCCAGTACATCACCTTGATTCATTGTATTCAGCTGTAGCGCTGCTTAGCTTTACCTGGAATAAGCATTTTGCTGGTTTGTTGAATACTTCCTCGACACAATTGCGATCTGCTGTCTTCGCATCACAAACTTGCGTGTCGCCAGGCCGCCTTTGCACCGAGCATTACCACCAAGGCGTTGAAATGTTTCCCATGTGCTAAAAGCCCATGCTTTTAGTCCTTGGCGTGCTGTGTTGAACAGAAGTTGTGGCATGTACCAAAATCACATGCCTTCCAAGCCCCAGGGTAGCCAGTATGTTCGCGAAGGCAAGCCAATAGCGCTTTGCTCTCTCAGCTGGCCCAATCCGAACCGGACACTTCAGCTGCCCCACGTCCGACGGTGTGACGTACTAACTACCGGGGACACGCAACCACAAGACGCTTTGGTATTCTTGGCGGCTCGACTACAACTCTGTTCTCTCAATCTTCGTTACCTATGCTGTAGCTCACGATGCCATCGCAAGGTAGTTTATCCACCAGCCTGTACGGCGGCCGGTCCATTGGCATAGACGCTCGCTCGCTCACCGATTCACGACCGGCCAACTATGCCAAACGGGCTGGCATTGCGGCTTCATACCCGTTGCGCGGTATATGGTACTTCCTACGTAACAAGGAATTTTGGCCCCTCTTCAGTGGGAGACTATTGCCCCTGTCGCTGATATCGTTCTTCGTGTACTTGATCCTCTTCACATTCGCCTTTTTACCGCAGTTTGCATTCCTCGCCATCTTTCATGGTTGGGGAGCATGGGTCAACGCCGTGGTTCTGACGTTAGGTGAAGGGTTGATCATCATACAAGGTCTTTTTGAGGGTTTCTTTGTCGATGAGTGTCGGGTGGACGTTTTCGACGTAAGCTATTGCAACGCGATACTCGGTCAGACACTTGCTGGTCAGCTAACGCCCTCATTAGGCAACTTTCATTAAGCTGGGCTTGAAGAACCTCGTTTCGCCTCACCGAATTCTCTTCGATGAAGCACCAAATGCTGTCAAAATGCTTGGAAAACCGACAAGCCCTGCCATATATCAACCCTGGAGCATCATACAGATTGTCGAATTGGTTGTTTTCTTGCCTCTCAACCTTGTTCCTTATGTTGGCACGCCGGCTTTCATCATCATCACAGGCACTAGACTTGGCAAGCTTTCCCATTATCGGTGGTTTCAGCTTCGCGGGCTTTCAAAAGAAGAACAAAAGAGGGAGATCAAGATTTTGACCTGGGACTATGTCTGGTTTGGTACTGTCGCAATGATTCTCGAGCTGGTCCCCATTCTTTCGTTCTTCTTCCTCCTGACGACAACGACGGGATCGGCGCTGTGGGCCGCAAGAATTGAGGACGAGCGAAAAAGGACGGGTGTCGATTCGCTTATTGTCAATGAGCAAGTTTCAACTGAAGCCCCACCAGAGTATTCCGACGATATGGCATGATGATATTGATCTCTTTTTCGAAGTGCATGCTCTGTGCCCAGCCCCGCCACGCGCTGCGCTCAACTCGATCATCGGGACCTGCGCGACTTGAAGCCTGCGCTCCGTGGCTTCTTCTCTTACTCTGGTCTCAAACCTGGCTTGCAACTTCCATGGGGGCTTTCACACATGACTTTCCTCATTGGCCGTCAACCGTCTGACACTTCCTGGCGGCCCTGGCAGCTGTTCATTGGCAATTTAAACTTGAATCTTGGCTCGGCATTTATTGCCGTAATTTCTCAGGCCGTGATAGGACAGCTCCTTTATGCCAGACCTTGGCTTGTGATAATGGCGTGACAGCCGTAGGCTAGGCACAACTTGTGGGCTGGGATTGGCCTTAGTTCTCTGGTTTCTATGCAGTATTGTGTTCAAGGGAAGGAGCTCTGGGTTTTGGCAGCTACGTGCCACGCAGCATCCAAGTTTAGGCAACATACAGTAGGGAATGCCATGGAAGAAAGAACCTTCACACTGGCCAACAAGTCTAGATGATAAGCCGCCACAGCGATCATGCATCGTGCATTTCCCACCACAAACACAATTCTAGAAGTCATAATTGACAATGGACAATGTACTTATTAGACGTGCTACTGAATACATCAGGATTGGCCGTTGACCGTTGGCTTGGCTGATTTTTTTCGCTGCGAAAGGGCCTTCCCTAGCACCTGGCAATTGTCAAACTGCTCCTTCCTCCGTCGACAGATATCGGCAACACGGCACGAGATCTCGATGTCAACAGGTCTTGGCTATTCTATGACTTTCCACGGCTTGGAAACCTGATTCTGGCCTGCCGTTTGTGCCGTTCCTGAACTCTGCCGCCCTTTTCTCTCGGCACCTGAATTCTTTTATCCTCTCACCACCATTTCTCTTTCACCCGCCATTTTGTACTCTCCTCGTTCCCGCCGACCCCTGTTCTTGATTCTCATATTCCCGCAGAAATCACTTGTTTGAATCATCTGTTTGGCCACTGCTTCATCTTGTTTGAGCATCTTCAATCCGCCGTCCGCCATGCGTGCTTCCCTTACTTTCGGGGCCGTGGTGGCCAGCAGTCTTCTGTATCAAGCTGCCGCTCAAGCAACCTATGGGCAAGTTCACCATGCTACGGCTGCGATACTTGGCTGACTGAATGACACAGAAACCCAGATGATGGCAGTGATACCGAAAACTCTGCTGGCCAAGTCGACTCCCCACAGAGCACAGTCACCGTGTTTGTCAATAGTGGTGAAAACTCCAATGGCTTTCCCAACGGGAAATCTTGTCAGATGCAGGGCACAACTAACTGTATTTGTTACGGTCTATCCTACTGTTCCCGTCTCCAACGGCAACGAGTCCCCTGCAGCCATCACCGGCACTGACGGAACTCCTGATCACACTGGTTATCGGACCATTCAAGTTTCTCCATTGGATTCTTCCAATGGAAACCGACCAACTGTCCAGGCTTTTACTACTGTTACCATTTCAGATCTCTGGAGTGGTGGTGGTTCTGATTCCGGAAACAATCCCACTTCTGTTGCTGTCTCAAACTCAGACTTTGGCCATGTCACCAGTGGATCTCCTCCTTCTGATGGCTCATCTCCTCCCGGCTCTGTTACATATGGCACCCCTGCTTCAGCTTCGGGCAAAAGTCCCGCTGAAACCAATGATTCTGGAGACAATGGAAGTGCTACTCAAGGCACTGTACAGAATGTTCCATCCAACTCGCCCTACACGACAGGTAACACTGGTCAAGTGACTGCCAATCCCAATGGTAGTGATGGTGACAACAGAGGCACTGTAGTGCATCCCTCAAACTTGTACACAGTTGTCACAGATACAAATGTTGAGTGGGTTACCGGCTCTGATGGCGGCCCAAGTCCCATTACTGTCATTTCTGAACACACCATCACTCTTGGCACCGCTGCAACTGAAGCCATTTCTGCATCAGGACCTGCTGTGACTTGCTGGACTGTTACTGGCACTGATGGAAAAGAAACTGTGATTGAATCAACTGTTACTACAAACGAGGTCAATAGCGGTGCACCAACAGCAACCTCTGCTTCTGTCACTGGACCGGATGGCAACATTTCTCCTCAGGCTGTTTCTACCGCTGTCGGCCAGCAAACTCCCGTCACAACCATCACCGCCGCCGGCGCTATTCCCGATTACACAGGGCCAGGAACTACTAGCACTACAGCCATTACTGTCCTTGGAGCTGATGGGATCGCTACTGTTCGTTATTCCACATGGGTCATCGAAACCGCTCCTATCACTGCCGCGTCTGCTACCTTGCCAACTGGTGTCTCTGTTTCCCCTGGGGCTACTCAAGCGCCATCAAACGGTCAGGGCATCACTAGTTGCACTAGCTATACTGTCCTCGGACCTGACGGCCGACCAACTGTGATTGAATCTACCTTGGTGGTTCCTGCATCCGCTGTTCTGGCTACCGAATTGCCTCAAAATCTCCCAAACGGCATCTCCATACAAGCTACAGCTATTCCTGGATCTCTGATACCCTGGTGCAGGGGCAATCACCACTCACTCATCCTACACAGTCATTGGGACCGATGGGAAGCTCACAGTTGTCGAAACTAGCTTTCTCATTCCTGGACCTGCCGCCACACCTGTTGCTACTGTAGTCCCATCCGGAGTCATCACCGGCGTTCCAGGACAAGTTACTGCCGCTCCGGGCCAGGTTGGCTCTGTCGAGATGGCATCTCAAGGGCTGACTACTTGTGTGACGTACACAGTTCTTGGCACAGATGGCCTTCCTACTATCCTCGAATCTACCGTTGTGATGCCCAACAGCAATGCGTTGCCGACTGGTACCAGCATTGGTCTTCCATCAATCGTTCCTGAGGGCCAAACCAACGGGCTTCCTCAAGGCGTTTCTATCCCCGCTCAAACTGGTTCAGGCTACACTACCTGCATTACTGTTGATGTCTTTGGCCCGAATGGTGTTGCAACTCCCGTCGTGGAAACAATTGTCTTGACGACACAGGTATCGGAACTGCAAGGCGCCACTGTCCTCGCCACCTCACTTAGGTTTCCGTCTGTTGCCCCTCCGGGTTTCAGTGATCTCCCACAAGGGATCACTCCATCAGAGACTGTTTCTGTAAGCCCAATCACCACTGCAGTCACCGTCACCGTTGTTGGACCGAATGGAGTCCCTTCGCCTGTTGTTCAGACAATTGTTATCACTCCCCAGCCGCAGGCGTTGACTTCTGGAGTCACAAACGTTGTGACTATCCCAGGTGCTGCTTCGGCCGTTTCGCCTGCCTTGGAAGAATACGGTACAGGATCTCCAGCCACTCCTACCATACTTTCCCCACCAGTAGTCAGCTCTGAACTTGGCGGTTTGCCTGTTGGAACAGACGTTGGCGCGAAACCGACCATTTTCACCATTGTTACTGGCCCAGGTGGTATCCCTGTCCTGTCGGTCGTCACTGCCATACCTCTGTCTGTCTACAGTAGTCCTGGAAATGCCGACACCAAGGGATTGCCTGTTTCTGGTCCTGCACCACAGGGCACGCCCGGCGGATATGGCTGGCAGCCGGCCGGCGTTTCTCCCGCTGGATATGGTGCCTTGTCATCTTTGTTCAATCCCCAGGCCGGCCCGATTGCAACCTTTGTCCAAACAAGCACCTGGGTCAATGTCATTCCTGAGCCAACCACAACATATACCATGAAGTTTCCCTTGACTACCCTCACTACCGTCACTGTTTCTGCCAAGGGTTCTGTTGTGAAGCGCGCTGTTCAGCCATTGAAGAGGTATGTAATTCCCTAATGAGTTCTTTAGTCGGAATGGAGTTTACTAACCCACAGACAGGTTTGCCTCCTTCGGCGCTGGCTGGGCCAATTCAACCTCTGCAAGTCTTCCGCCTTTGACTGAGAGTGCAACATTGGTTCCTCCTCCTATGGATCCTACCCCAGCGCCATCAACCTCCAGTGTTGCTGCTCTCCCTCCTGCTTCGGTAATGTGCCCGGCTGGCGGCAAAGTCGGCAATACTACAGTAAATGTGAGTGATCCAGTCGAGCCTTCTTCAACTTCAAGTGCTAATTGTCTACAGTTTGATACATTGAAGCCAGGTCCTCTTTTCAACCCGGCTGGAGACTTCTGGTTCTCAGAAGGATTCCTTGTCGCACCATTGTCACCTCAATCTGTTCAAGGGTATGTGGCCTCATCCGGAGGCCAACTTGTAGAATTTGTCCCGCCCGCTCTGACTGGTCCTGCCTCAACGGGGAGCAGTGATACAGCTGAGATTGGTGTTGGGCCAAACTCTCCCAATCCATGCTTCCGTTTCAACCTGTACAGCGCGAATCTGGGATGTGCCGCTCAGGCTACTGAGCAGTGGTGTGAGTTCGAAGTCTCTGCTTACACTTACAATCAGGCCGCCTCAAATGAAATGTCTATTGCATGGTCAGAAGTAAAGCGCGTGCCAGCCTGTCCAAGCTTCCCTAATGCCCCTTGCCCTCTTACACCAGTCACTTTTGATGGATACCAGAACATCACATCTGTACTTGTCCGCCTTCATGTTGGGCTTGACCTTCGCACTTGGTGGGCTGATGATCTGCAATTTGGCTGGACTGATAACAGCTGCGAAGCGGCCCAGTGTCGCCAAGCAGTTGCACCCCAGCCAGTCAAACGCGAAGTTGTCGAATCGGCCCTTCGACACGGTGTTTGGCGTTGGACTCCAACAGGTCACGAACGAATGGGAGAGGAATATGTTTGGGACGCTTTGAACTAATATATAGGAGTGGAGGTGAGATGGTTACTTACGAATGATTGCTGCGGGATAGATATTTGCTTGTTCAAGAGGACAAATCATGTGATGGTAATTTTTGGAAGGCGGCGTAATTGTAGACGGCTGAAAATTCGGTGTAATTGCAAAGAGATTATGGGGACAAGACCGCATGTATCATATAGTATCTTATAATTCAATCAAATGGAAATGTGTCGCATGGACATCTAGTCTGTATTCGAAAGTGAGTCGTATTGAGCGTCAGTTTACAAACTGACTGTCGTGAGGCTCAGGGGAACCACATGCATCTGCGTTCAGTATCAACACAAGGGATGATGGTGATTGGTTTGATCACAGGAACAGGACATAAAAAGGTTGGCTGCACCTGCAACGGTTTTTCTCTGGCTCTGAGAAACAATTTCCATTGTCTCAGTCTCGAATCACTCATGCATAACACAAACGTTGGGCGCGGGTGTGTTGGGTTCCGCTCCGGTTAGATTATATAGCCAAGGTCACAATGCTTATCCCAGGGACTACACTCAGCTTCACAAGCTTTCTCTTCTGCGGCAAAACGCCCTGTTTCCAAGTAGTCTTTAATAATCTTGTCGATGCACTTATTCTTAGCCCCAGCTCCTAGAAAGGTGTGCCCTGCAGCTTCCAGGATGGCCAGGCCAGCGCCAGGATAGAAGTTTCTCATGTTTTGAGCAGAACGGAGGCGTGTAACAGGATCAATCCTAGTACTGAGATAGAGATTCGGGGCAGCTAGATAGCCGGCACTGGGCTTCCCGATGGCATCTTTTCTGAATTCTGGAGACGTGAATGGCCCTGTGAAGCGCCAGTTGAAGCTTGAAGTTCCAGCCTGAACAGACGAATCGGTTGCTTGCACAGTAACTGCCAAACATGAATGAACACGACGCCAGCTTCTGTTTCATATATCTGCCACCAAGCAACGTCCTTGCCAGTGACGTCGCCGCCATCACCACAGCGGACGGGATATCCACCGTCACTTGTAACAGGACCGGAAGGATCATCGGACATATGACCGTCCATTTCATGCCGTGGTGTTTTCAAAAAGGCCAGTGGTATTGCTGGTCATGGCGGAATCAAAGTCGAACACCATGGTCTGGAAAGTTGCCAAGGGGGCGTACAAGGCGCTGAACATGTACGCGCGAACGTCGTCTCCCGTGATGATGCGCACGTCGCCACTGGGGCCGATGGGCGTCAAGTGGGTATCGTCAAGCTGCTGAAGCCACTTGTTGAAGCGACTCTCTATTTGCTCGCCAGACTTGTGGCTTGTCCGGCGCAGGGCACATCTAGAAGAGCCAGCGTGGTGGCAGCCGGAGAAGAAGGCATCGCGGACCTTGTCCGTGTCCGCCAAAGCAGTCGTCCCGCCCTAGCTAAGAACAAGCACCAACAGTGGAAATTGCTTCAAGGGTCGAGATGAGGAGTCGGAAGTGACAATCTGCATGGATAAGGAAAAGACGGCAACGTACCGGCCCCGAGGCATCATCTGTGGGATCTGCCACTCCGTCACGAATCAGTCGGCCCACGCGCTCGGGGAACAGAGAAGCAAAGCAATGCCCTACAACAGTCCCATATAAGAAACCGAGATATTGGACCCGGGCAACATCTCCGTTGCTCCCCTCGTCTGGTTCTGGTCCTCGCTGACGACATCGCAGCTGTGCGATCTTGTCCGAGACTTTCACCATGTCGCGGGCAACACTGGCGGTGCCTGAGTAGCCCATGATTTGGCTGCCATTGGCATCAGTCTTGTCCGCGTGCCAAAAACGCTCGCCGAGCCCGTCGTTGAGAGCGAGTCCGTATCGCGTCGCGTGTTGCGACTCGCCTCCCGGGAGGCCGGCCCCCTGGACTCCTTTCTGAAGGCCTGCCGGGAGAACAAGTCATCTGGAAAGCAGTTCGAGGCCGGCCAGCTGTATCCTATTCCACGGCCATCGATGCCGATGTACTCGTGTGACGGCGGCCGGAGCGCTCCAACTTTTGCTGCAGATCTGGTCCCGTCCCTCTGTGTCACAACGGGAGTTGGGGTTGACTGTTGACTCATGGAGAAAAAAATCGTCCAACAACAGCGGCCCATGGGTGAATACTCGTAATATTTTGGGTAATACATGTTTCTGTTGGTTGCTGACAAAAGAAGACTGTGAACTCATGGCACATGGCTAATGGGACAAGAAATCGAGACAAAATGCCGACACCTAACTCTTTCAAACTGGAACATCCAGGCAAGTCATGAGAGTATTCGCAACAACACCACCGGGCGGTGTTGCCACGTCTCCAACGATGACACGATTTTTGCCGAGTGCTGAACTCATGTCAATATCCAATTGTCGCAACCACCTCTCTTATTCTCTCACTTCTTGCTGCCGTTTAACAAAACGCTATACACGTAACCGCCAATTCGACCGAGATGATGCAGAGTGCGTCAATGTCGTTACGAAGGAACGGAGCATGCTCTTATGGCGAGCTAAGCTTACAGATCGACTGTAGCCCCTAGCCCGAACCCGTTCCTCTATATGACATATATTAGTATGTTAGTAACTTATAAACGAACATTCTTCTAGCTATAAAGCCTGAAAACTGCAAAACGCAAAAATGTGCAAGATGAGACAGAACTTGACGGCATCTAAGTGCCTCATCCTCTGCTCTACTTGAACTTACATAATGAGCACAATCTGTCCACCAACTTGGTAGCTCTGACCAGTCGGCCGAACGGTGGGCAACTCATTTACATATCTTGTAACTGCACAGTTCTAAAATGCCTTCTCACGAGTTCCTTCTTCGATGAACCCGGCTTGCAAACGCCATCAGAGCATGCGCAGCTTGAATACAAGACGCGCCGACGACTCTGAAGGTTTACTCGCCTACAGTTGCAGAAGATGGCGTTTAGCTTACCCCGTCCTCTTAAGTCTCCAAGGGCCATTATGCTGTACCCGAGGCCATAGCAGAACCCCACGACCTGCTGTTGGAACCGCTGAATCCGAGTCGTAGACATGCAAATCCTTAGCCAAAGGTCTCAATCAGCCTCCTCGTACACCACCAGTCGCTACAACTGGGCGTCTCTAGGACCAGCGCAGGTTGTTTTCTCCGGCCACGGCAACTAGCATGTGGCTCTGGCACTGGCGAAGAAGCTCTGCCATCGGACTTTTGTCACCCAGAGCTTGCCGTAGGTCGTCGCAACTTTGACGATTCCAGAGGACCTGTAAGTGAGAGTGCAAGCCACGCCGTACGACTCGTTCAACACACAAGCTGTGAGAACGCAGACGTATACTTCCTGCGTTGGTGCCTGCACCGCTGGTCCACCAAATCCAGCATTTTCATATCACCGAGCTGGTGCTGGCACTCAAGAACAAGGCGAGACTCATTATCCAAGCGATAATTATGTCGGCGCCTGGCACGGAACAATTTTGGAGGGAGAAGAGCGCAAGGTCAGTTAAAGCTGCATCATTTTCGGCGCATTGTGAGTCTGACTTTGTACTTGTGCTCAAGGCCCCGAACAGTCGCGTACATTGTCCCAAACGCCAGACGTGGGCGACGCTGTCTCAATCAGATACGACATGTCCTTCAGGATAAGGAGTCCTGGCATGCAGAGATTTGTAAACTTGTCTCTGACTTGAGCACATTGGTGACCTACTCCACCGCATTGACGTAACGGGCTTCTCGACAGGCCAGTTGGCAGCTTCGTCGGGAACACCATAGAATCGTTGAAGCTATCAAGGTCTTCAGGGTGCTTGGAGAGCCAGACATGGAGAGTATCGCTCGTTTGGACGGCCATGCCAAACGGGGGAATGCGACTCGTCGGTCAAGTTTCTGTACCCATTGCTCTTCAAAAAGGCTGACAGCACCTGACAACGAGGCACAGCGATTCAAAAGTGCAATGGTAAGCAAGAAGACGGAATGATGTTCTTTCCCCGGCTTGCACTCCCTAGTGCGATGGGCCGGCAGCAAATTTCTCGGAGAGATTGTGAGTAATGTAGTTTGCAAAATGCAGCTTTTGCTAGCTTCCTTCGTTGCGCCCATGCTTTCAATACTTTGAATAGTTTGATGAGTATTCTCGAGGGATAATGTCAGATATTTCGTAGAAGTCATGACCATCCTCGGTGCTCCGTCACTTTCCTCCGGTCTCATCGTGATCTATCCAGAGCTTCTTCTTCAATTGGAGCGGATTCGTGAAACAAAGATACTAGCTCTCTTCTTTCGATCGAATTGAATGATCATCTCAATGGGAGGTAGAATGAGCGACTCTAGGCCACTCTTTATAAAATCATGAAGCAGAGCTCAAGTACAAAAGTACAGTAGATATTGTCCATGTATGATTGAAAAATGCCGCGGGTTCAATCGGCCACAAAACCTGAGTATTCCGCGAAGCGTGTGTATTATCTAAAACGCCATGTCTCTGAGTCGAGCGAGGAATTAATACTGTACCAGAAGATGTGCCGTAACGGGGAGAGTCAACTCACTCTCTCACAGCCTCCACGTTTAGGCCTCACACGTTCTTGTAATTCATGGTTCAGATGTCAGGCGCTAGGCTTGTTCATGTAGCACCAAGTCTGGAACCTGCATTTGTCGTGACATGATCGCCTGCAGGACAAACACAGCCCCGGATTCAGATCCGCGGACTCCACAATCGCGCCGACGTGGCAATGTTGTAAGGACGTCCGGCTGCAGGAAGGCTCTGGACGAGGTGAGGCGCATATGTTGTGCATGTGCTACTAAATGCACACCTCCCTTCTTGTCTTGACCCCATGCCAAGCTTCCTGCACTGCGTCAAGTCTTCATGTTTACCAATGGTTGAGGTCGAAATTCACCCCTGGAAAACTGGCACGCACAATGTAGGATTCCCAGACATTCGGAGCCGACCGCAGGTGGTGGTTCTTATATATGTACTTGTTCAACGCGGTTTCTTCACCAAGTTTCTGCCAGCATCAATACCGCGTGAATACTTTCATGCCCCCCCCCCCCCCCCCCCCATCCATCCCAACACTTCCAAGCCCGGACAAGTTAGGTGACAATGAGTGGACCAACCTGAGAGGCATGCTCGAGACAATTAAGGTATGTCATCTCCGTCCCGGAAATACATGAGAACTTGCTGCAATTAGACGACTTGCCGCCACGACGGAGGTCAATCTTGGCCGTAGCGACATCTGTGGCAGTGATCCCAATTGGAAGAAGGTTACTGGCTGCGACATATGCGGTCGAGTCATCTCTCAGGCTTTCCAGCGTAGTATGATAGGCATGCCGCTCAGCGGCGATGAAACTGCGTGAAATATCTGGAATATCTCGACACTGTACAACGTCATTACGCGTGGGAAGTGCTAACATGAATTGCGTCCCGCCATTCCTTCGCCGCCTTGGTGGTCCGGTGATAGCACTACGTGCCAACTTCTACCAAGCGTGCTTCGTCAAGATGCCGAGTCACATGGTAGAGGGCCACATTCGATGTGGAAGACTGGCAGAGCAAAAGTGCCAGACGTCCTTCCATAGTGAATGATTCCGATCTCAGTCAAACGAGGACCAAAGTGGTGCTGCCCGCATAGCTTTGCGACTGGTTAGCATGCTTGTTCTGCACACTTTTGCCATCCTGTTTGGAAGTAGTGGCCAGGCAGGGTGGTCTTGGAACCCATGAGGCGATCGATGAGCTTCACCAGATCGACTCGACGCTGCGCGAGTTAAAGCAAGTTTCCGATGTAGCGACCCTAACGTCTTTCACGACGTCACCGCGGGGCACTTGAACATTAGAAACAACTTACATGTTGGCGCCGCCGTTCAAGTGGTACTTTCTACCCAGGATATACATTTGGATCCCGAAAATTAAGCGGTGGCTATTCAATGCGTTCCGTTTCTCCAGACCGTTTGAGGAGTAAAATAGAGAAGCACCAGGTTGTGACGAAGGAATTGCTAGCTATGGGCGCCATACGTGCCCAAGGAGGCGGTTTGTGGCGCAGACGTCGAAAACACTGGCCTCGCGCCTTTGTGATCTATAATGTTGAGCTCGTGTGGGCAAGAGCGTAGGAAAATCGCTCTTGAATACCATGCTACCGCCAGTGAAATTCAAGCTGAGGCTTCGTCGGAAGTCCAAAGTCAACATTTGACGCGGAGGGAGGGCTGATTGAACCTCAATTGGATTCATTGTGCATTTTGGCATCCGGTTGTTGTCGTCCCCTTCAATGGGCTTTGAGAAAGGCGGTGTCTTTGCCGTTGCTTCATTTCCTGCTTGAGGCCTCACAACTTCCCATGACCATCTTCTCAGCCTCACTTCCAATCACAACAAATGAAGATGGCGGTGTCTAGGTTCTTGCCGCAAAACCCAAGTGCATTTGCGCACCTGTATTTGTGTCGCGAACATGCTATAGATAGTTTGCGTGGCGAAGCTAACGCCGCGTAGTACGGGCGACATCCGGCTGGTACACGGCGGTGCAAAGTTTCGACCCGACGTTGGCCGTGCCGTCTGTGTTTCCCCAGACTAAGTGGGCTCGTAATCAGAATCATGTCGACTGTGTGCCACCAGCTATTAGCTTAAGCCAAGGTCGAGGCCGAATTGCCAAGGGATGCAGCGGCCGTTCAGACTCGGGAATCGACGTACCTAACGACCAGCAGTGGCTTGGCTGATGAGATGCCCGTCTGGAGTACATATTTTTGTACCTGGTGGAACCAAACATGCCCTTGGGTGCCGCAATGGATGTCTCGGGTTCTTGGCCGGTCCCGACACTCCAAGATGCGGCCGAGAGGTGTTTTGAGCGGTTTGAATTTTGGCCGCAATCATCACCGACTAGAAGCTGCCACGTGACCGCCAACCACGGCGCTCTGCTGAAGGAGCTTCTTGGCAGTCCGGTCCCTTCCACGTGCATTTACGTCTATCACATCACTTATGTGCTGGAAATGAAGAAAGAATTTGAACCTACTCCGTGTACTACACGGTTTCAAAGGTTGGTGCCCTGTTGGATGATTTCTGCGATATGCTGCTGATCAAACCAGTGACGCTCTGCGGAGCAGGATTCTGGCAATTGCTCAATGGTGCGTTGCACCCTGGCCAATGCCGATACGCAGCTTGGGAGATGTGTGCCCAGCTCGAGCCGCTCGGTGCTCTCGGCAGATGCTGGTGACGGCTTGCATCCAGTTGTTGGGGGTACCCTGCGAGAACTGGCCCTTGTTCGTTGCCGCTCGATCCAAGACCAGTGATGATAGCTTGTAGCACCAGTCCCAGTTCCTAATGGCCTGGAAGAGCACTGGTATTATTGGCAGACATCCGTAAATGAAGACGCACACTAGCTCTACAACGGTACATATGAAGGCGTCGCTGTTGCGATACGTCGAGTTATTGACCTGTCAGTTACAGTCTACAGATGCCTAAGTGGCTATTGCGGCGTCGTACGTCGAGGAGAATGCGAGTTGAACCTGACAGAAACTTGCTTGAGGTGCCAACGTCGAGCTAGACCGGCTCCGAGCTGTGCAAGAAGCTTTGGCAGCCCTGCATATTCTTTTGTGAGCGTACCTTGCCAATGTGACAGCTGGCTCAGGGCCTTCTGTAAACCAAGTCGCGTGTCGTCCTATCCCGTATTTCGATACGACATGATGAATTCAATCAGTATTGCCGCTCAGCACTATATTTTCCACCGGGTCAAAGCTTTCTGGCACCCATCACTGCCAACACGGACATGTAGTCTGATGGAACACATCTGGCTTGAGCTCCCGTCACGACATCGCGCCCCACAGCAAGGCTTTTTGCACAGGGACGTTATCATGATATGTCATCAGATAACTTACTAAAGTGCATAAGGAGAGATGATAATCAATAAGTGAGCCGGAATATGAGACATAGAAGACGGCTGTAACCGCAATGATCATGGTGCTCAGGCTCTCAGTAGGTTTGAGCCCACATAACATCGATTGGTCACTCGTTTTTTATCGGATAGTGAGAAGCAGTCTCAAAGTATAAACAACATATCCGATCGTTATTGAGGGACAATGAGCTCCGGGACGCTTTCGCGAGTAGGAACTTGGGTCAGAGCGAACTCAAGATTTTACAAAACTACGGCCCCGAATATTCCAAGTATCGAGCAAGAGGCCCGGTGACTATTGCTATTGCTGCGCCATAGGCTGAATCAACACAGAGGTTCGCAAGAATTATCTCCGGGAATTCTGGGGAAGACAGGATTTCAATCAGCCTTGGGGGCCAAGGGGGGAAATGATCTTGCATGATACGGAGTACACCACGTCAACTGCAGTGGCTCAGTCATATGGATTCGGGGTCCGCCACCTAACCAACCATCTCTCGCGTTTGCAGCAAACCAATCGCTTCTACGGCTGAAATTCGAGGGATTATAGTCAATCTCTCATCCCAATAGGCTTCTTACTGACCGCCTCCTCACCAATCCTGGCAGGCACAAGTTTTGACCTTGTTGGTTGAGCAAATCCTAGTCTCACCGACAAGTTGAGACATGTTTGCTACAATTCATCGATCCGAAGAGCCGGGAAACATGAGACGGTCCCCAGTCACCGAACTTGTTGGTTCTGTAGGTAGTGCCCGAAGCCCGGACCAACACGTTCGGACTCGCTTTCCAACAGCGTTGCAGTCACATGTCATATTGTAATGCGCCACACAGAATGGACACTACAGTAACACGACGTCCTGCAGTGCGTGGGGAGTGTGAGTAAGAGGGCTCGAATGCGGCAAGCTATGGACGAAGGCACCTTGGAGGAGGCTGGGGGCAGGTTGGGCTGCTTCGCAATGCCTCATTGTATTTAATACCTGTCTTTCCCCTGACATCTGAGCGAATTCTCAAGAGATCATTATCCCCTTCTGCAGTATTTCCAGAGCGTGGACAAAACAACATCATACTTGCTGCCCTCCCTACAACGTCTCGATCACCATGGCTACGCCAAAGATTTACTTCGGTACCGTTCTGTTGAACGCAGACCAGGGCTACAAGTCCGCCGAAGACGTCAAGCCATGGCTCGACGTCTTGTTGGAGAGTAAAGACGCCATCAGCGGAGTCGATACCGCCGTTGCCTTCCGCGAGTGCCAGGACTACTTGGGCCAGCTCAAGTTCGCATCGCATTTCTCCATTTCCACCAAGGTGACAGGTGGTGCTCATCCAGTCCTGACGGCGACAAAGGACAACGTCATTGCCCAGGCCAAAGAATGCCTGAATAAGCTAGGCGTACAGCAGGTGCGTTGGTGTTTACTTGCCAGAGTTCGAATTTGCAGCTCCGTAAAGCTAATTCATTACTTTTCCGCGCTTAGGTTGACGTTCTCTACCTGCAAGCCCCGGATGCCCGAGTCCCTTTCGAAGAGACGCTTGCCGCCATCGACAGCCTTTACAAAGAGGGCGCCTTCAAACGTTTTGGCATTTCCAACCACACCGGCGAACAAATCGAACAAGTTGTTGAAATTTGCAAAAGCAAAGGCTTTGTAGTTCCCTCCGTGTTCCAGGGCAGCTACAACGCCATCGCACGCCTGCCGGAGACGAAAGTAATTCCCGTTCTGCGCAAACACAACATTGCGTTTGTGGCCTACAGTCCCATCGCGGGCGGCTTCTTTGCCAAGACATCGCAGCAGTTCCGCGACCAGTCTCTCCAGGGCCGCTGGGACAAGGCAGGGCTTTTCGGAAAGCTGTACCAGTTCCAGTATAACAAGCCCGCGGCGTTGGAGGCGCTGGACAAGTGGCACGAGATTGCCAAGGCCGAGGGCATTTCGAGCGTGGAATTGGCATACCGCTGGGTGGCGCACAACTCTGCCCTAGATGCCTCCAAGGGCGACGGCATAATTGTTGGCGCATCGACTGTTGAGCAGTGGAAGAGCAACCTCGCGGCCATCAAGAAGGGTCCTCTGAGTGCCGAGGTGGCGGCCAAGATTGACGCTCTTTGGGCGCCTCTGGAGGCGGGTTCCGTTCTCGACAATTTCCATGCCGTCAAGGCACTCATGGGGGCTGGGCCCCCCAAATAGTCCGCTCTGCAAGATGCAGACGACTGCGGACTCGATATCTTTCTTTAGTCTGGGCCGCAAACAGGGTACTTGGACATGTTACGAGCTACATGGTTGCGGCCAGGACGGGTATTAGGTTGAAGCGTCAAGTTGAACTAGGCTAACCGATCTTAAAATAGCGGCCCGTGGCCGATTATCCCCAATATTGAGCCACATATGTGTGCATTGCCGCCCTATGCTCGTGAAAGTTGCCGTGAATGTGCGCTTTATATTAAACTTGTGTAAATAAAAGTGCATCGGTTGAATCACCGGAGCAGCATCTAGTATCTGAAGGAATTGTGCACAGTAAAAACAGAGTATGCTATACGATTGGGCGGGTAAGAAAGAGACCCGAATCGGTGGTGGTATTACCCATCTCTTGACAAGGCGTAGTTGATGGCTGATGTATTAGTCCTTCTTCCTTGGGTACCTCCAGTGTCTCCAGAAGCGGCGTCTTTATTACTGTTCACATTGCGAGAAACTCGGCATGGAATTCAGTACATCTGGAAACCTTGACACACCTACGAAGTCTCCGCAGGTATGTTCAATGCATGGTGGAAGGGAAAATGCTCGCACGCCGCTATTGTCACTGTGCTAATATGCCTGATGGCTGTAGGTTTGGTGCAAGTACGTGGGCGACGGTGACGGCAACGCCACCGAACTTATTGCCAAGTTCGCAGATAAAGACGGCAACGTTGACCAAGGGAAGCTCAAGGACTTTCTTGTTGGGCTGTCAAGAGATGCGCCCGGAACAGTAACCGGCTTGTACAATTCTCTCAAAGCCGCACCCTCGGTCACCAAGAGCAAATACGGCCTAGGTGGAGCGGCGGGTGCTGTGGGAGGAACGGCAGTACTCGTGTATAACTTCATAATAGCTAACATGGGACAGGGGGGCTGGTTTGGCCCCGAAATAGGGTTTAGCCAGTGGCTACAAACGAACCCCATATGCGGCGCATCAGGCACCAGGTCCTCTCCGTTCGACACTACAGGAAACGTCATGGTGTATTACAAGCCAAACACAAAGCTGTGTATACCCTTCAAAGACGCGAGTAGTGTATTTTGGAGTGAGTCGGTTAAGAAGTGCAAGTTTTGGCACGACAAGAAAGACTGCGATACGTCCTACGCTTATGATGCCAGGACGGATATCGGCAAAGAGCTGAGAGAAAGGTGCACCAACGAGCTAGATAGAAACGGACTGCCCGACAAAGAGAGGGAAGAGCAGATTCGAAAGGGGCAAGCAGGTTGTATCCGCCCACGGTGGGTTTGCGGCAGTCCGGGTACGCGCCTGAGGGATCCTTTAGACTTTTAGTACTGCATGGACGGTTCCGAGACAGCTAAGAAGGCATGCAAGCTGACCGGCTTGACTTATAACATCGGGCGGAAGAAGACTGAGGCTGAGGAGCATCAGGAGGAGGAAGAGAGGCTGCAAAAGGAAGAGTCCACGTGTTTCCATCCCCGGCTGTCTTGTAGAAGCGCTAATAATAAGTTTCTGTACTGCATGAGATGATTGGTTGGAGAAGAAGAAATGCAAGGAGCATGAATTGGAGACCAACTGAGCAGCCGACAAAAAGCAGCCAGTGTGCCAAGATCAAGTCATACCCAGTACCCGGCGGCCCTTAACCATACTGCCGTCTGTGTGCCTGAGGACAGGGTAAAGCTTAGGTATGCATCGCTATGTGGGATACTTGGCTATTGTACTTGATTTCTGAATTCAATACACACGAGAGAGAAGAGTACGTCGAGTATGAGGGTGCACTTGAGTTCTGTTTATGCTGGTGAATTTGCAACCTGCTGCATGGGGACTGGGTGCGCCTCCTTCTATTCCAGTCACCATGGTAGAAATATAGCACGATATACTCTGCACCGACTGCATTTGGCCCCTCGAGTTTAAAAACAGTATTAATAGCAGCCTCGGAGCGCTATATGCCGGGTTAAAAGCTAGGGACCAAGTGAGCATGGTGGGAATGCACCGCTGCAAGCAGTTTCGAGGCACTGAGGTACTCTGACTAAATACAAACAACCGCATTTACAAGTTCCATTCGTTTGTCCCCGCCTGGGTACGATCCTGAACATGTGGAGTTCGGGATACATTGATCCAGAACGGAACCCCCACGGCGGCGCGGTTCCGTTGACGGTCCGGCTTGACCCGGAGTTCCCCGATGAACATTACCCTTTTTGGATTATTCCGAGCATGAATGCGTCGGGCATCTTCACTCAAGCGGCTCGTCCCGTCGTACCACATTGACAGACAAATCTTCTTCTTTGACGTCAGTCGCATGAAACCCGTGTCGCAAAGAACCGGTGGTCACTCTTAGTCGATGAAAAGGGCATACCAACCCCAACACACACCTTGGGGTAAAAGAAAACAATCCTGCACGGTGAGGTTCTTTCTGGCCAGCTTTGCATTTCCAGATATCACATCCTGTATAAAATCAAAAGCCTACTACATATTCGGTGCATAGCTCCGAATTAACATCACACTCGCAGGAGCCCATAGGCAGCCGATCCATCCTGAATTGAACTCTGAGCCGACAGCTGGACCCAACGACGATAACTTCTCTCAGGCAATCGCCTACCAAAACACCACATACGTAGCATCATTGGGCGTATCCTTAAAGTACAAGTTATCCCCATCGCACTGCGCATTCAGCCAAGTCGGGTTTCTCAAGCCACCGTTGCCGTCCCCGCTGTTAAACTGACCGCGCAGCTTATACACCACCGAGTACAGTTGCTTGCCATTAACCCACCTCGTCTGCCTCACGTAGTTTCGTCGACTGAAACCACAGCGGACTGATGGGATCGCACGGCAGAGCGCACAGCAACCCATTGCCGCCGCCGTGCGAGGGGGACACGGCACACGTGTCCTTTGGGGCGAGCCACAGTCTTGAAAAGTCGTCCATAATGTCACCTAGTCTACCCCAGTTTCCCTTGGTCTTCCACGAATAGCTGACGGAGCCGCACGCGGAGCTCGTCCTCTCCGTCATGATCTCGATGGGCTTGTCGCGAGTGACAAACTCGCCGTTGACGTTCTGCTCGGCCTGCGTGACGCCCGCGTAGAATTGTTTCTGGTTGCGCTTGTTGTCTTGGTGCAGGTGCTTTCCTGTGAGGCCACCTTTCCAGTAGATGTTGGGTGCGTAGAAGTAATTGCCGCACACTTTGACGATTGACATCTTGGGCTTCTCTTCGTTTCGCACCAGGTTGTAGACTGTTCCGTCTGCATAGTATTGGGCGGCCAGGTTAGAGTTGCGGGACCACGACTTCGACGTGAGGAGATCGAAGATTCCTGAAGATCCGAATGGATTAGTACCGCTGGGTCGGACGAGATGTTACTAATGGGTATTCCGATCTCGTACGCTGCGGCATTAGCAGGTGCTGGCTTCGTTTCGTCGACGTCTTGCCCAGAAACAAGCCTGTGCAGGCTGGCGGATGGGAGGAGAGCAGACATGTAACGCATGATGAGTGCTACTTTTGTTTGACTGTATTTAGTGAAAAAAAAAAAAAAAAGACATTGTTGTGCCTTAAAGCTGGCATTTCCAGCTTTTTATATGTATCTCGAAGGCCGCGGGCACACTGTCCTGCTTGTCCGAGTTTCTACTAATGCAAATCATGTAACTTCTCTTTTTTTTTCGCCTGTATTTCTGTCGCGGCACATGCTAACACGATACAAAATGCATTTCCATTCAGAATTGGTCCTTTACGCAGTGCTGGGCTGCCGTGGCAGCTCCGACGACATGCATACGTCCAGGGAATGTCATTAGCGGGACAGAGCGATGGATGCTGAACCTTGCGAACTCAGCTTTTCCATACTCCGTGGGAACCGCTTCCCTTCTTCTGCATTCATTTAAACGAGCTGTACATATCTAGCAGATATATTCTGGTACCGCTAGCCTTCAATGTCCTAGGTCATGAGCAAGCTCTGCGTTGAACTTTTGGTCAAACCACAAGCTGGCTTTGGGTGGCGAGCGGGATATGCTGCAATTATGACAAGATGTGCCATCCGGTTAATCTGCCTCTTTCACAGCACTCTGCATATAGTGATGGTGATTGTTCCCCAGCTGGTTATGCACTCAAGTCACAGACGCAGCCAGTGGAGACACCACGAAGGTGACTATCAGCATGTAAGATCACGGGATAAATTTGACAGGTATTGGCTAATGGTAGCAGATTTGCTTGCATTGCATCACAGAGTTACTGATGATCCCGGCCTGTAGCGTACTAGCGGACACACACGTGGCAATTCCCGGAAGTTGGCCAATACGGTGCGAGACTCGAACGGTGAGGAGTAATGTAGAGTAAACCATTGCTTGTCGTATCTGCCACATTGGAGTGCCAAGTCTCAAGTACTAATCAATGGGTCCCGTTTGCTGCTCACTGGACCTGTTGGGCGACAAGAATGGGCAGCGGCAGCAAAGAGTCTTGTGACGGTACGGCATGATGGCAGTGGGCATGATGCGGCAAAGCGGAACAATTGAAGGGACACAAAGGCTTGACCAAGTAGGCTACTGTGAGAGAAGACGCTGGCTCTATAAAAGGGAAAAAAAAGGCGGGGTGCACCAAAAAAGAAAAAAAAATTAACACCCCGGTCAAAGAGCTATTGCCCATGTGCTGAAACAGCTCCTCCATTGTATTGCGACCTACACAGGCACAAAAGCCGCGGCCTGGGTGCCAAGGGTCGGTCTCAACATGCTGTAAACTGGATTATTTGTTCAAAGCAAGTGTTGCCATGGACGAAGCGATTGCTCCAGTCAGGCAGGGATTGGTGGTAGATCTAGATGAGGTGGAGGAAATTCAGCATACGGGGCGGGTCCCGACCGTCGATTGTTTTTGCCATGATTCGTAGGACCAGACGGCCGGCCGTTAGTAGTTACCGTGAATCCCCACCGTCTGGTGGCTTATATGGACGTCGCGCTCGCTTCAGCCTGTCACCCAGAGTCCGCTTTGAACAACCAAGCAAATGCAACAAATTCTTGCGACTTGTAAAAATGCTTGTTTAGTCCTCCTTTACATGTGGCGCATCCTTTATTCGCAACTCGTCCCTGTCACTCGCAAGGTCACGCGAGGTGAGCACAGCTCGTGTGGGTTCCTACTATTGCATGTAAGGAGTAGCTAATCCTTATACAGCGATACAACTACCTACTACACATATTCAAAAACCCAACTGTTTGGTTTTACGTCACGGGAGAGCCGCAGGCACCATCAACCGGGTCTTGCTCATAATGGTGGTAAAAGGAGAGAAGCAAAAACATGATTCAACTATCTTGAAGTCCTAAAAAGCAAATCCTATAGTCTCGCAAACCTGCAGTGTTTCAACTTCCTCCAGCCTCCGAATAGCATACCCTGAATTCAATTCCTCCCCATGCTGTCCTCATCAATAGTGTTATCCCAAAAAGCACAGTCCAAAGTCTAACCAACTTGACGTGTTCTGGCTTCCTTGATGCTTCAAGTGGCGTGTGCTGAATCTAGTTCCTCCTGACAATTCACCACCCTAACATTTTCGTCCGCATCAATCACGAATTTGAGTCCTGACAACAGCTTCTTCTCTATTTCGTCCATCGAGTCCAGAGCTCGCCAACAGTAGTCGAAAATCTTCTCATCATGAATCCACTGTGCATGTGTCGTTAATTTACGTTTCCAAAGTTGCCACATTTTTGTAATCAGCGGCGTGCTGAAATTAGCTCCAATGGTGGAAAAGTTGCGGTCTCCGCATCCCCCAGACCTAGTTCCATTGAGACAGTCTTGCAAAAGTCGAGTATTGCCGCGAATTATCCAGCAGCAAGCTACAAAAATCTTTGGATCACGTACTTCCTCAGGCTTGTCGTTCCACGTGTCAAGCGCGAGACTCATCCCGGAGCTGGCAAAGGAGGAAAAGCCACGGCCCAGTTCACCGTATAGGCCTGCAACGAAGGCATTGAGATTTATCCATTCGTCAACTTGGAAAGTCTTGATATCGTTGAGAATCTGCTCGTCGCTACACCAGGGATCTTTGTCGGATATTTCCGTTAGTAATCAGGTCTGGACGTGGTCGAATCGACGGTTGTATACACACTAAATATCCACCGTTTCTCCAGTTGCTTTTCAAATTCATCCAGTTTCTTCCATCCAACTACATTCTCAAACATCTGCTCAAAAACTGTGGCTAGATCCCGCTGCCAACTGTGGTCATGAGGAATACAGCTTGCGAGACGGATCAAAGTAGTGAAAACACACAGAACGTGGCCGGTCTTGGAAAAATGCTGAATGCACGAGAAGAATTCTATGATTTTCTCTCGGCGATCAGGGGTACGAGGAGGCGCATCGGCTGCGAGGAGAAATTTGTTTACGAGTTCGTCGATCACGAGCTCATCGCGGTTGCGAAGACGGCTGAAATCTATTTGTTGCTCCGCCATGATGGGGATTGACGTATAAAATAGTGGCCGAAGGCGAAGAAGAGGATATCGAGAGGATGGAGTTGCCGGAGCATTGTCAGTGTCAGTTTGTTGACGGCAAAAGGGTGGCTCTATATACTTGGAGAGTCAAATTATTCACACACAATCAGCAGTGGCAATGATCAAAGCCATGGAGCTGTTCATCCTTTGTTGATGCATGCAAGACATTCTGTGTCCGAACAGGCGACTTTCACATCGCAGAGTCAACATTTCACAACGCCAGGCGGGTTTCACCGTTGAGCCATGAAGACCCAAAGAAAAAAAGAATCCAGCAATAGTTTCTCTAGGCCAGACACCCCCGATATGCAGTCAAGTTTGATGATCCCAAAGGCAACACACCAACCACACAACGGACTAGACACCTTGTTCACCGTGTAAGTCTCAACACCGCACCATAACTCGAGCCTCTGCATCAAATAAGCAGTAAATCAACCTTTGATGAATAGCTCACCGGTAACGATGCTCTGGGATGTTAAGAGTCCTCAGATGCTGTCAACAAAGATATGATAAATGCGTAATGTTTGTTTCCCCGGCCTTTTGTGCAGAGAAGCCGCCACACAATAGCTTCTGTGTGTTACCCATTGACTCTTGTCTTTGTGGCCCTGCCACACCCGCAGCGGACACCACGAGTACTGCTAACCAACAGGGCTACTTCTGTGCATGAACACAGCCTTGTATTTTTGTTTTCACGCATGGCACGCCGTTCTTTGGCAGAAACTGAAACCACGGCCAACATGCACGCGGTCCGCCTGTTGCACCGCTTTGTGCCACGCAATCACATCATCCTCGGGGGTCCAATGATCAATTGTTGGCCCCCAAATTTACTGCAGTAAGAGGGTCTGCGAGTTTACACAAAGTTTGGGGTAAGAATGGCCGGATCCCCTAGCCGGGTCCGTTGGTTGTTGGCCTTGTGATTGGGCATTGTGTGGTGCGACTCCGGGCCCAATGCCATGCATGGCTTGGGAACCCAATGTTGTATATCTGTTCTCGGTCTGTCCATGGAGTATTTCTCAAGTCCCCCACTCCTAGTCGATACCGTTTACTGTGCTCCTGTCTTCCAGCTCTTGGTTTTCTGCTCCACAGGACAAGCAATGGACGCATCGAGCTCGAGCGAATGGGGAGAGAAAGGTCTACACATGGCCGCCCCCGAGACCATGAAGTACCGGCTCACACAATCACAAGCCCATTTCCACGAGGAGGAGTACTAACTATGCTCAGTGAGTCCAGTGACTGGACACTCGTGACGCGAGGAAGACAGTCACGTCCGAATGATGAAGCCCAAAACGGGTCTTTTGTAAGTTTCTTGTTTGTGCAACTAGATCTCTGTTTTCTTTTAAAAAGCTTAAACCATCTTAGTACTCCTGCTCCAACTTGGAACCGCATCACCCCGGCCGGTACGTGAAAGCATCCGATGTCAGAGCTCAGATAGCTCAAATCCCAGACTACGACAAACACGCCAAGGGCAAATCCAAAGAAATCAAGAATGAGTACCCAAAAGTGTTTGCGAATATCGAAAGGTTCCCCGACTTGGCGTCTGGCGGTCCTAGGATAGAGTATCCATTGAAACCAAAAGGAGTCCAAATGTGGCGGGACAGTGACAGGATGGGGACATCGGCGGGCCTTCACCGCGCAATTTGTGACAGAGACAAGGTATATAGGACAGGCTTTGATGTAGTCTACCATGACGTGACCAAGTCGCAGAGTCCCTCAAACAACTTGACCCGAGCGATTTATCGCAGCGCCGAGGAAGCGGCGGAAAAGAGGAAGCAAGAGAGGCACAAGAAACACCGACGAGGAGAAGGCTCTGGATCGTCCAAATCTTGATATTAGCAACGAGGATGACTATTGCGAAATGCCACAAGACAAAGATTAAAGCAAACTTGTGCAAGAGGAGTGAGAGTTACTTGAAGGCGGCTTCAGAATATCTTTCCAATTATTCGTACGAGCTTTTGAACAGCGCCCTCTTATTATTCGCCCCCGTTATATTTGCGAATAGCTGACAGATTGGTATTTACATCAGAAAAGAAATCTATGATTATTCAAACTCTCCACGGCAGCAGTGTTCACTCAATGACGGGCACATAAAGACTCCTGCTTGTATCTTTTCTCGCGAGAATGCCTGATGTTGTGCTTTGAACTTAGGGTTCTTGGTTCTATATCTACGCAGATTGTGTATTGAATGAAGGCAGACTAGAAGAGTCCTCCGCATGCTTCTCAGTCTTAACTCTCGACATTGTAATACTTTACAGACGGCTCACTCGAGTCCGCTCCCTTCATTCTCTCATCAGCATACGAGAGCGCCCAGTCTTTGAACCGATCAATATTAAATTTCTGGACCCAGCCTTGCTCCTGCAGATTTCGAATGGCATCCTCAACCCACGTCACGCAACTCTGCTGCGGATGCGTATTTTTGACGGGTAGAGGAACCTTGCCAAAAAAGTCGCCAAGCTCCGGCGCCGACACCTCGTCCGGAACATGGCCAATGACGATACGCCCAATGAGCTTAGTCCCGAGCTCAAGGTCGACTTCTGTTTGGGAACGGAACCACCAATCCATAGTAGGGTTCTTCATTCGAAAGGTCACGGGGTCAATGTCACTTGCATCTGTGGCATCAAAGGCGTGGCAGTCTCGCCCTTGGCTCGTCTGGGGCATGACGATTATACCCCAGTGGTAAGCTTCGTAGCCAAAAGTTCGTCGGGCGTTTCCCTGAGAAAAATGATCTCGGTGGTGCAGAGCCACAGCAACTAACCCTGCCATGGTCGTTTCCGTATCCAGATGCGAACAGCAGCCAAAATAACAGTTGAGGCGAGTTTGGATGACAAACGAATCCGCAGGTACTCGACGCTCGTGCCACGCCCCACCATTAGGTAATTCAGCTACAGAAGCTCTCACCACCATACTAATGGTGGGGCGTGGCACGAGTAGTGGCAAGAGGAATCAAGACGCGAGGTTGCATGTGTAAGCCGGTGGATCTGCGTCATTAGGGCGTTAGACAATTGGTGATGTATCAATCATCGTGGCCCGAGTCATACGAGACTCCACCCACAACCTGTCGATGTCCGGGATGCGCACTGGCCGATTCCTGGGCGATGGAACAGTGTGAATCCACTTGTGACAAGGGCTCGTAGAGGGCTTAGAGTCAACAGCTCAAGTAATCTAATAACAGTCTGTGGTATCAAAGATCCTTGGTTCTCTCAAGGCTTGGATAGACTAAAGAGCTCTATTTATACAAGTAAACGGTGAGAGCCTTATGCCCTAGGTCTCGTGATCGTAGTCCTCATGTAACCGTGTGACCTTTAGTCATTATTCACAGACCGGTATACCAAGTCCACTGGCCTAAGGGTGTTTTTATATACGTGGTGGAGAACTATATAGTATATTAAAACTAATACATATTTACAACTCTAACTCATGGGAACATATTACCTTTACTAGTAATTGCTTTCAGTGAAAGTCCAAGTAATTTAAGAATTGATGAGTTTCAGAATCATACATCTTAACGAACCCAGTTGTTCTTAGGTCCGACTATGTAGAATCACCAACTGTGTGACAAGGGCTCGTTAGAGGGCTTGGAGCAATTTAGCTCAATTCATCTAATAACAGTCTTTGGTATCAAAGGTCCTTGGTTTTCCTCGAGGCCTCGTTGACCAAAGACCTCTTTAAATGCAAGAAGTCGGTGAGGGACTTTGCCCTAGGTCTCATGACCGTAGCCCTTGTGTAACCTTTAACATTGGGCTATTTCCGTGTAACAAACTGCGAGGAGCTAGCTCCTATTAAACAACAGTGTCAAAAAGATAACGTAGCAGAAAGTACCCCTGTTGTCTGGTAACTAAGCTCTTACATGAGCGGTCTAGTCTCCGTCGTTGCGCAACTTGGTAATGGACCCATCGTCCCTGCAAAATGAATGTGGACAGGCAAGTTCGAGAAAGGCTATTACTTCATGTCAAAACTCACATGAAATACGAGGGACTTCTTGACCTATATACATATTTTGAACTCGAACAGGATTAATACTTGAATATCATAAGAGAAGAGAGTCAACTTGGAGCTGTTACTTTTATAGTGGGAATAGAGATTCGATAGATAGCCGTCGGCCCAAAATTGCAGGATATCGAGATGGTTGAAAGAAGATTGCATTGAACAAGAGTAATCGGGCAGCTTGGTAGCTACCTAGAAGTCAGTGTGACAAGGGCTCAATAGAGGGCTTGAAGCAAATAGTTCAATTCATTGATAACCTTGTAGGATGTCAAAGGTCCCTGGTTTTCCAAGAGAGAGGAATGGACTAGTGACCGCTATAATGAGAAGAACGTGTGTCTAGGGGCCCTCACCGGTCAGGTGTTCATCTGTGTAAACGTGAGGTCCTTTGTCCCGATGCCCTTTTGTTGGGCTTTATTGCTGGATCGGGACCGTGTAACAGTCAGGTACATTTTTATTTTAGTCTTACTTGGTCCACGTCTGCAGGCGGGAAATGGCCTAGGTTAACTTGATGTACGTATTTGACACCAATGTCCCATGCTTTGAAGAAGTCGAAACTTGATAACTCAGAAGGTCTTCCTAAAGTAGCTAGCATGATAATAGCACGCCCTGCAACTAAGAGGAACTCCGTATTGGTCATTACCCCGCAGATTATGTGATGGGTGCAAGAGCATGGGAAGAGATGACAGCTTCCAGAGTAAACTACCGGAAGTTCCCTCTTTGGTAGCACAGCAGACCCTTCCCAACGACTGAATGGCTGCGGCATTTTGGGCTCAGAGACTCTTTGTACAGATAATTGATGCCCAATGAGGCCCAAATCTACAAATAGAGCGATTAAGAACCCGTTGTCGCTACGTGGAAGTTAAATCATCTCCGCCAACTTATTGCGCGACTAAGTTACTTGTTGCGGCAGCTTTTGCAGTTGATTGTCGTTATAGAACGATGACACAGAAAACTTGGTTTCTGCCACCCGACTTCACTTTCCGACCGGAAGGCGAAATACGGTTGGGAACAATCCTCAAAGACCCAGGGAGACCGACTCTCAGCATAACAACCGTCGGTCCAAATGAAACGCCAAGTCTTGTTCTCCCCGAAGTGGAGTATCTGATTGAGACTGCCCATAGGCACGGCACCGAAGCGAACCAGTCTATAAATGCCGGATTCTTTGCGAAATTTGTCGAACTGGCTACAGGCTCGGGGAATGTTGACGTTGCCCGCTTCCTTGACCGAACATTTGGTACTGTTGACCATGTGGTGCATCAGTTCAGTGGTGCTTTGAGCCCAGCCACTGTCAAGGCGATTGTCAACCTCGACCAAGTGAAGAAGTACGTCAATGGTGGCAAATTCGGCTGGGCCAGGAAGCGGCCGGTGTACATAGTGTCTGGACTACGCATTGCCAAGGACTCATTCAAGGTCAGCAATGAGGCTGCATTGACTTCGTCCATCTCCGTTGAGGCATCCGTGATTCCTGATTTGACTGGAGCACCTGTGCCCCGTGAAATAGGGGTG
Organism: Metarhizium acridum; assembly: GCF_019434415.1. NCBI lineage: Eukaryota > Fungi > Ascomycota > Sordariomycetes > Hypocreales > Clavicipitaceae > Metarhizium > Metarhizium acridum. Next base: position 34,575 of record NW_027094042.1, on the reverse strand, counting down.
AATATGGAAGCCAGCAGTGACAAGAGGACTTCGAATAGTTACAACACGGCCGCAGGTATCGTATTTGCTTACAGGATGCACGTGATACGCACTGCTTCTTGTGGCCAGGTTGAATCGGAGTTATTTTCATCTACGACGGCCTTTTGTACGGGCTCCGGAGGGGGCGACAAAGAGCCAGATATAGAGTGCGTGGAGGTTACAAGCTAAACGGTAGGCCACATGCATGATTCTAGAGATGGACTAGTTTAAGAAGAATATATTATCGGCGATAATATCTTAGCTACTCTTAAGAGCAAGTAATTAAGTATAAGTTGAGATATACTTTAAGAAATATATATTATGTGGCGGCGTCTATGCTTATAGTTTAGAGGAAATTAGAGGGACTATTTAATTTTACTAGTATAAGAAGATAGCCTTTAATTTTAATCTTTAATTTATTCTTATTTAATGCTTTAGTTTATTAATATTTTATTAATTTATTTAATTAAATTTATATACAAGAAGAACTATAGTTTAAGTAGCTAAGAACCTAAGGTAAGAGTAATTTATAACGCGTATACGAAGTTACCTGCGAAGAGGGATCGAATTAGGTACCGCGTATAAGAAGTTACCTGTAAAGAGAGACTAAATTAAGCTTACTTATATTCTAAAATAAGGTATAAATTCCTATTTATTTTAGTTTAAATTCTATAAGTATTATTACGTAAGAAGTAAGTATAAATTAAAGTTAAAACCCTTAATAAATAAGTATAAAAGAATTAATTTAAATATTAAATAATTTAAATAAGTTTTAATCTTATATTATTAAAAGATTTAAGAATAAAGTTCTTCTTTAATTTCTTATTTAATTATTTTATATCTTAGGTTTATTTTAATATAATTATATTATAATAATTAAAGCTTATTCTTTTTTTTATAAGAATAAACCTAAAATATAAAATAATTAAGTAAGAAATTAAAAAAGAACTTTATTCTTAAATCTTTTAATAATATAAGATTAAAACTTTTTTAAATTACTTAATATTTAAATTAATTCTTTTATACTTATTTATTAAGGGTTTTAACTTTAATTTATACTTACTTTTTATATAATTATAATTATATAATTTAAACTAGAATTAATAGGGATTTATATCTCGTTTTAGAATACTAGTAAACCCGATTCGGTCTATCTTCGCTAGAGTATTAACTATAGTATAGTTTTATAGTTTTATAGTTTTTATAGTTTTAAATATAATAAATAATATTAAATCTAATAAAATACTTATAAAATTTTAAGTTTTACGAATAAGTAGTATTAATATAAAATTATAAGTTATTATTAAAAAAGTGGGTCCTTATATACTCTTATAAGCTTAAAACTTTAAAAACTACATTTTATAGTTTTTATAGTATAGTATAAATTATATAATATAGTGTGTTTTTAGAAAATTATATCATCTGGTTTTTAAGCTTATAATAAGCTAGAGGGACCCACTTTTTTACATAAGCTAATTGGTAATAATATTAGCTAATTTATGTATTTATTATTATAATTTAAGTATTTTATTAGACTTATTATTAATTATTTAAGCTTTTTTAAAAATTAAAAATATAGTTTTCTTATTAATACTCTAATCTTTACAGATAACTTCGTGCGCGCATTATATTTTTTAACTATATAAAATATAAGAGATATAATCTTTAAGCTGTTATTTATACTATTATTATTATTAATAAAAAGGCCTTATATAAAGGAAAAGAGACACTTAAAAATAACCTTATAATTACTATAATTAAAAGCTTAAAAAGATTAAGATAATTATAAAAGCTTATAATAAAGCTATTAAAAATATAAATAAAAAACAAGAGAAAGAGAAGAAACTAAAAAAGTTTATTAAAAAGCTAGTTGAAAATAAATACTATAAGCTAGTTTATTCTTATTATAAAGAGATTATTATTTTATAATATAAAATAATAGAGTTATAAGAGTTATACGAGCGCTACTATATAGTATTATATATAAGAGTAATTGTATATACGAGTATATTATTCTTAAGCTAATAAAAGATAGGAATATATAAAAAAAAGGAAATAAAAGTATATAAAAGTATATAAAAAAATATAAAAAAATATTTCTTAACTTTAAGTACGTGAAATTTCTTTCACGTAAATCTAAGTTTTAAACTAGCTATATATAATTAACAGGCGTTTATTCAGCCGAAGGCTGACTCTACATTAATCCATAAATAAGTTTTCCGAATAATGAGGGTTTGGTGCAGGCTTGACAAATAAGTTTCTATTGGTCCAAATTTTGTATGGGAAATCGCGAAAGAAGGCTGGATTGGTTGGTGGCTCTAGAAAAGTGGGTAAAGGACAGCCACCGTCTGTCGGTGCTTCTTTGTTTACTTCTCTGTTTACAATCGTTTACAATCGTTTACAATCGTTTACAATCGCTAAATTTGCCCAGCGATCTGTTCGTTTGCTTGGCCAGCAGCCTTTCTTCCATTATTGAAACAGATGTACCGCATGGTTGGGTATGGATTATGATTCTAGGGGTAATATTAGTCCTAGATCTGAATTGGCAGTCCATTGCCCGTCTTGCGACCGAACAAAATCACCAAGTAATTTCGTTAGCAGGAGGAAATCTGCCAATCCAACTACAACCTGTCTGGAATGCCGGGACCACCGCAATTCCGAGGTAACTGACACCATTGATATACTATATATGCCTCCCTAACCTGATCAAGCGTGCCAGGTCCAAAGGTGCCGTCCTTGCATTGAGAAAGCTGGCTGTCCGTCCTACCTCAGCTGAGAGATCTGCCCCGAAAAGAACCGACAGAGACGCTGGCCTATCGCCTCCTAACCAGAGATCTGGAACCCAACCTACATCGCCAGAGAAGCTACGGCAACAACATACAGCTAGGAGTTTGTTCGGAGAGCCAGGCAGCCAGCCGCAGATAGTGCTGGGGACGCCGATCCCACCAACCCAAGCGAGCTCGCGGCTCTTCCGGGCTCTAGCTCCCTCACCGCCTGTGCCGCCCTCGACCGATCCTGTCGCCTCACATTCTGATCCATCTACTGTCCGAAGCAGCACGACTGGTGTGGACTACTCTTACCTGGCTGTTAGGTTCCACAAGGGCGGGAAGGACTCGCAAGATGATGCCTCCAAGGCCGGCGCCAGGGCCAAGCAGGCCACTATTCGGCGCGACCATCGTTCACGACGCCGTGCAGGGGAGGCTGTGTCACTAACTCCCACAATCTCTCAACTCGGCGTCTTTGAAGGTTCTGATGGTCCTGGAGAAGGTATCCTTGTGCTGTGGTCCCGGCAGTTTGTTCAAGCTAACCACGGAACGTAGCTGGGAGTCAAGATCGACTACAGGCAAATGAGCTCCCAGATGGGGATGGAATGACCAAGGAAGCGGATGACAGGGGACAGTTCTCTGAATCTGATGTTGACGTCGAGGACTATTTCAACTTGCTGCTTTCACCTGCTCGACCACGGAAGTACCTCGAACACCTAGGGGTAGAGTCTGATTCCGATCTAGGGGACGAAGACGGGAACGATAATAGCAATGCCTTGGACGAAAGCCCTCTTCGCTATTGCTCGCGGCAGCCTTCCAGAAAGTCAGGGCCTCGTCGCCGTGCTCGCCGTGGTCCTGCCCCTGGTACAGGAGGGCGGCCAAAAAAATCTCAAAGGCAAACTCGATCGTCGGGGCCGCCACGACGGTACCGGAGTCCAGTGATGATTCCACCTGAAGAATCGGCCGTATTTCACGCACAAGATCCGGTGTGGAATGGGGACCTGGACGCTTGCGCCTTGACCTGTCGTGATAAAGCAATCCTCCGTGAGTTCTGGACAAAGCTGGACAATGACCAAATGCAATTTTGTGGTCGATGTCAAGAGCGTTGGTTCCAGATGAAGATCGATTCTGATGGCATTTGTGCGCGTTGCTGTCGAAAGGATGATAAACGCGGCCCTGAAGAGCCGTACTTCTTCTCTGTGGACAACCAGTTGGATTTTGGCTCCGTACCGACTCAATTGCCTCAGCTTACACCTACTGAAGAGTCTTTAATAGGCCGTGTTCACGTCCACGTGAATATTATGCTTGTGCGGGGCCAGCAGTACAAATATCGGGGACATGTTGTTCACTTTCTCCGCGAGGTTGGCTTGGTGTACAACCAACTCCCGCTTTTGCCGCGGGAGTTGAACACTGTATTACTCCGTCCTTCCAATACGTCGTCCCATGCAAACCTTAGCCGGCAATTCACCCGCCAGTTCCGTGTACGCCGCCAGCCAGTTGCCATATGGCTTAACTACCTCCGGCGCCATCATCCTGGCTATCGATGCATCGTCATCGACGAAGAGCGGCTGAGTCAATTGCCTCAAGATGGCAATGTCCTGGACGACATCCCCCAGAGCCAGGTGGAGGCTGCCGAAGTTGGACCCGAGGAAGATGAGGAGGCAGAACCGGACCTGGAGGACGAGGCTGCGGTGCCGGACCTTTTGGCCAAGGACACGGAGCTCGATGCTCTGCGGTCTATTCTTGCCGGAGAACCAGAAGCTGAACCAAGGCTTTCCACAAGCTTCCAGGAGCAGGTGCAGCACGAGCTGCAGCTTCCGAATATACGGCGCACACCCATTAATGAGTTCAATCGCTCTCATGCCCTACTCTCCTTAGCTTTTCCCTGCCTCTTTCCTGACGGGAGAGCCGACTTTGTTGAGCCTCGGCTACGGTCAATCGACTACAAGGACTACATCGAGCACGCGATGCGCTGGCATGACGGGCGTTTTGCACGCCACCCGACCTTCCGCTTCGTCGCCTTCAATACTCTGATGCGGTCACAGGCCCGTGCACGGTCCAAATTCTTCGTGAAGCAACACGATGGTAGTCATGAACCGCTCACACGGGAGCAGCTTGTTCAGGCACTGGAGCACAGCGAGGACCCTGAGGCGCAGGTGCTAATCAACTCAATCACAAGACATGCGGTACCTATTCGCGGCACGCGCCCCTTCTGGAACAGGAAGAGGCAGGACCTCGAGGCCTATGCCTACAACCTTGGATGTCCTGGTGCATTCATCACATTCAGCCCGGCAGATTTACACTGGCGGAGTCTCTACCAGCACATGCCCCGATATGATGAATGGCTGGCTGCGTCCGAGTCCGAGAGGATGGGTCTCTCGCGCCAACTTTTGCGTCAGAATCCTCACATTGCTGCTTTCCATTTCTACCGCCGATACTGTTTCTTTCGAGATATCGTGTTAAGCAAGAAGTTCAACATTACGGATTACTGGGATCGGTATGAATGGCAAGGGCGTGGCAGTCCGCACAACCATGGCCTGTACTGGATGGAGAATTGCCCAAGAGTCGACATGGTGGATGAAGCCGCTCGTGATGTTTTTGCACGCACGTGGGGATTCCACATCACTGCCATTAATCCTGAGCCGACTAGGACTATGCCCCAGGGTGAGGGTAACCCCCTGAGCGTAGATCCACTGAGTACAGAACTGACATTCCTGCGTCTCTCACAAATCGTCAACCGCTGCCAGCGCCACAGATGCAATACCACATACTGCTTACGCGTAAGGAAGAGAACCGTTGATCTGGCGAGGGATATGGAAGGCGCTGCTGCAGATATCGAGGCGGCCAATGCGGCCAATCCAGAGCGGGAGTGTCGTTTTGACTTTCCTCGTGCCTTGCGGGAGCTGGCCGCAGTGATCAGGAAGGAAGGCAAGTCGTACTATGTCTTCGAGGCGGCGCGGAATGACAACCTCATGAATCACTTCAATCCCGCCATTATACTAGGCTGGCTAGCCAATATCGACATATCTCCTTGCACCAGCCTACAGGCGGTTATTACGTACGCTGCCAAGTATTGCAGCAAATCTGAGAAGAAGACTGAGCCTTACTGTAAGCTTGCAGACCAGGTTTTGCCGCACACGGCACACCTTCAGCCGCTATTATCCTTCTCCTCTCGCCTGATGAATAAGCTGATTGCCGAGAGAGATTACTCGGCGCAGGAGATTTCCCATCTTCTCCTTAACATTCCTCTGCAGGAAGGCACGCGGATGGTGGTCTCTGTCGACTGCCGTCCTTTGGAGCAACATGCACGTTCGTATCGCGTGGATGAAGATGTCAACGAGACCGTCGGCAGCTACAGGAGGTATCTCGAGAGAAATGACCAGCACGAGGATGCAACTTACCTCGAGTACCTGCAATCGTATAATCTCAAGACGTGGAGGAGACTCGCTGCCAACGCGAAGAAGAGAGTCCTGTCTTACTTTCCTCGATACAGGTCCGTGGAGGCATCTCCCCAGTTTGGTGACTTCTGCCGTGTTAAATTGATGATGGCTCATCCGCATCGCTCTCCAGAGGAGTTGCTCACCGTGGGCGGGCAGCGGTTCGATTCCTTCGCGGCTGCGTACAGGTTTTGCAGAGAGCAGCACCGTGACACCCATGCGGACGATCATTATGGGGAGCCAGATACAAATGAATTGAGGGCTGAGGACGACGAATTTGAGCTTGAGGTCCATGAAGAGCCCATTGTGGATGAAGACTGGCATGAACTCGCCCGCATGCTTCCCGACCGCCCGCTGGAGGAAGAGGATATCGACATGCTCGGCCGCCGAGACATCGACATCAATTATGATTGGACCCCTCACGTTGGACGGTATACTGATGACGGTATTCTCAAGGGCGACTACTGGAAGCAACGCAAGGCGGCAAACCGCCTTGACCTTGATGTGGATCATCAGCCCTTGGAAGCTCGAGATTCCCTAAACCGGGATCAGCGCTTAGTATACGATACCGTGATGGACCACTTCCTGAATCAGGAACCCTCTCAGTTGCTGCTCCATGTGGATGGTGGAGGTGGTACCGGGAAGTCATACCTCATTAATTTGCTCTCCGCGCACCTCCAAGCCGCTGCTGCCGGGAGAGGGACACCTGTTTGGCGTGCCGCGCCCACTGGCGTCGCGGGAAATCAGATATCGGGCACTACTTTGCACTCCCTGTTACACCTTCCAATCAACAAGGACTTCAAGCCCCTCTCGCCCACTGACATGGCCCAGCTCCAGAAGAAGCTGAAGGACATCAACTACCTGATCATCGATGAGAAGAGCATGCTGGGACTGCGACAGCTTTCTTGGATCGATGACCGCCTGCGCGAGGCGTTCCCGAGTAGGAATGAGGAGTTCTTTGGTAGTCTTAACATCCTTCTGGTTGGCGACTTCTTCCAGCTTCCACCCGTGCTACAGAAGCCGCTCTATTACGATAAAGAGGTGCAGGGAGTGGAGATCAAAGGCAGGAACGCATATAGACGCTTCGATAAATCAGTCTTCTTGAAGGTTGTCCAACGGCAACGGGGCGACGATCAGAAGGCGTTTCGCACAGCTCTCGAGGAATTGCGGCTCCTCCAACTGTCAGTCGAGTCCTGGAAACTCCTTTCCGGTCGAGTACAGGCGAAGCTAGATGATCTGGAGGTCGCCAGGTTCGCCAACGCCTTGCGAGTATACGCCACGAAAGATAGGGTGAACGAATATAACCACTACCACCTCGACCGCCTCGGCCGGCCAGTCATTCAGGTCAAGGCTAAGAATGTCGGCCTTGGCGCGGCTGCGGCGCCTGATGACAAGGCGGGCAACCTTGCGAAGCAGATCCCTATATGCATTGGCGCCCGTCTGATGCTGACATCTAACCTTTGGCAGCCAGTTGGTCTCTGCAACGGCGCTCGCGGTACCGTTTACGATATCGGCTGGGCACCGGGGGCTGACCCAGTCCAAGACCCTCCCTGTGTTATCATGATGGAGTTTGACAAGTACAGTGGACCTGTGTTCCTGACCACCGCTGATGGCAGAAAGATTGTCCCGATTCTCCCAGTAGACAGGGACTTCCTCATCGGAAGCACTCTCTGCACTCGCACGCAGTTTCCCCTGATCGTATGCTACGCCATTACGGTTCACAAGTCGCAGAGCATCACTGAAGATGTCATCGTGACAGATCTCTCCTGTCGGGACTTTCAGACTGGTTTAAGCTACGTAGCTGTCTCTCGCGTAAAAACGCTCCAGGGCTTGATGCTGGATGCGCCCTTTGATCGTGGTCACCTGTTTTACGAGTCTCCACCAGAGGGTATGAAGATGAAGATGAGGGATGAGCGGCATAGAAGACGACAGGTCCTTACACGGAATCCATATAGGTCAGACCACGGCTCTGCATAACTAGATAGCTAGCTAAATGTAATGTCTTAATAGTTGCTTGGCCCAAGGACTCCCAGCCTTCGGATGATCGTACCCCTTGCACCCACAGCTCTAACGTGCAAGGGGTGGCGTAGTATTTTACCACAACGCGGGTGCAACGGGACGCGATGTGAACAGGTCAGACAATAGCATGCCTGGCTGATCACAGCTTCACTGAACCAGGTCGATGTACTTTTACATAATGGCCAAATTTCTGACTGGGGGATTTAGGCCCATCGGAGCCGCCATCGGAGGAGAAATGGAGCACTCGGAGTCGGAGGGCAGCCGGGCGACTTGCCACACCTAAACCAGCCATTGCCCATCACCCCAGGTTTTGCCTTGGAGAAACCCCAGCCCCCCCACGTCGCTGCCCGCAGGGGGCTAAAGACACGACGACTTGGTGACACATTCTAATTTCTGACCACTCACCTCGTCGTGAAGTGGCCGGTTATCAACGGGTTCCACTGCTTCCGCCCTGTGATAGCTAATAACTGCTCCCCGGCCCGGCGCACCTGCCTCCAACCTGACCAACTGACCTTTCTGTGTCTTCATCCGTGTCACAACTCTTTCCCTTCCGGGCTCAACGGCCGTCTCCATTCTCCGTGATGGTTAATCCATGCCGCAGACCCTCGTGACTTGCCCGTTTACTACCAGTTACATCCAACCACAACCATTTGACCCTCGACTTCCCTCTTTCAATATCACACCCAACAGCATCAAACAGCATCCAATAAATAGCCTGCGGAGTCTGGCGACTTCTTCTCAAAACATGCTTCTAGATTACCTGCAGCACCGCCGTGACTGGTAAGTGCTCGTTATGTGTGTTGTCTTGCGTCTTGGCTCCCCTCATCCTAGACGTTTATGAACCTCAACACCGTCGACAGTACCTAAGTTGGCCAACACTGGTCGTTACTTGACCCCCTCCCCTGTCACCAACTCACCATACCCCCCCTCTCACCAAACTGCTGTTGACCCCACGTTAACACCTCCATCTTTCTCATAGCCGGTTCAAGCAGGATGAGCGTGTGCGTCGTATTCGCGCTCTGACTGCTTACCATGCTCCTTTCAGTCCATTGGATCGGGAGATCATCAACAAGCCCATTGAGGAGCTTGTCCAAGAAGTACACAAGGACCCAAGCAGAGCTGCCGACCTCCTACATACCTATGGAAAGGTCGCATTGAAAGCCCATGCGAAGACCAACTGTGTCACTGAAGTTCTCATTGAGGATGCTGAGAAGTGGATCAAGGATGGCTCCATCAACTTCAAAGGCCCTCTTGCTGGTATCCCTGTCAGCTTGAAGGATACCATTGATGTAAAGGACTATGATAGCTCCGTCGGTGTGACGTGTAATGTCCACAAACCCAAGGCAGAAGATGGTGTTACTGTCAAGTTGTTGAAGGAGCTTGGGGCTGTCCCATACGTCAAGACCAACATCCCCATCACCCTCCTTAGCTTCGAGTCTTCCAACGACCTGTGGGGTCGTTCTACCAATCCTTACAACAGCAAATACACTCCAGGTGGTTCCACGGGTGGTGAGGGCGCCCTCCTCGCCATGGGAGGCCGAATTGGTATCGGTAGCGATGTTGCTGGAAGTGTCCGATGCCCCGCGCATTTCTCTGGCATCTACTCCCTCAAGTGCTCGACTGGTCGGTGGCCCAAGCTTGGTATGACCACAAGCATGCCCGGACAGGACGGCATTCCTGCTGTATACAGTCCAATGGCCCGAACACTAAATGATCTCTTCTACTTTACTCGCGCTGTCCTTGAGAAGGGCACCTACAACTATGATTACTCTTGTCATCCTATCCCTTGGAGAGCAGATGTCGTCAAAGAGTATAAAGAGAAGAAGGTCATGCGAGTTGGTGTTTTGCAAACAGACGGCGTTGTTGACCCTAGCCCAGCTTGCAAGAGGGCTTTGGAGATGACTGAGGCCGCCCTGTGTCGGGCTGGCCACGAGATCGTCGAGATTAACCCACCCGAGCCGTACGAAGCTCTATACCTGGCCTCTCGTCTCCTATGTGCCGATGGTCTTGATACCGTTCGCGGATTCTTCAGGACTGGTGAGTGGAATGATCGAGGCGTAGCTCAGATGCGATTCTACGCAAAGCTTCCCAGCCCCATCAAGTACTTGTACTACCTCTGGGTCCGATACATTCGCCGTGACACACTGTGGGCTGGTTTGCTTCGTGACTGGCACCGCACTACCACTACGGAATACTGGGCACTCATTGGGCGCAGAGAAGCTTACAAGAGAAAGTGGTGGGAGTACTGGCAGGCCACTAAACTGGACTTTATCATTGCACCACCCAATGCCACTCCTGCCGTTCCTCATGACGGCATGCATGATGCTGTCAGTAGTTGCGGTTATACTTTCATGTTCAATTTGGTAAGTAAACATTGCCACGGACAATGGACATGCCCGCTAATATGGCTTGAACAGCTCGATTACAGTGCTGGCGTTATCCCCGTCACACACGTAGACAAGACCAAGGATCAACTGCCTGCTGGCTTTAACATTCGGAATCTGAACGGCATTGCCCGTGGTGCTTACAAATTGTATGACGCCAACGACATGCATGGGCTCCCTGTTGGCGTTCAAGTCATTGGACGGAGATTAGAAGAAGAAAAGGTGCTCGCTCTGATGGAGCGTGTGGAAGATGCTCTAGGTGATGACAAGTTCAAGTTGCTGGAGGTTGATTAATTGCCTAATGCGACAGGAGTAGCTCTTTGGTTTTGTCGATATACATGAATGGGGTTCGATATTCCTAGAATTGGCAACCTAGAGATGTTTACATTTACAAGCGCCGTCATTGCTTCATGGCGCAAAACACGTCAACAAATGTATATTCCGCGCACGTAACAACGAGCCACAGGGCGTATTGGGAAAATTTGAATTGCAATGTTCAAGGAGACAAATTAAGTTAAACTCTCACAGGGATGGGACAATGTAAACGAGGGGAAGAAAACGGGCCTCGTGGTTCTGTGCCTGGAAACGGTCACAGAAGGCCTTTTTTTCAACCGCTTTTGTTGCCTTATAATCAACTTTGTGCCAGTAGAAGAATTCCGTGTATTAGCTCGGATCGTATGTGTCGCAGCATATAGCTCGGAAATGAAAGAAATGTATTCCGCACATCTATGTGTGAGTTATGCTTGCAGTGAGCATCGTGCTCTAGTTGCAAGTTTCACACTTGAGGCGGCTCGCCGTGCCGAACCATGAAATTGCCGTTTGCTACATGTGCTAGTTAGATAAGTATGATTCTCACACAAATCACACCTCGAAGTAGCAAAGGGACAATATATATGTTTATAGGGATAATTTAAATGCCAACGGTGTATAGTTGAGCATGCACAGTTTACAGCCAAAGCCACTTGAGAATAATCAACGAAAAAAAAAAAAAACCCCCCACACACACACACAGGGCGTGACAGGGCAGACTACACATTCAAGACCGCATAATCACAGCCCCAATGAAAGCCAATGATTCGCTGCCGCCCGTCTCAAACGACTTCACAACCTCAAAGCTGCTGGTTGAAGCCTGCGGATAAGTCGCGATTAGTCATTCGCGCCGAAACTTCCAGAGCCACGCACCACGCACCAACATCCCACCAACCACGCAATTCACACCACCCAGCCCAATTCACCAGTCTCGGCCCCCAGCAAGGCATCGTGCCTTACGCGTCCCAATCATCAATATCTGGCCTGCCCAAGTCCGCCTTCCTCCAAAATGCGCACCTTATTCCTCCAGCACCACCGCTCCAGACGTGCACAGAACATCAGTGCGGTGCCTATAGACGGCCCTTCACAAAGATGCCTGAACATGAGAGCCTCGTAGGCTCCTATGTCCACCTGGCAATGGAGCAGCGAGCAAGTGACGCTCTGCATACTTTGAAAAAGGTCGCTTCGCAAGTGAAGCCGATCATGAGGGCTCGCGGATGGAAAGTCGGCCAGTTGGCAGAGTTTTACCCCAACCAGACCAATTTGCTAGGTTGTTACACTATAGCTTTATTTAAAGCAGACATGGGACTGACTGAAGATTGCATGGACAGGTTTAAATGTCAACAGAGGAGCCAAGATATGCCTTCGACTACGGTACCCAGGAGACAAGAACCAGTTTCTCCCGTTCGAGAATGTGCTAGACACGATGCTGCACGAGCTAGCGCATATTGTCCACGGGCCACACGACCAAAAGTTCCACGCGCTCTGGGACAAGCTGCGCGACGAGTGCCAGGGCCTGATGATGAAGGGATACACGGGCGAGGGATTCCTAGGCCAGGGACACCGGCTGGGGGGAGCGAGCATGCCAGACCGGGAAGCACGTCGTCTCGCCCGCGAGGCAGCCGAGAAGCGACGCATCCGCGCATCACAGGGCTTCGGATCCGGCCAAAGACTGGGCGGAACCGCGCCCCGACCCGGTCAGGATATTCGGCAAGTCATCGCAAGCGCTGCTGAAAGGCGAAACGCCGTTCTGAAGGGCTGTGGCAGCGGGCGGTACAACGATAGAGAGATTATTGAAATCGCAGACACGGCCACCAGGAACGGCTTCAAAACACAAGCCGAGGAGGACGAGGCGAATGAAGTCGCCATCGCCCAGGCCCTCTGGGAACTTGTCCAGGAAGAGGAGAAAGCGAAACATGGTCAATCTTACGTACGCCCGTCGCCCAACCATCCTGAGGGGACAGGTGCAGGCGGGTCCCTCACTCGGGAAGCCGTTGGCATACAGGGTCAGGCCTCACGCTTTGTCGCTGCCGCTCGAGCTTCAATCATCCGAGACCCGAAGGACCGGGGTCAAGGCACAGCGGGTTCTGGAAACGGCCAGGGCCCGGATTTTTGGGTCTGCGAAATTTGCACGTTGCACAACCCGCTACGATATCTCTCCTGTGAGGCCTGCGGGTCGGAACGGACCCAAGGCAAGAGGACGAGGTCGGTAGAGTCCGTAAAGGGGCCTGCAAAAAAGAAGACTACTGCCACGCCGGCTGCAAGCACGATAGACTTGACAAGGGATAGTCCGCCGAAAACGAAGACGCACCACAAAGATAGACCTAGCAAAAAGCAGACCCAAAGCTCGGCGGCTTCGCCCTCGTTGGCCTCAGAAGCACCTTGGGTGTGGATATGCAGTTTTTGTGGGACGGCTATGGAACGACAATGGTGGACGTGCTCTCTATGTGGCAAGATGAAGGAAAGCTCCAAGTAGGGTGTTTGATGATGGATATATGATAAAACCTGTGTATGCAGCTATACAGCCATACAGTTCGGCGTGCGGCTAGACAAGTAGATATATGCCTGTAATAGTATGAGGGTAGAGCGACTTCGGCGAGAAGATTATAACAACTTTTTTTTTTGGTATACACGGGAAAATTCCTATTCATCGCGTCGAGTACAACTATGGCCCCCCTCTCTAGTTGTGCACATGTCGTGTTTTGATGTAATGGGACAGAGAGGCGTAGGTTCAGCAGGCCTCCTTTATGTTCAGCATAGGGTTCTTCGCACGAGCTGGAGCCGACGTTTCAACGTTGCTTGATCAGAAACAAAAAAGGCTCTTTTTTGTTGAGGCAAGATTTGGAAAAGTGCCGATTGGAACTGGAGAAGATCGGCTGGGTAGGGGACCCTGGACGCCCACGACCTGTCGTGTCACCCACTGGCAAGGGTAATTAAAGTCTTTGGGGCTCATCGGGCTGACCAGATGACTGGTCGCACCTGTGATGTAGGCCCTGAAAGAGCGGAGTGCTTCGAATTAATATATCCAAGCTTAGCTGCGTGACTAGTCGGGCACAATATGGCTGTAGAGTCTGGTGCAAACGCTCATCTAATACCGCATCTGCGAGTGTCCGCCATGCATGCAACGCATGTCCTGGATGTACATATGTAGTGGTCATGTGTCAGATCCTGACACCTTGCCCATTATCCTGAGATGATCCGTTTGGCAGCAAGCGGCATGGTACGGTGCACTCATCTTTCTGTACGTGGCAGCAACTTTGTCTGAATGTGCCTAGGCAGACCAACCACACAACGGGCAAATGCAAGAAGAAAAGCTTTCATCCACCTGCAGACAGGGAGGGCATCATTCTCCTTTCTGCTGTAACTTGTCTGACACTAGGGTCAGGTCAAGCCGCGTGCTGCGGCGCTGCAGGTTGCAGCGTGTCGCTCTGGGTGCTGATTGATCAACGCCCGGAGCCGTGTTCTAGACACTGATGGATCGCAGAGGCGTAAGGGTCCGGGCCTGGTTGGAGATGTGATGACCGGCCCCTGTCCCTGCAAGCCATGGCTGATAAAGAGGCCCACAAGCTTGGCAATCGTTTCAAACGCAAATCCCGACGTCCGCAGATCGAGGGTTGCGTGGGCGAAAGTGGAGGAGGACCAGAGCAGAAGGACTCGTCTAGCTTTTTGACAGCATCACCGGTTAAAGGCGTTGGCCAGCCTATCTTGGCTATCCGGATCAATTAGCACCAGATAAAGTATCAGCTTGGCCGATTAACTTCGGGGCATGTCTGATTCCGTTGACTGATACAGCGCTCGTCTTCTTGGTTGTGCAGTAAGTGACCACGGGGGTTTGGACACCTTACTCTTACCACTCAATTCGTCCTCCGTCCAATTGTATCCAATTGACTTCCTGTCCATGTAGACTAGCCTTGTTGTTTTAGAGTACTGGCTGATGAGTCTTGATGCCAGACATAAATCCAAAGCAGGGCAAGAACAACAACGACAACAACACCGCGCCCCTAGCAGAGAAAAAAAAGTCACAAGCGCGAGATTCCTCGCTGAACCATGGTTTGACACCTCATTCTTTCATGCTTGACGCTGCATGCACGCCGTTAGACCAACTCGCCAGCTTGCCCACTTCTCGGATTTGTGCCTGGCCTGGTGCCGAGGAGTTGAAGCCGTTCCACAATGTTGCATAATAGCAGAGAAAAAATTGCTACTGTCGGTTGAATCGTGTGCCACCAGCACGGAATTGTACAACTACCTACTAGTAGTTAAGATAAGTGACATGTGCATCCAAGTGCAGCAACTAGATTAAAGCGGCTATAACGTGGTCAAAGAGTCGTGCGCACGGGTCTGGACCTTCAGGCTGATCCTGGCTAGATAGGCGGCAAGTCTCCAGTTTACTTCAAGGTATTTCTTATTTTATTTTGTTGGCGTGGGTAGGCAGCATTATGCCCAAAGAAGAGCCAGATATTCAGTCTATGGGTGACTTTTGTTCCCGTTCCTTGTTTCTGATCTACTTTGCAACAAGAGTTAACGGCCTCCACATTTGCTAGAGATGATGCTCCGTTGGCCCGTTTCTCCGTGTCTTGGTAAGAAGTCTGGATCTGCCCTGCCGCCGAGACCCGCCATGTACATCGCCGGAGTGCTAGAATAGGAGTGTCCATCGCTTCTGGACCCATGCTCGAGGGAATGTTTCGAGAGGGGACTGTTTCGAAGATCCATCGCCGGGTCATAGGAGGGCAAAAGGGGTAATGAGTACTATTGTCTATGACTTAAACGACGTTGTCCGCATTACACGCATTACAATGTTAAGCAAGCATGATTCAAGGCTGAGAACAAACAGGAGCCAGGAAGAATTGTTTTCACCTAGCCATGTCCAGAGGTGCGAGGTACTATTGGATGGGCTGGAAGTGGTTACGCCCTGTCGTATTTACGGGTTTCCAGTGGTGCCCATTCTCCGCTAGTTGCTTCTGCGGACCCTTCAGAACTGATTTCCATCTGGTCACAGGGCGAGTAGGGCGAGGAGTCGAAATGGTGTGTGTGGTGGACGGACGGATGCTTTCCGTGCGCTAGCTTCAGCCACGCCCAAGATTGGAATAATTCTCTGATGGCTGCTTGGCCACTCTTAGCTGCACCCGCTGATACCTAAAACTCCTCCATGGACGTGAAGATATACACACCGCCTCTGGATGTAGGCCTGTATGGAATCTCGACCTGGTGGCATCTACTCCATATGGCCATGATCTTGAGAAGTTCAAATGTCACCCACCGGCATCTGCATGTAGCCGTATTCGCAGGGTCCTTTCCCCTTGTTAGACTCCTTCGTGGGGTGTGGTTCATGTCGGCAACTGTGTCACGATTTGGATCAATTGCGGACGCCACGAGGCTACTTGCTGGGAGACTGGGAATACTAGCGCTCCATGCAGCCACCTGGTAACAGCTCTGTCGACCCGTCTGGACCATGCTTGGGGCAATGCCGGAACTGGCCCTGATCACAAATAGAAAAATCGGGCGTGGCCTAGCGCTCAAGTGCGGCAGACAGCCTTCAAAGTCGGGTTGTGTGGGCGGGCTGGGGCATGGGACCTGGGACCTGGGACGTGGAATAAATATCCTGTGTGCTCAAGTGTAGTAGATACCTACCATACGTCAAGTGCGGAGTACCTGGGTACGTATTTCGTATCGTGGTACAATACTCTGAAATCGAGAAAGAGTGTACTATGCGTAGGTTGATCCGCCCATCGGCCGAAGCTCGACATCGACAGGCTGTCCAGTCCATTCAAACTATAACAGAAGCGTTTGCGTTAGTTGGTGTCAGAAGGTAGTTATATATTCCCACGAGGCTGAAGTTGCATGCCAGCTTACAGGATTGGCTTCGTATGCCGTTAATGTGATCCGTATTGGCGAGACAGAAAGAGGCTCTATCTAGTGACTCTCTCGCTCTCTCTCTCCTCTTCGTGGCGGCAAAAAGGCACAAAGACACGTACCCGAGGAGTAGGTATTCAGTCAACCGTACGGAGCGCACAATGGATGTTGTACATGTACAAACGGAGTTCTCTATATCAATCATGGCCAGACGTTGAAGGCTGTTGTCGTGACCTTGCAAATGTGCGTGCTCCTGGACGTCAAAGTCCAGACCCAGTCAGACCACAGTTGATCGATCAGCTTGAGCATTTCAGATGTCCCCGGCGCTTGACCAATGCCTGTTTGGCCGTTGACCGTTGACCGTTGACCGTGAACCGTTGACCGTTGACATCCGTCGGCTGGTCGTTGGCCGCTGGCTGTATGGCTATTGTCTTGTTGTCACCTTGATGCCGGGCCTATCCATGCAGCGGCCGCCAGTAAGAGCCTTGCGATGGAAAAACACAGCGAGTTTCACCAAACTCGACTGCTCCTGGCATATTGATGCCCTCGACGAGGCACCAAGGTACTGCTGCGACCTGGCCGTTGGGACCTGGCTGTTGTTGGGGGTCAAGCTTTGAGCTCGGGACGCTTGCAAGCCCGCGTTGTGCCTGTTCTCCATCTCATGCACGTCGTCTTTCTCTTCGCACACCACACCGTCCTTGCCGTCACCCCCCCCCTCCTCCATCGCCACCACCTACACACAACACAGTTTGGTTGGTTGTATGCCTGGTCCACCTGGTCATGGTCTCAGCTGCCGCCGGTCGTACAAGCCATCCCCAGGGCCGTCCAGGATCCCGGTCGTTGGCTCCCATGCCGTCGAGAATGCCATGGTGCGTCTGTAGAGTTCGGTTGGCGTCTGAAAACGCATTAGAGTCTAGAAACCACACTTGTTCCGGCTCCTTTTTCCTTTCCATCGACACTTGCGAGCCGACTTTATTGCCCATCACCCGTCATCGACACCATTGTTTCTTCGGGGTGCCATTCTATCCTCCTTCAGGAGTTTGATTGAGCCTTCCCAGACGCCCAGATATCCGGGTGGCCCTAGTTCGCATCACTCGGCATTCCAGTACTACTAGCCATCGATCCATCGACCGCAAGATAACGGCGCTACCGCCACCACGACTGCTATTACTACTACTACCGTTGCGACTCAAATACCAAGCTCTGGGAAGTTTCGACCAGTAATACATTCCGATTTCCATACGCTTCGAGTCTCAAACCCTCGTCTCTAGTAGTTACACGGCCGCAAACACATGTCATTGCTGTTGGATTACTTGTGCTTATTCGAGTTATATCAACGACTTCACTTCGGTGGGTGGTCTATATTGTGTCGACGACAATCTGAAACATCCTTCGCCCGCTACACCAACGAGTAAGGTAATATTGTTCACACGACCGAATTTGGAGATATTTGTTTTACCGCGGTGGCAGAGATTTTTGCTCCCACGATCGAGGGCGGTCGCGGACCGTCCCCAAGTCGCTCTGTCTCCCATGTGCGAACGCCGGTGTGCGATATCATGGCTTCCGAGAACTTGGCAGAGGGCAATGCTGCCTCACCTGACATAGCTGCGTCGGCCGCTCCAATTGCCGCACAGGATCAAGTCTCACAACAGCATGAACTCGTCATCCCTCTCGTTGACGGTGGCCCAAAGCGACCTGCCTTGGAAGCGTTGAACGCTGCGCCAACTCACCACGATGAAACCCCTCGTCTTTCCGACGGCCGGCGATTCCTCCGGGACCCCCTCAGCCTTGCGCATCAAGGAGGGCGATCTCAATCCCAAAGCCCGCTGCGGCTTCCTATCCCCTCGATAACCCCCGGCCAACTGGCATTTTCCGCGATGCAGTATTTGCCCGTACCCGTCATTGTTTTAAACAACTTGAAAACAGTGGTTCTAGCAAACGAGGCCATCGGCCGCATGATGGGCCTAACATCCGAGACCACGCCACAAGATGATGCTACCGCCGCGCTTGAACATCTTCGGGGTCAAACTTTATCGCAAATCGGGATCGACATGTTGCAGGATGGCAGGCCGGTTTGGATAACTTGGGAGTCCTTTTTGGATAGTCTGGTGCAGGAAGTTGGCGTTCGTCCGCCTCCGCCGCATGCACAGCAACCTCAATTCCCCCAAGCAAACCCCGGTGATGCCACTCCTACGCTAGACTTGCCGATCCCTGCCACCGAGCCTCGCTGTCCTTCGATGGCTCTGCCTTCTCAGGACGCTGTCATTGAAGTAGTAGTCAGCAGGAAGGACATGAATAAGACGACTTACGACAGTCGATATAAAGCCAGGGCCTCCGAGTACCAAGCATTTGCTAAAATGATTGTCACTGTCTGGGAAATTGAGGATAAGCAAACCTTCTTCACTCTCACATTTACAAACACCAATTCTGCGGCCTCTTCACCACCCAATACTAAGAAACTTGTTGCAAAGCCGAGCGTTTTGGAAGCTGCTCATCGACGGACAATTGCAATTTCAGCTCCATCGTCCGTTGCATCAAGCCGGGACTCGAATTCACCTTCCTTCTATAGCCCAGGCATCGTCACCATGTCATCAAGCCCATTCCCTCCCATGGGCCCGCCGTCGCTTGCCTCGCATTCGAGCACGCCATCCCTGCTGCAAAAGATAACCCTCATGAAGGACGCCTTGCTTGACAACACCCAGATGCCCATTCTCGCCATATGGAAAGATGGCAGCGTCATCTTTCCTAACAAAGCCTCGAGACAGCTGCTATCTCTGGATGCCGATTTAGATAGCTGTGACGACGGCCTTGATCTTCTACGGAAATGGGACCTATGGGATGAGAATTTTACTAGAAAATTAGACGTTTCTGAATACCCCATTTCTGTTCTCCTTCGCACAGAACGTCCGTTTGCGAGCATGCGCGTTGGAATTGTAGACCGCGACGGGAAGAGGCTCATACACGATGTACTTGGCGAAGCAATCCGGGACGATGTCACCGGGGAATTTCTAGCTGCTGTGGTTACGGGCCGAGATGTAACGGTTATCACGGAGCAAATCACTCAAATAAAAGAACGAGATGACGAGCGTTTCAAGCTGATTTGTGATACAATGCCGCAGTTAGTTTGGACGGCGTCCCCGGATGGACTTCACGACTTCTTCAATACTCGGTGGTATTCATATACTGGCCTTAGGCCGGAGGAGTGTCTCGGCATGGAGTGGCAGATGCCCTTTCACCCAGACGACAGAAACGAAGCACTAACCCGATGGAAGCGGTCTCTAGAGACTGGCGAACCGTTTGTAATGGAGTACCGTTGTCGAAGTAAAGAAGGCGAATGGAGATGGTTCCTGGGTCGTGCCTTGGCGGTGAGAAATAAAGATAGTGGTGATATCGAGAAGTGGTTTGGTAAGACGAATTGTAGTGGTCTTTCGGTGGGAGAGCAAGGGACTATGCTAATCAACGTCATACAGGCACATGTACCGACGTTCATGAGAGCATTGAAACCAAATTTGATGCCAAGCGAACTCGTCAACAGCTCCTAAGCGTCATTGCTCACTCTCAGGTCACCATCTTCACTGTAGACCCGAACCGCCGCGTAAATATGCTCGAGGGTGCCTTGATATGGAACCATACATATGAAGACGTTCACGACCCGAGTCGATGGTATATCGGAGAGAATATGCACACCGTCTTCAACCGACTTGTGGATCAGCCCCCGGAGGGCGAGCAGCTAGACTTTCTACAGCCCATCGAGGACATACTGCAAGGACGCACTACCGAAGACGTTAAAGAACACGGCCTAGATGACCGCTGGTACCGGACTCGCTTTCTTCCCATGTATGGCAAAAAGACTCACGACGGCAAGACGACAAGTGATAGTACCATAGAAGGGGTCATTGGTGTCATTATGGATGTTACAGAACTGCGCGACCGAGAAGAGGCCTTACTGAAGCAGTCGCGGGAGAAGCGAAAAGCGGTGGCGAATGAGGCTGCTGCGAAGGAAGCCAACAGATTGAAGAGTCAATTTCTGGCCAACATGTCCCATGAAATTCGGACACCAATTACAGGCGTTCTTGGCATGGCCGAGCTGCTCAGCCATATGGATTTAGATGAGGAACAAAGAGACTATCTTGATAATATTCAGAGCTCAGCCACGTCTCTATTAACAGTCATCAACGATATTCTCGACTTTTCCAAAGTGGAATCTGGCCGATTGGACGTTGAGGAAGTTCAATTCTCTTTGTCATTAGTTGTCAAGGAAGTCGTGCGAATGCTCCGGTTTGCTGTGGAACGAAAGAACCTCGATTTCCAATCAGACATTGGGAGTGATATTGAAAATGACATGGTTGTCATTGGTGACCCCGGACGCGTACGGCAAATAATCACAAACCTACTAACGAACAGTATCAAGTTTACAAACCAAGGTTATGTGAGATTCTCTGTCACCACAGAGTCTGAAACATCTGATTCGATCAACATCAAGTTTGTCGTTGAAGATACTGGTATTGGCATTCAAGAAGATGTACGGAAGAGGCTCTTCCAGCCTTTTAGCCAAGGTGATGCGTCTACGGCCCGACGATTTGGCGGCACCGGTCTGGGCCTCACGATCTGCAAGAACCTTTTGGACTTGATGCATGGACGGATTATTTTGGAATCAACTGTTGATAGCGGAACGAAGGCCTCTTTTTGGATTCCCTTCAACAAGCCCCACGGGCCAAGACAATCTCACCCAGTCCAGAGCGGGGCTATTCCAGATCGATTGCAGTCGGATTTAAGTATATCATGTAATAGCTCCGAGTATGACCAGGTTGGGGGCACATCTACGGGCTCTGATGGGATCGGAATATCTTCGTCAATTCCTCGTCGACGCCTCTCCGTACGCACTCCTCCTTGTGTCGATCAAGACATGCCTCGAACCGAACGTGCTAAGACGCATATTCTGGTCGTTGAAGACAAGTAAGCCCCAATTCTGTCCGTACCATTGCAACTGAAGAGGATTTACAAATTTACTGACAACACCTCTCAGTCCTGTGAACCAAATGATTGCCATAAAGACAATCCAGAAACTTGGCTTTCAGGTCACTGCAGCATGGAATGGCAAAGAGGCCTTGGAGTACCTGATGGCCACTTCTCGAGGCCAAAATATGAAGCCAGACATGATATTGATGGATGTGCAGATGCCAATTATTGACGGATACAAGTGCACGCACCTCTTGCGTCATCACTCCCCATACAAGACTTTGCTGCAGGATGTCCCAATTGTGGCTATGACGGCATCTGCCATCCATGGTGACCGGGAAAAGTGTAATAAGGCCGGCATGGATGACTACCTGGCCAAGCCAGTGACAATGAACATACTTGAGAGGATGCTTATACGGTGGTGTCTGTCGCGACGCAAGGTATCAGCAGCAGTAGAGGAATCTTCGGACTGCTCTCAGATCAGCGAACATTGCGATAATGCAGGAATTCCTCATGTTGGGGTTGAAGAACAAGCCACCGGGTCCGAGCAGCGAGTCCAGGATGAACTCCATGGCAGCCCCATGACGCCGAGACCTTTTAAGACAGCGAACGGCCAACCCGAACCATCGCCACTTGATTCTCCTGCTGTCCCCGGGTTGAATGTACAGGTGAGGCATCAGGAAGGCGAGAAAGAATTGTCCAGCATGCTTCAAGAGAATAAGTTGATTGATGCGGCAGGTGGTCCATCCTTTTATCGTACCCCGTCGTTTCAGGGACCAAGCTCTGGAGAGGCGTTGACTGAGGAGAATATGAAGAAGCTAAAGAGCGAGACTAGCCACCTCGACAGGTAATTATCCTGAAGAGAGACCACACCATGGTATGGAAGAGGTTAAATTTCACGCCAACCTACCGAAATGCGTTGAACCGGACACTTGAAACTACTATTTCAGGTTCCAGACGGACAATTGGCGCAGTGAATAATTTCTCATCGGCATACCATATTATTGCATTAAAACACAGAAGAATGCATCCAGTCCCTAAAAGACACGACATATGAACCCTTTATAAAAGACAAGGAATAATTGCGTAACCGCAATGGGGGGCGTTAGTCATGCATCACGTTAAGCTAACGCTGACCGCAATGACCGTATATGCAAAAACACCCTTAATACATGCATCAGCAAAGAGAGGGCTATATACTTGCATTAAGTATGACTTAGACTGATTTAAGAATTATGAGACATTGGCACATGGCGGTGGGTGATTTTGGTGGGGGGCACTAGTATTTGGATATATCTTGAACAGGAACATGCATGCATGGCGAAGGGAGGCAACGCCTGTCGCGGGATATTTTAAACCAATCTGGCATGATTGGAGGTAGATGGTTTTTATTCGAGCGTCTTTAAATATAATACATGGGAAGTGATTGTACATGCGCCGAGTGGTGATAGACGTGCCTCCTGTGGAACCGTGCCATGCACCACCAATATGAATTTGAGGAGGACGCTGCTGACTGGAATGGGTTGGAACTCGTAATGTATCTTTCGCACAAGGTCGGACTGATACGTGGAAAAAGTGTGGCAATATTCAGGACACCTTGCAACATGATTGATTGCCCTGCTCACATGTGTCGACTCATAATTCAAATATAAAAAAAGAAAAAAAAAATCATATCCGCTACCCAACATGACATATTTGTATTTCCTGATGTGTACATAACCTCACCTGCATTAAACCAGGAAGAATAAATCCCAAAAACAAAATCTAGAAATGCTCCTTCCAGAACCTAAAGTTGACCTCCCGTGCAGTAGCAGCCTTACACGCCGACTTAATGTCACGAGCTGAGAATACATGTTAGACATTTGGCTTGATCTTGGCGTCAGGATGAAGTTTGAGGTCCAACTTACCAGCTGCGGAGGGACCGCAGAAATAGACACCCACTGTAGTTCGCATGCTACCCTCCAAACCGCTCAAATACGTCCTGTCAAGGATACCATCTCGCATAGTGCTGAAAAGCCTCTTAAAGTCAGGGCGACCGAAGTGAGTCCTTGATTTGAGTTCAGTAAGCGGGTCCATGTCGGCGCCTACGCTGTTGAGCACAATATTTTGCGTAGTGTCCATATCGAGCTTCTGAGTGAGATAGGTGTGAATCTTGAGGAATTCTACGCCGGAACTACCGGGGATGCGGGCAGCCTCGTTGGACTGCTCTTCCAGCGACGACAGCAATGTCTGGAACCATTCGAAGGAACCGGCGTCCTTGCAAACCCAGATGAATTCGACACGGCGAAGTCGGGTAGGGGGATTAGGAGAGTTTCGAAGATGCCAAATATTCTTCAAAATAGCCGCCCAAGGAGTGACTCCAATACCGGTACCAATCAAAACAGCGATTTCGTTTTCGAAGACGTCTTCGGCGGGGGCTCCATAAGGTCCGTCGATTCGGAGGCCGGGCATCTGCTGTCCGTTCTGCAGAGCAACTTCATACATACCCATGGGGTCAACTCCTTCATAGAGCTTGGCTTGAGCGCCACCAGCACCAGTCGCATCGCCCAAAGCTCGAGTAAAGTCTCCAACCTGTCTGACGTGGATAGACACGTATGGGTCGAAGGGGCACGATGTGATGGTGAATGGATGCCACTGGTACTTTGAGATCGATGGGACCTGAATGAAGAGCCACTGACCGGCCTTGTACTTGAATGATGGCTTGTTGAACTGAAGTTCGACGACATCGTAAGGGTGGCGGACAACCCTGGTAATTTTAGTCTCCCGGCGAGCTCGGATTTCACGGTAAAGACGCTCAATCAGGTAAAAGCCTCCAGTCCACAACTCCCAACGCCAGCCAAGGTATCCGATGCAGTGCGTCCAGTATGCCTCTCCGGCGAATGGCGAAAAGGCATCGACTGAATCACGCACAAAACATCCGACGGTGTGTGTATACAGAGCCAGCAGAAAAGGGATGAAAAGATGGTGGGTATACCAGAAAGTTTCAAACGACTGCTGACGGATACGAGAATGAGCGGTCGTATACATGAGCAGCATGCACAATAACATGACGTGGCCAGTAATGCCGCCTGCTTGAGCGTAGTGAATTTGGAGGGCGCTAACAGGACGGATCTGTGTTTCCTCGACGTTGAAAAAGTTGACGTAATGGGCGGCGACGTGGAAAACGGTAAAGACTAGCAAGGCATAGGCAAGCTGTCTATGAAACCACAGATTCTCGTCGAGAGGGAGGAAGCGAAGCTTGGGTCGAAGCCAGCGCATCAGTGTGCGGCAAACAGGAAGAAGAATAAGCATTCCGTCAACGCTAAGCACCAGACCGGCACCTCGAGAGATCCAGACGGAGAACTTCAAAGTGTTCAAGCCGGCTAGTCGATCATCCGCAGCTTGCTTGTACCTGTATTGCAGAGTATTAGACCACTGTTCCACTTTGGAGGATGAAGAAAATCGTCAAATCCGTATTTGATAGCTCTATACTTACCATCCATAAGCAAAGATGCCCCAGTGAAATGTCCAAAAAAGGATGTGGAACATCATCTTCTGAGGGGTGAACTGTTTGCGAATTAACTCGCGGTAACCTAATTGTCCCGCCATGGTGAATAATGTGACCGCTTGCCGAGCCTTGAGGATGGTTTCAATGTCGACCGGCGACAGAAGTGGACACAAGCACCAAATATCTATACAGTATTCTTGTCCGGGCTCTTCCCAAGATTAGTCGGCCCGTCCGGAGCTTAAGACACGGCTCTCTTGCTCGCCCAGATGCACAAAGTGAACTTCACAGATATCGACTCTCGGTTGACCAAGTCTACCCGCATGCGCAAATCTTCGAACCAATTATAGTAGGCGAAAGTCGAGGAAAGAATGTAGACACAATTAGGCACGAACAAAATACAACAAAAAGAGAGCGATCTGAACCAGCAGTAGCGAAAGGAAAGAAGTCCAAGCCTCTGCCAAGACGGAGAGAGAGAGCAAAGATAGCAATTGAAGGAAACAGTGGCGCAACGTGGTTAAATGATGCTGACGAGAGATGGCGGGAACAATTGTCCAAGGCAGTGACGGATCGAATGAGCCGAGTCGCAGGTGAACTGGGGATCTGACACTGGCGGAACTGTAGCCAGGCTATCTTTTGCACCCGGGAACAGCAGTACAGTAAGCTGCGTCTCATTGATCGTGAAACTTTTGATTCTGCCAGGGAATATCTAGCCGTTGCTCACAGAATCAACAACGGGGGCAAGGGGAGGAGATAAAAAGGTGGCCTGGAAGTATGAGAAGTGCTAGCACGGTTCAGAATCGTAGATCAGGCGCTGCAGAGGTTCGGAAGCCGCGATGGACCCTGTTAGTTGGCCGAGATTTTGGAGATGGGATGGTATGGAGGAACGGGGGCATGCGACAGTCAGTGCGTGAGGCTGGCTTCGAAACCTTTAACGTTATGTCGTTGGAGTTATTCGCGTGTTTCGAAGGTTGACGGGGTTGGTTATGTGCGGCAGATGTCAGCAACAGGCGTTCATGGTGAGGAACGCAGAGCAAGGCTCTCATTCCCTTTGAGAGTGCAATGGCGAAATGAAAACTCTGCTGCGATGGATAAGACTGTGAGGTTGATGGTGCCGTTTAATAACGAGCAAGGCGCCTGTCCGGTCCCATGGTCTTCCTGCAATAATAACCTATGCCGCCTGTTATGCATCGAAGCCCCCCCTCTTGGCAAGCACTTTGACCGCAAGGGCCTCGTGTGAAACTGGCAAACGTTGGCTCGATCCAGGACGTCAATGGTCGAAGAATCATGACATCGGCGGCCACCAAACCTCTTTAGGAGAGGGGCCACTATTCCGGGCGCTTAGAGATTGGGGTTGAGCCAACGAGATGTTGGACACGGGCCCCGGATGGATGCAAGGTGACTACGCCATCGTCAGGTCGATTTCTCCAAGCGTTCCAAACGGTCTAGCTGTCCAGTGCTCGGGATTGTCTGTAACAAATGGGGCCGGGGCAGGGGGTCAGCGGCTTCGACCTTGGACGTTACGACTGGGGTCATTAAAGTCGGGCTGGTCCAAACCGGAAAGTCGGTATTGCGGAATCGCGGTGTTGCGAAGTCGTACAAGCGCGTGCGGCACTTCTCATCAGACTCAGGACGAGCACCTGTTCAAATGCAGCTGGAAGACTGCGTAATAGGCAAACAACAAGAGGCGAAAGTATGGACGAACGAGTTTGTTGCACACACCAACGCCGCGTACGATATTCAGTATTTGAATATTCAGCCAAGGGGGCACAGCTCTTTCTATGCGCCAGTGGTACGATGCGAGGAAGGAGCGAGGCATGAAGATGGCCTCGTCCACATCCCAGTCCAATGGCGATCAATGAATGGTATGATCATGACCGTGACCACCAAGAGTCCTCGGTGCCCATTTAAACCCATTTAATCCCCCCACGCCGTTCCAACGTCACCAGACGCAGTGCCGAGTCCTGGCTACGCATTCATTATTAGCACCGCGAGCCTTGCTCTCTCGGAAATCTACCCCGAAAACTTTATCAAGTTCAGATGTTTTCGGGGGCTTTGTCCATCGTTGTCTTGGTTGCTTTCATGGCCACCAGACCATGCCCTGGTTGGTGGCACCTTCGGACCCCTGGTCGTCTCATCATGACGGTGATGAAACTACGCACCAGAGATGAGACAATTGCCGATACAGCTCGGTCCCTGCGGTCAGCGCAAAGTGCCAGGTGCCAAATGCAAGTAGTAGACCGAAGGAGGAAGGCGTCTTTCCAATACAGGTGCGTCGCACAGCAAGTTCAAGCGATAAATCATAAGCCTGAATGTCACCAAGGTCGAGTCGAGTTTTTGGACAACATCGGCCGGCTAAACATGGCCAAAGTGACTGGTATCTCGAATCACTAGGCGTGGTATGATGGTATCAATGTCCTCCATGCTGTGACACCCTTTCCTCCGTACACAGCTCGGGTCTCGAATTCGAAACATCACAGGCAACCTCATTGTCATTTTGCATGAGAAAAATCTGGTTTTGTTTTTCCCATTGAACGTATCACTGACTCATTGGCCCCATTCGTCGATCAGACCCAGCCCAGCATATATGAGAGCTACCCTAGACTTGCCAATACCTGCCAAGTTTAGAGCAACAAACAGTGGTTAAAGCATGTCTACGAGACTCATTCGTAGGTGAAGTTCGAGGATAAAGGCCCCAGGTGTGTAGACGGAGGGGGGTTGGTAAACCCTAAGCAAGTCATTGGACACTTGACTTTCCCGAGTGGCACATGGTTGGATGCCATCGACGCCGAGACGTGAAGAAACCGACATCAAATACCACTGAAGACCAAACAACCTATAGTCATGCCTGGTCATAAAATGACATGCAGCACGATCAAAAAAATGTCTAATAGATAGTGATTGGATCAAGATATGCCACAATGATTTGAGGTGAAGAATGAGTGAGAGCCGTCGCAACGGCAGCAGCTGTTGCCGCTAGTGCAATCAATCCAAACCAATGTGAGAGCCATATAATTCGAATAAGTCGACATCCCTGCATCCCAGAAATAGGCAGAGTGTCCGAGTGGTCCAAGGAGTTGGATTAGAAATCTAATGGGTTCGCCCGCGCAGGTTCGAGTCCTGTCTCTGTCGTCAGGTTCTTTCTATTGTTCTGTTTTTTTTCTTCAATAAATTAGGTGGTGACAAGTTTCTTTTTTATTTTTCTGGTCCCTGCTTGGCAAGTGTTCTGTGGCAAGTGGGCAGTATCCACTTTGTTCATCGTGGTTGTGGCTTTGCGGCGTGATGTTTGCAGGACGGCTACACCTACCTGTAAAGTCCCAGTGAATTCTCTTTACTCAATCTTCCACCTCCACCCCAAACAAAGTTTGACCCCGTCCACTCCGTAAATAATGTCCAATTGGTGCCTTCTTGCCGATCTGGTACGGACGCCTCGTGCCAAGAAATTAAGCTCATGACGTAACGCGAAATACTGTGGGCATTTGTGATGCAACCTGCTCGGGCGTAAACTCTGCCAACGTCCAACTGCAACGGCCTGCTACAATTGTCAGTTTTGATACCCATGGTCTCACCGCAGTCGCGCCGTCAAGGCTTTACTCCGCAGGGCCACCGCCGTCATGCCTCTGGCCACGGACGAACATGATGATGTCCGCCGGTACCAGGCACCATACAGCGCTCGCAGACCTGTGCCTACAATCTCCAGGTACCGCGAAGAGAAGGCTGCCAGGCAACAAGAGTCAATGCGAAGTGACTCGGATGAGGAAATCGCCGCAGAGCCCCCCGTCGTCACGGCTGCCGATGAGGCGAAGCATGAACCTTCGCCCTGCCCCTCTCGCGAGGACGACGCCAAACGTGACGACACTCACGCCGACACCCCCGAAGATACCTCCCAGGTTGACCCGGCCTCAACCGATGTAAAACAAAGGAGAAAAGAGTTGAAGCTCAGGCGGAAGGAAAGGGCCGAGCGGGAGGTGACGGATCCCGTCACTCACCTCCCCGTCACTATCCACGACTTTACAGACGAGGCACTCAAGGAAACAGTCCTGGATCATGCCGCTTTCAAATCCGAAAAGCGATCTGCTACGGGCTTGAGTTTGAAACGCGATTCGACTGAGCAGTCGCAAAGTCAGGCTCGACAGGCTCGACACCTCCAACATGTTCACGAGAGACTCAACAGCAGATTTCCGCCTCCCGATTTTGATTTATTGAATCAAACCATTACCGCAATCAACAATCGAGGGCTGACGTTTGGCCTTGCGGGGCTTGCGGTTGTCGTTCTGTCTGCCTCCTTTCTTGGAGCATTTTCCCATGGACGAAAACAAATAGCGCCCGGTTTCCGAAGCTGATAGTGACAGCAACAAGTGGTGGATGCTCTCTATCCTACTCGTAGCCGGTGCTGCCGCCGCAGTGATTGCTGGAGTACGAGACTACAACCACTCGCAAAATCAACAACATCTTCCAAGATGAGGTTTGGGATGCTCACCGCCAGCAGCTCGCCAAAGACACTAGCAAGCACGAGACTGAGACAACTATATGGCTCAATTCCGTGTTGGGAGCTGTTTGGCCGCTGGTAAATCCAGATCTTTTTCTCAGTCTGTCGGATACTCTCGAAGATGTCATGCAAGCTTCCCTCCCTAAGTTGGTTCGGATGGTGAGCGTTGAGGATATTGGCCAGGGAAGTGAATCTATTCGGATACTGGGCATTCAATGGCTGCCAACGGGGGGCCGCTAGCAGGTCTGTAACTACGAGTGGCAAGCTCACGTCGCCCGACGATTCTGAGGGGAATACCGGCAGCCAAACACCGGCGTGTAAGAAGCCCTGGCGAAATTGGCGACCCCGAGACCTTGTCAAAGGCTGAAGCTGTCGCCGAGGGGATGGAAGGTGAAGAAGGCGATTTCGTCAATTTGGAAGTGGCGTTTGCGTATCGAACTCGGTCCAGCTCGCGAAGCCTCAAGGACAGAGCCAAGGACATGCATCTCTACGTGGCATTCTATTTACCTGGAAACATCAAGATACCCGTCTGTGTAGATTTGCTTGGTATTATCGGAACAATGAGGATGCGTCTACAGCTGTGTCCGGATCCGCCATTCTTTTCGCTTTGTACAGTTACTTTCATGGGACAGCCGAAAGTCGACGTGCGGTGTGTTCCATTGAGCCGTCGTGGTCTCAATATCATGGATATTCCACTCATTAGCAACTTTGTTCAGAGTGCCATTGATGCCGCTGTGGCCGAGTATGTCGCGCCAAAGAGCCTGACCGTGGACTTGAAGGATATCCTGGCGGGTGATGATTTCAAGAAGGATACAGTCTCGAGAGGAGTTTTAATGATACACATCAAACGCGGATATGATTTCAAGATGGGAGACTCGGCAATACCTCTTATCCGAGAGGCGAGTTCCGATCCTTATGTGTCGGTTGGGTGGGCCAAGTTCGGCAAGGTTCTCTGGAGTACGCGCATTTTGAAATGTGAAATGGAACCTTGCTGGGACGAAACGTGCTTTGTCCTTGTCACCCCGGAGGAGGTGAACATTGACGAGAGACTCCGCGTCCAACTATGGGATTCGGACAGGTTTACGGCGGACGATGATCTGGGACGCATTGAAGTTAGCTTGAAGGAGCTCATGAAAAGTCCTGAATCGAGGGGAAAGATTTGGCATCGAACCGACGGATTCCGTGCTCTCAAGGCCGGTGATAACATGCCCGGAAAGCTGGAGTGGAGCGTGGGCTACTTCCCCAAGGCCCGAATTCAGCAAGGCCAGTTTGACAAGCAAACCCATGATCCTAAAATTCGATCGATGGAACAGCTCAAAGACAAGGTAGACGAGACTTGCGAGCGAAAACTTCGCGAATTTATGATCAAAGAAGGCCTCAAAGTGCGTGACGAGGAAGAATTAGAACAGCAAATTATTCAGGAGATGAAGGCACAAACGGATGCCATGATATGCTCGGCGCCTCCACCAGACGACTATCCCAGCGGTTTATTCAGCATTCAAATCCACAACATTACTGGTCTTGAAGTCGAAAGACTAAACAAGCGTCAGCCTGAAGATTATGATGAGGCGAGCGATGAAGAAGAAGAGGGTGATGGACTGCCCAGCTCTTACTGTACCGTCATCATCAACCACAGCAAGACATTCAAGACGCGAACAAAACCACAAAATGCAAAGCCCTTCTTCAATGCTGGATGCGAGCGTTTCGTCAGAGACTGGAGAGATTGCGAGGTATTTGTCTCCGTCCGGGATGCGAGACTTCACGAAGACAATCCCCTTCTAGGGATTGTTCATCTCCCCCTTGCGGAGCTCTTCAAGGACCGCTCCCAAATCATGGGATGGTACCCCTTAAGTGGCGGTGTCGGCCGTGGTCGCATCAGACTATCCATGGTCTGGCGCAGCGTCCGACTCCAAGCTCCCTCTAACCTCTTAGGCTGGCACTACGGCACCGTTGATGACATCCAATTGCCGTCAGCGAAAATTGCCAGCCCGAGCTGAAGTCGTGTAAACTCAAACTCAAGACCAGACATCAGCATGGCAAAAATGCGACCTACAGGAAGCAGCGGCAAGTGGAACGTCCAAAAAGGAACAGCACCTCCATTTGGCCGTCAAGAAGCGCTACAGCAGCTGCATGGTGGCCGTTGAAGTTTCGAGACAAGCGCTTTCTGGGGGACAAAGTCTCTGCATTCTGCGTCCTCTGGCTCAAGGATATCCCCGAGGAACAGGAACAAGATCTCGAGCTTCCCATCTGAAGGGTGATTATGAGCGCGCAACGACGAATTGTTTAGAAGACTGCGGTGAAAAAATGGGCACTCTGAAAGTTAGACTGACTTTCTTGCCCGGAATGGTAAAAAACCCTCTTTTTGCTGCCTCTCACGCGAATAATGCCACTAACATCTTTTTTTTTCTTCCCTGCAAAGGGTACTGCTCATTCCCGCTGGGCAAGTCGAAATCAACATACCCGCGACGTGGTCGAGGTGATTGACACGGCCCGCGACAATCTAGACCTGGACAAGATTGAAAGAGAAGCAGGTATAGTGGATGAGGAAGCTTCCAGCGACAGTGACAGTTCGTCGGATGGAGTAAAGGAGGAATTGCCGGATGGGAGTGCACAGCATAAGCAGGGCTTGATGGACCAGTTGAGGGATTACAAGCGGCGGGACAAGGCGCTGCATAGGCAGCATCGAGGCTTGATGCAGTGGAAGGTGAGACATGAGGCCCTCTACTCCCAGGTTGTGAACTCTTTAGTCGTAGCAATGCTAATAAGCGTAGGTCCCGAGGACGGCGAGATGGATGAAGCACAAGATAGGAAAGGTGGAAGAGAGCGTGTCGGGGCTCTTTGACCATCATAGCAAGCAGCCGGGTATTGAGACGGAGGTATAAAAACGGCTGGGTGCACACAGAATACAAGGGACAGGTATTTGTATAAAAGGACCAGGGAATAGAGTGTATTGTGGGAAAAGTGTCAAAGACCGCTACAACTAGACGTTATATCAGTATAAGCAGAGACTTGTGGAATGACAGGGACCATCGACACCAAACACCAATAACCGCCATGTTGCAATGCCGACCCCGATTTCGACAATACTTTCAATTGGCGAGTTACGATACTTTTTTCCATCAAAAGAAAAAAAAAAACTGACGCTTAGCTTTCCCAAGTGGAGTCATGCCCAAAGTCCGTCCCCTTCCCTTTGCGATTCTTGGAAATGATGTCAAAACAGCTTCAGGGCTCCCGCGAGCGATACCGTCCCTCTTCGCCAGCATCGTCGCGATAAACGATCCTGTTCCATAGCAGGGATGGCGGGTGTACCCGTCTCTACGGCCCTGGAGGTACTTGAGCCACGGGAAATCGGGAAATGATGTGCGCAGGCGAACATTGCAGTTGGGGCAGTTTGGCGGTACAGCACGCCAAGCGACCCATTGGACGAGGCTGTGAATGGCCAGCCCATGATAGACGGCTTGGAGGGCAAGAAACAGGTGGATGAGGCTTCCATGTCTAGAGTTAGCACGCTGGGGTAGAGCAACTGCTTATGCTCAATGACTTACAAGTTTGCCAGCAGCGGGATTGTAGCATACGCAGCCAACATGCTGAGCCCTGAGGGTCCTTCCGTCGTAATCCAAGTAAAGACCAAGACAATCATATAGCCAGACGCTAGGGCTACGTCGTAGCAGAACACGGTTACCGGGTGGACAATGATATCCCGAAGGGTATTCTCACGTGGCGGCTGGTCGGTCCCTTCCACGCCGTGCTCGCCATCATCTCTCTTGCGATGGAAGCCTAATACAACAGCAGCCGCTACAATAGAAAAGAACTGGGGCAGGAGACCCAAAGCCGGAACGGGATGGTGCTTAAGAATGCCATGGACGAGACACAGAGGAAATGCCGGGATGAAGAGAAGTGCGGCGAGAATGCGCAGAGAGCTAGTGGCTGAGCATGTTGTAGATGCCATGGTGCCTGTCGCCTTGGCTACTGTGTTTTGGTGTGAGGTCAAAGTGATGAAGCAGGCGCTTGAGGCATGAGAAGACGGTGCTGGATGGCGACTTGATTTCATATGACGAGATGTGATGAGGGGCAGGTGCTTGAACTCCTTCTTTAACGCGTCGTCGTTATTGGAGATGAAGCGCTCTCCAGGCAGAAAGAATGATTATGACACGCCCCTTGCGAGGCGACCACCATGGCGGTAGATAACTACCTACCTAGGTAGTTATTGTGAGTTAGAGAGTACGTATGCTGATGCTGGTCGGGCCAATAGACGAGCTGGTAGCCCCCATGCGAGCGGTGCTCTGCGACACGGTTGAAGGTGGTGGGTGGTGGTTCGGGGGAATATGCCAACGGTTGGAGACGGGACGCGTATGCAATGTGCAATGTGCGGGTTGTGTCTTTAAGTCGGTTACGAAAAGTTACGAGATGGACGCAGGAGGAAGGAAGGATTTTGCAATGGAAGGAGCTAGGTAGAAGCTGTATGGCCCGGGATACGCGTAGCGGGCAAGCAGCCAACACGCTGGCGGCATGGAGTGGTGATGCTCTCTCAACAGGCGCTGGGGGATGTGACAAACATGCCACATTCGTTCACGAACACCGGCATGAGGTCAATATTCTCGGCCGATGGACCCAAGCTTGCGTTGTTCGCGGAGTGAGTGTGACACTAATGGGCTGGCTGGCCTTTTTCGAATGCTTCCTGAATCTACAAAGTGGCAAAACCCTGGAGAAAGTGTACTGCTCCGCACAGCGAGGCGAGAAGGGCGGCAGGAAAAGACGCGAGTAAGCAACCTGTTGATGTGCATAACATTTGAACAAAGGAACGCAATTCATGGCGGTAAAAATATGCGTGGTCACATGGCCACTAGGCACAGGGCCCAAC